>NW_024352786.1:5996625-6362465 GCF_902729225.1 Pteropus medius | reverse complement strand
TTAAACCTATGTAGACTCTTTATTGTGCTGTGAAGGATATGGAAGTGGTCAGATGTAAGGTTAAATTTCTCATTTGACAGTGAGATACTGGAATAATAGTCCTACCTGTCCTGTTTCTATATCAAAGGTCAATGCGGGTTCTCACATTGACATAAAATGCCTTGGCTCTGTACTTCTTCCTTTACAAACACGCTCCACATGTCAGCTTCCTGACTGGCTTCTGGTAAGTCATCCTCAAATGATTCCTGGTATTTACCTCATAGAGGGTTAAACTTCCTCTTGCAAACCAAGGCCTACACTCAGAGGAGAGAGACTACAAAGGAGGGTGTTGTTACTTATTTTATACCAACTGGGAGGAGAGTGCCAAAAGGAGAAAAATGCTGTGGTATAATTTTTAAAATTTAGATTCATAAATTTTAAGAGGTTTTTTTACTCCATTTTTCCCCCCTCTCCTTTCCATCCCACCTAAACCATCTCTAAAAATGTTCTGATTCAGGTAAGAAAGAATATTTGTGCTATCGCTTTCCATGTTGAAACCCAGGAATAAAAGGTTTGGCCAGAGGTGGCATAGATAGGGGTTGGTGATGTTGACCCACTGGATTCCCATCCTCGCTCCCAGGAGGGATTGGGGGCAAAAGAGTTTCCAGTGGGGCTACTTTTATCCCTCCTATTAGCAGGACTGGAAGAAGAATGTAGTGGAGGTAAAAAGGAGCTACACCCTCATTCCTCTGCCCCAGCTATCTCTTTCTAAAAACTAAGACGAAGAGATCACATCCATCAATGACTGATAATTCCTGAAAGATGGCAGCAAGGCGTAGTAAACCTATATTGCTGGAGACCAGGAAGAAACCAGGGACACAGGGTCGGGTTTAGCACATATCTATGTGGAACACTGCAGTATCTTCTTTAACGGAGATTTGGGTCTTAAGCCCTCAAAAATACTGCACTGGTCAGCATTACATCTTGCAAACTTTTACTAATATAATTTTTCAGAGGTGAAATATATGTAATGAAGAATTAATACCTAGGGGAAAAAAAACAGAGTGAGATGCTGGAAACTTTCATGGTATTACATTAGGGTACACAGACAAGCTGATATAGTGCATGTTTAAACAGTCCAGAATGAGGCAATATTAAAAACATTTATTTGGAGACCCAAAGTAGGTGTTGACATTTACACGAAAGGCATGCAGACCCACCCAACTGTCTTTCTGGGCATTGCCACGCTGTTTAAAAGGCTGACCACTTCTTGAGAGTTAACCTGTTTTATTTACTAAAAGTAAAAATTTCTTTGGTCTCATGGCGAGAGGTGGGAGTAAAAATTTTGTTAGCTGTCAAGACAGCCAGGTAGAAGCCAATATGGCTTTTTTTTCTAATTTGTAATCTGCTTTGATGACATGGTAACCAAATAACCAAACTGTGCAATATACTCAAAATACATTGAATCAAAGTCTCCAGGGCGGGGCCAGCTCATCAGCACTTTTCTAAAGCTCCTCCGATGATTCTATTGTGCAGTCAGGGTCGAGAAACCACTTGTCTGAAGTCTCACTAGTTTGAACTGGTATTAGTTAGGAGGAAACTTGGTTAGAAAGGGAACACTAGGAAAGGCAAAGATGTAAATGAGCTATGAAATATAAATGTGCTGCCTTATGAATTGCTTCATCAAATTAAGGACATGAAAAGAACTTTGAGGGTTTGATTATTTCATTCATGTGCATCCAGATAAGAACATTTTCCAGGAATTGATATTCTGTTTTTAATGGCTTTCAGTGCTGGGTATTCAAGCATCTTTCTGTACTTAATTCCAAACTACTGCAATAGATGGAAAAGCAACCAAGTAGGTATGCCAGTAGTAAAAATGTTCTAGAAGGAGCCTATTTTTTACTGAAAATAAAAAAAAATTGAAGTAAAAGCTTAAGTTAGTATTGCTTTGAGACTATGTACCATGGGTATATTTTCCTATATGCATATTACAAATGAAACTGATTTCCCAAAACCAATTTATGAATGCTCTTAGAACTCCCAACCAAAATTTTTCTTCTTAGCTAACGCCAGAGAGGGTGTTTTAACCATTTCTCTGATCTCCTATAAAGGTACCGGTTGGCTAGATTTATAGGTAATTTCCAGGTCATAACAGCAATAACCTATAACTTACCCAGAGTTAAAAGCTGTAATTATCTGGAGAGAAAATTAAAGGTAAATCTTTCACCTTCATTGAGATACAAGAGGATAGAAAAACTTTATAAAATGAAAGACCCAAAACAGTCATATAAATGTTAAGGTTGAAAATATAAAGTCTGTTTTCTTAATTAAAAGAACTTGAGCATACATAATAGTAAGAACTAAAGGACTATTTTCTTTTAACAGCTAAATAGGCAATCAAGTAGGCTGAGCTCAAAGTCGGATAGTCTTTGGTTTCTTTAGGGTAATTTCCTTTTGTTTTTCCTCACTGCACCCAGAAGGCAAGTGGAGATACTTAATTAAGGAAGGTGGCATGGCCCTGTCTCAGGAACCAAAGGTAGGATTCCCCGTTGAAAGTAGTGGGGTCGAAGTCATTTGGGAAAGTGCTGAGCTCAGGGAAGGAAGGCAGTCACTGAACAATGGCAAATAGGATCCAATGGGAGATGCAAAACCAAAAAAGAGGAGAAAATTCCTCTTTAGCTTTTCCATTTTATGAAATAGTAAGACTTTCCCAGCCTAGCCTGGATTCAACCTAGACTTTCCTGAAGGTCACATTAGGATTTTAATGGACTCGAGGCACTTTTGCCTTTGTGTGTTCTTTCTGTTTTTAAAAGAAATTAAAAGTTTCTGTCCTAAAAGTTTTGTG
The DNA here is from genome assembly GCF_902729225.1 of Pteropus medius. NCBI lineage: Eukaryota > Metazoa > Chordata > Mammalia > Chiroptera > Pteropodidae > Pteropus > Pteropus medius. The sequence continues at coordinate 6,359,638 of NW_024352786.1, read as the reverse complement.
GGCCTCAGGCACTGTGCCCACTGCCTAATGGGTAAGTCACCCCTGACTGGAGTTGGGTAAAAAAGCAGGGGACTAGAATAATAATAATTGCCGGGGAACAAAGCTTGCGGGGCTTTCTAGGCCATGTACAATGCTAAAGATGTTGGGATGTTGGAGTTTATTTTCCTGAGTGAGAAGAAATGTTCTCAAGGGTTATGGAGAGACAGATGACATGATCTGACTTAACATTTTAAAAGGATAGATTGTTTTGTGGAGAATATACTATGGAAGGTAAGGAAGAAAATCTGAGAGAATATTTAGGAGCCTATTCCGATATCCTGATATGGCTTGCCCTAGGGTGATAAGAAGGTGGTAAGAAGTGGTCAAATTATAAGTAGATATTAAAGGTAGAAGCAAAAAGGATTTGCTGATGGACTGGATGTTAAATGCAATAAAGATTCAAGATGACTCCAAGCTTGGACAACCAGAAGAGTGAATTTGTCATTTACTGAGGTGAGAAATTATAAGGAAAGCATTTAGGGAAGAAAATCAAGAGTTCGGTTTTGAACACGTTAAATTTTATATGTTTATCAGACATTTAAGAGGAAGTGTCTGGAGTTTAGAAAGTGTTTCAGCTAGAGACAGAAATTTAGGAACATCTGCTTTTGAGTGGTATTTAAAGCCAGGGGAGAAGATGAGATCAGAGAGGTAATGCTATGTCGATGCAGTACAGAGGAGACTCAAGGTCTAAAATCTCAGGTACTTCGATATTTAGAGGTTGGGAACACGAAGAGGAACCAGCAAATGAGACCTTTTAGGAGTGGCCAGTAGAGTAGGAAGAGATTCAAGAGAGAGTGGTGTCCTGGAGACCAAGTGAAGATGCAACCAGGTGTGTATGAGCAGCTGCTTTTGAACTTTGACCTTCTCTGACTGCTTAACAGCACATGAAATGGTGATAGACCCACAAGCTTCCTTCCTGATGTGGAAGGAAGCTCAGTTCCCACAGCCAAAAAATGGGATGGAAAATCAGCCTAATGACCATTCCCTCACTCCCCTGTGTGATTTGCCACAAATAAAGAAATTTAAATAATCTCTTCTGGTTAAAACACAAATATCCCTGAGAGAAAAGAGTAAGCCCAGGATATAAATTTTTTCTCAAAGTGGGAGAGTCCCTTTTATAGGCAGATGACCTCTTCTGATCACGTTTGAAGAGGCATTTTATCCCTTAGAGCTCCAGCAGGATTCTAGACGTTATAGCAGGAAATGATGAGAAGTCTGTTCAAAGAGAGCAGTGAAGGATCTACTAGTGAATCCTGCCATACGGTGGACGTGGTGGACACACAGACATGAGGAGGAGCTCGGAAAAAGGAAAGCGCAGCTTAGATCTAGGAGAAGACAAAATGCAATGCAATAAAAAAAATGAAAAAAAAAAATTAACCATTTTCTTTGCTCCAAGTAAAACTTTACATAACTATTAAAAGTTACATCGAAATACGATTATCACAGATTTAGTCTGACCTTGACCATAATTCAGCACTAGCACCCAAGGCTGTTATTACAGGATTTCAAAAGATTTTTAAAGGACAGTAGAAGAAAGACTTGGACCACATTTTATACTGGGATATAGTAATTTTTAAAAGAGGTGTAGGAGAAGGAAACAAATGACCATTATTAAGAGATGGGTAAGAGGTAGTGTTTGAAGTTTCTGAGTAATTTAGAAATAAAATCTTTGAAAAATGGCCTGCTTCTAATTCTACGTTCTGACATCAGAATATAAAACTATATTCTTTGCAATGGGATTAAATGATAAAGAAACAGAGAGATAAGATTATGCTTAATATCTATCAATTGTATTATCTTATTATTTCTCTATCTCTTTATACTACATATATATATTCAGTATAAAGTAATATAATCACATTAAAAAACTTTGAAAATATATTAAAGAAAAAAACATTCTACATCAAACCACCCAACATAACCACCATTTTGGATTATTTTTTTAAAATATTTTTTTCCAAGGCAAATTAAAAATTTTGTATAGTTATAATTATAAAACATATAAACTTTCATATCATACTTTCTCCACAGAACATTAAGAGATATGTTTTTAAATATGCATAACTGCTTTTCTAAATTGGAAATCCCTTATAGCAGGATCTTACCTACCTTTGGGCTATGACTCTTTCATTGCTCCAAAATTTATTCACCAGCAAATGACAAAGGAGTCTATAGAAAACCCTGTTAATCATCTGCCCTACAGTAAATTCTTTTTATTTTGCAACCCAAATCCAACTTTTGTTCAGATGTTCACATATCCTTTATTGGCACAGATTCCCAATTCTAAAGTTTAGCTGATCCTGGTGGTCCAGGATCTGAGTTTGAGCATGTGACTCAGTTCTACCCAGTGAAATGGAGGAAAAAAATTTGGGAATAGCTTATCATTATTAAAAGAGTCATGAAGAAGAGATAGTCATCTTCTTCCACTGATCATTGTCACACCTGCATGGCAGAAGACTGGAACTCTGGAAGGTATCTTGCAACCAAGAAGAGATCTAGCTGAGAACAAAGTTGAGATGCTGGGATTGGCACAAAGGAAAGATACAAGTAACCTACATACCAACCCTGGTATTTGTACTGTACTTAACGTCCTACTGAAGTATTCTTTATTGCTTAAATTGATAACTTAAGTGTTCTGTTACTGAAGCCAAAGGCATTTGCACTAACACTGAGCCACTGCCCTCAAACTGTCCTCTCTCCCCATTAGGAATTGGCTCTATTACTTGGGTTACTCAGAGAGAAGGGCCTCATAAATAGTTGTCCTTGGCTCCTGATATTGCCCAAGAGCTTGCCACATTGTAATTACCACTCATTTTTCTCTGATCTATACCTTTTCCCATTCCATTAATTTCATAAAAGAAGTTCAAGGTGTCCCTAGGCTCTGGCATTAAATGTTGGAAATCTTACATTTGGTGTTAATTTATTTAGTATGTGTTTGAACACTTCCTTTGTCCTTATAGTAGACATTGCAAATACAAACAAGAAGGCATAATCTCAGTCCTCAGTTGGTCAATCAATATATATTGATTGCCATTCATGTGTCATATGGGGTTATCACAGAGATCAGAGTCTGACAAGAAGAAATGCACATCCCCCAAAATCCAACTTCAATATAATGTAGTATGTATTATAACAATGGCATAGATAAAACATTCTAGGACTCAAAAATTGAGAGATGGTTCATTGCCAAAGAGTCAAGAAAATGTTTACAAAGGAAATATTTGATTTTGATGTGCCTTGGTACAGAAATAATAGTTTAATTGGATACTGAAGAATGAATAAAAGTTTTCCTGGTGTAGAAGTGGAGCAGGAGAGGGCATCTTTGACAAAGAGCTTAATATGAATAAACACATAGAGTCATATTAAACAATTGAAAAACAGTGAAAAATTCAGGGGGCAGCAAGATATTTGTGAGACGAGAGTAGGAGATGACGCCACAGAGTTTGGTATTTGATTGCGTATAATCTGGTGAACGAGCTAAGAATTTGGGGTTTTATTTTGTAAGCAAGTAAACCTGTGCACCAGGGGAACATGGGACATTGCGTTAAACATGCAAATGAAAGCATAACATTTATTTGCAATCTTGTGTTTTATCTGATTCATGTGAATTTTGCAAGCTTACTCCATAATATATCTATATTTGATAATACAGACGGCCAAGGAAGACATGTCCAGCTTATTCTTTTTTAGTTGTCCAGCGAACTGCCACAATCCTTGGGAGTATGTATCTGGGATCGAGAAGCATTCTATAGGCAGTGGAAGGCTAAAAATTGTTTTTAGGAAGCAGAGAAGGAATAGGAGTAGTTTCCACCCCTCGTTCCCTCAGGAAGGTATCTCTGGTTTCAGGATGGTGCATGACCTAGGGGGGAGAGAGAGAGAGAGAAAGAACCTGATAACGTGTGAAAGGGAAGAAAGCATTAAATAGGATGTGGAACAAAGTAGAATTCAAGCTAAGTGAGTATCAGTTGTTTGTCTTTCCAGCATCCATTTCCTCTCCTTCCAGCAAAAGCCTTGGCTTTAATGTATGTATCTACTACTCTCCCACTTGTTGCTCAGGTGGTCCGCATAGGGCTTTGTGTCCAGCTAGAGGAGTGGAGCACAGGACTGCTCTGAACCAATCACCACACTGCATTTCCCTGACCACAGAGATTGAGTCAAAGGCAGTCACGTGACCCAAGTAGATTCAATCAGAATCAACCACAGAAAGTATGTTAAGAATGCGAGAGAACAAAATTTACTCTTTTCTTCTGAATTAGCTTCAGAAGCTGTCGGAAGCCTTATTCTGATTACTCCGGCTCTTAGAAGGGAGTAAGAAACAGAAAGAAATACGAAGCTAGGTTCAATTTACACAGCTCTGTTATGTGAGCAAATAAATCTTTAGTTGTTTAAAACAATTTGATTTGTAGTCTTTGTCATTGGCAACCAATAGAATTCTAACAGAGATAGAATTTTTAAAAAACTGTTCTTTTTCTAAATATTATATTTGCTAATGACATAGGTCAAGTTCCATGAAGAACTTGGAGATTTGAAGAACCCTATATTTTTAAAGCTTCACTTTTCCTCGCCGCAAATAATGTTTTCAACTACTGTAATAATAAGCAAAAAGAAAATTAGATATTTAAATGGCTATGATTATCAAAGACTGTGCTAGAGATGTCTTTCACACACACACACACACACACACACACACACACACACACACAAATACAGTTCCAATTGCATGGGGAATTTTTGCATAACAGTGATTTGCTGGAAAGCAAATGAGAAATGAAATCATATACAAGGCGATTCCTCTGGCAAATCTACTGAAACCTACTTTTGAAGCAACTTGCTTTTAAAAATCCACTTTCTGTGCATCAAAACAGCAACTGAATACCGAAAGTAAAAAATCGTGCATTAAGCAGTGGTCTCTAGGTTATAAAACTGTTCCGAGACGGGCTGACCCTGGCCTGGGCGTCTCAGGAGGTAGTGTGGCACTCGCGTCACTTCGGCAGGCAGCCCCGGTGGTGGGGCTCCTCACCTGTTTCATTGTGCGCCCCACAGACTCAGCCCAGTCCTGGCTCACCTGCTGCGACGATTGGCCCCTTAAACAATGATCAAATCTTCAGTCCAGACATTTCAAGTTAGAACTGTATTTTCAGCCCTGGCAGAGCTAACACCTCGGATTTCGATTTATTATTATAAAGCCAACCCAAAAGCTCAGAAAACATCTATCCTTCTTGTGGTGGGGCTTCTAAATGCAGGGTGTAATGTGGCCAACGGTAACGAACCCACAAAGAAACAGACTTCCTTTTTAAGGTTCTGTGGAATATTTGGATGAAATTTTCTCCAATAAATGCTCCCAGAACAGATAATAGTCCTGTAGAGCATTAATAGATAAGTGTTTTTGGATGATAACTTTGATAGCTGTGGAGCAGACGGGCTAAGTGGAGATAGCTGTAGGAATAGCCCAGATAAGACTTGTTGAGAGCAGAGGTAATGGGTATCTGAGGCTTACGGAAGAGCCTTAATCCTGACTAAGGGCCCACTGTGTATTAGGCATCGAGGTAAACACATATGTAAGTTCCATGAAGGCAGGGATTTGTCCATCTTGTTGGTTATTTGTTGAATAAATACATGAATAAATGGGTGAGTTATTCTGTATAACCAATCATTACCTTGTTCTCCAATCCTCTTTCCATAATAACTTTTAACTCATACAAATCCACATGCCACTTTCTAAGACCAGACTACTTTAAGTTGTTCTCTCCCATCGTCCCCTGCACCCTTCCTTTACAGCAGTCGGTGCATTACTCCGTGTCTGTTATTCCTGTTAGGCTGTAAGCTCCACGGGGGCTGGCGGCATGCCTGTCTCATTCGCTTCTGCACCTAACAAACATATTGAATGAACGACGCTCTGTAAATCGTATTTAGTAAGTCTTCTTATCCCCATTTTATGTAGGAGGAGCTCAAGTCACCAGAAAGCTCAGTGACTTGTACAAGTTAATAAGGTGCATCTTGGGAACATGTTCTAGAAATACATGGATACTCCCAAAGTAGGCTATTCTGAGAAATGCTCCAAAAATTATTTTTTTTTAATTTCTAGGCCATTTGCATTATTTTTCTGGCCACTTACCTATATATGTAGAATTTTAAGAATACATTGAATGCAAGAAATCACACACACACACACACACACACACACACACACACACACACCCCTGCCCGTGAACCATTTTTTGTTAAGCAGTCTATGTATTTAAATTTCCATCTGTGCCTCAGAGTGTTTTGTTATAAATGAGAAGGCCCAAAGAGATTATATATGAACCTGATATTAGCTCTTAGGGGAAATAAAACTGTTATAAAAAAACAAAAGCCAAATTGAAAACTTCACTCCCCCAGCCAAACAAGAATATTAAAAATAATAATGATAATAATAGCTAACTTTTATTAAGTGCCAGAATGGGTCAGAGCTGCGCAAAAGCATGCCATTCACTCTCATTCAAACCTTGTAGTAAAGATACGTGGTAAACCCAATTAATATTTTCATTTTATAAAAACGTAAACCACCTGGAGAGTTTAATGATTTTCTCAAAGTCACATGAAAACTGATCGGCAAAACCTAGATCCAAACATGAATGTGCCTGCCCCCAAGCCTGTCCTAGAAAGAGAACAAGACACTGGCTGCTGCCTCACACTCAAGGCCTCTTAAAAGCATATATATAGTGAAAAACTTTAGCCTTGGAGCTCTAGAAATTTGACAATTTCCAGATACATTTGACTTGATTTTAATATTCTTGATCTAAAGCACTTTTTAAAACCTTTTTTTGAGATTTGGAAGCATGACTAAACAAGTCTTTAAATCCATCATTTTTGTGGCAGCAAAGCTGGTTTAAAATGAATATATTTCTTCTTCACTGATAAGAAATTATTTCACTTTTTCTCTCTCATCTCGACTCCAAGGTATCTCCCATGAAAGTAACTATATTCTTGGTACATGTGTTAGTTTCCAGTCCTTACTATGGGTCGGGATCATTGGGGAGTTTTTTATTTTTGATTTTTTTGTACTATGGTTAATATTTAAGGCAAAACAATTTAGAAGCAAAGCTAAACAACAACAAAACGAACACTTTATTAAGTATGTGATATTAGCATTCTCCTTTAATCCTACCAGTAACTTCATGATTTAGACATTAGTAAACTACAGTGCAGAGAGAATGCTACTTGCCGAAGTCACACAGTTGTAAGTGGCCCATGCTCCCAAACATTGGGCTACATCACCTCCTGTTATTGAAGACACCAAAACCATTTCTAAAACAGCCCCATCTGGATCCTCCTACATCAGCTGATATTCTCTTCGTTTTACTCCTTCAGATGGCAAAACGCATCCTCGTTTCCATCCACAGAGGGCATCCTTATTCCTATTGTTTCTAAACTATGTCAAAAGCTCTGACACCAGAAGGAACACTGAAGTATACTTCATTGTTCTTATAGAAAATCATACAACAAAACTGTTACTCAAAGAGGCAATAGAGGAGTATGCAGCTAAAAGAGCAAGAAAAAAAATGTTGTGGAAGTGTCAGGTAGTTCATTAATAAAAAAACATTCTGTTAATCTGGATTTTGTGATGTTGGTTGTATTAATCACTTCTTTGAAATGATTCTTAAATATTTCCTCTCTTACTTAATTGTAATGTTGTATTCTATTTCTTAAAGCTCTCCAAGTGGTGTAAACAATAGACCTTGTAGAATAGGATCCGCCCCTGGCAAGGAGAATTACATTCATGATCTTGGTCTCCTAACATCATTTTTAAACCAAGGTACTAACCTATAAGTAGAGGCAATATACAACTATTATCATCTTCTAGGGGGCCATTTGCCATCTTAGACATGGATTAGAATGTCATGGATAATAAACTCTCTCCTCTGCTACATTATCCTATTAAAAGGGGTCTGAGACTGAGTAGAAAGTAAAGATGCCCAGTTAGCTCTCATTTATAGTCTCTTGGTGTCAAAAAGGAAACTGTCCAAAAATTAGCCATTAAATGAATTGACATAACAGGACTAATGGGAGCATCTAATATGGTATTTCCTTAGCTAGTCAAACAGTTGAATTAGACCTTTTGTGTGTTTTCTGTGTAAACATATATTAGTTAAGGTAAATGTGCCTTAACCAATAGTATACCAAAATCTATTATACTTAACTTATTTGAAGGTGATTTATTCAGCCACCTCAGTTTTCTGCAGGACATCTGATAGCTCAGGATAAAGTGGAAAAAGATGGCCAAAAGCATTGTCATGAATTTCATTAACAGAAACAGGTACATTTTACCCATAGGTGAACCATAGAGGGTCTCACTCTTAATTTAAGCAAGTGTCTACTAAATTTAGTTATATAATTGCCTACCATTAGATTTAAAAGAAATAAACAGTAAAGAAATGTAGTGCAGCAGGTGCTACAAGAAGGTAGAATTAGTGTGGATGTAAGAAGGAAAAAAAGCTATGAATGGAGGACACAAGAACTTAACAAGAAGAGGGGCCATTTCGTGTGGGGGCAAACAGTCCCACATATCAGGATTTTTTCTGAGGACTTTATACAGTAAATGATGTTCATAGTAAACAACTCTGAGTCATGCATAAAACTTTAGTTTTCTTTAGTGTTCCTCTGAAAATAGTAATATTAAACATTACGGTGCTTAAAATTTCAGTTACCTGGAATATTTACTTATACATATATATCAGTTTACTTCAAGTAATGTGACTTTAAAGATAATAAAACTATAATAAGTATAATAAATAAAACATTAGAACAGCATTCCATTTTACCTAACTTTGGAGTGCTCTCTGTGATTTGTCCCAGGCACTGCTTGCTTTAATTGTATTATTTGCATTCCCTGCCTGCACGTGAAGGGTTAAGGAGTTCATCTCAGGTTAGAGATGATGTAAGATTAAATATTTCTTGTGTATAATTCAAAATATACATAATCCACGTAAGACGAACAGTGAGTGACTGGCTGCGTGTCATGTTGGACATAAGATCCTCTTCTTCCTTATAAACACATTTAGGACCACACAGCTCCCTGGTTCCTAAACTTGCATTGGACTCTCCCACTAGATGGTGCTGAACAAGCAGAGAGTTCTGGCCAGGGGAGCCTTGCTTTCTGGTCCCCCTCCCCGACTCTGACCCTCACCTCTTGTTCGTTTGCTTGATGGTCAGAGAGCGCGATTGTTCAGGAATGTCTAATGATAACAAAAACCATTTCAAACTTTAGACAAACACAAGCGAGGTGGGTAAACATCGTTAGTAGACTCCTCCTTTGTTATTAAAAGGAGTGAAGGCTTGTAGCCCAAAACGCAAGCTGGTGTGCTTCCAGTTATGGTCTCAATAACAAGGCACCTTTTGAAACACACGGATTATCTGTTTGAGGTGGAAGACAGTAAGGAGGAAGGGCAGAATAGAACATTTAAATATATGTATGTTGTGAGGAGAATGTGAATTCACCTTTGATAGCAAAGAAGAAGAACTGGACACAAGCAGCCTAGAGTCAGACGCCCTTGTGTTGGAACGTTCATATTTTATAGAGTCAAAAAAAAATAAGGAACAGTTATTTATGTAAGACCGAAATATCATACAGTTACATGGATAGCTCTTCGTAACAATAAGTGACACGTGTGTCAAGACAAGAAATCAGTTTTTGTTTTTTGATTAAGACCTTTTGACTTATTGCAGGGAGAGTGCTCCTGGGTGCCTTAAATACATCCTGCTAAAACAGAAGTCTGCACTTAATTGCTCCTTTTTAGAACATGAGTCTGATTTCAGGCCAGGCAAAAACATGGGGAAAAAAACTCTGGGAATAAAGTAATCTTTGTTTCCACTTTTGCATTGGAAAAAAAGCATGAGGCATTTGATTAATGTTGATACTTAGGTGTTCATTTTAGAGCAGCTTAGGGGATCCAGTGAGTTGAAACTAACTTCTTAACCTTATAAATCTTAAAGAACTCCAAGTTGAAGGAATTTTACTTAAAACAATGGTGTCAAAAAAAGGAAGTTAAGCATTATTACTTTACTGTTATTACTGCCAAGCCAACTAGAGCAGAATTTCTTGACCAAGGCCACAAATTTGCAGTATTTCTTTCTACCATTGACCAGGACCGCCGTAATGCTTTCCTAAGCGCTTCCTCTCAGCGGGGAAAAGCCGTGTATAAGTTTGCATTGCACTGTTTCCTCCAGAGAATTGTCTATGTGCCAGAAAATGTAAGGGATGTGGACGGTGGGACTGCGTTTGGGGAGGCATAGGGGAATGGGATGCATGTATAATATCAGCAGTAGGAGTAAGATTATGATCAGAGGCAAGTGCCACTGTGGCTCTGAGGCTGTTACAGGTGGGAGTGAGAAATGTCTGCGGGAGAAGAATGCGTTCAGGAGTAGAAATGGGCACAGATGTGTGTGTGTTTCTAAGCAGCCTCATTTTTGAAGGTGAATTTTGTTTTAGGATGGAGACTTAGGAAAGTGAAAATAGGTTCGGGAGGAAGGTGGGACATGCCAAATGTCATGCCTGTAGCAAAGGTCAAAGGACACAGAAAATTGTCCTGGTGCATTTTTACCAAGCGCCATGCTATGTAACCACCAGCAAGGCACCACAGTTGCAGCCTGGTGTGGAGCTCCCAGCAGCTGGGCTGTGTGATGTCTGGTGCAGGCACCGAGGCGCTGCTCCTCTGGGAGCCTGCCTGTGTGAGGACTGTCATAACAGCGCGGCTGTCTGTGGTTATTGTGCCCTTACTTTGAAGGGAGAGATCTGCAGTCCTCACAAATGGCTCGGAGCTGCTGGGGCATCTCATCACTGACAGGTGGCCTTGGTGAGGCAGTGATGAGGAGCAGGGAGGCCCAGTTTCACAGTGTGTTAGGTATTTATTGCTGGATTAAAATTACTCTAAAACTTAGCAACTTAAAACAAAAAAAACATTTGTTATCTCATCCAGTCTGTGGGTTGAAATTTTGGAGTGACTTAGCAGGGTGGTTCTGGTTCAGAGTTTCTCAAGAGGCTCCAATCAAGATGTTGGTCAGGGCTGCTGCAGTCATTTGAAGGTCTGACTGGGCTCAGATGATTTCCTTTCAAGGCAGTTCACTCACATACTTGGCAAATTCCACCTGGATGTTAGCAGAAAGCCTGCGTTCTTCAACCTGTGGACCCCGCTTAAGTGCCCTCACAATATGGCAGCTGGCTTCTCTCAGGATAAGTAATGAGAGAGAGAAGAGAAAGAGAGGAGAGAGAAAGACAGGAGGGAGGGAGGGAGAGAGAGAGAGAGAGAAGAAGCCACAGTGCCTTGTATGACTTTCAAACGAAAGTCACATAGGGTCACTTCTGCCATATTCTATGTTAGCAACCGCCATTAAGTCCTGTTCACACAGAAAAGGAGAGGAATTAAGCTCCACCTCTTGAAAAGAAGAGTATCAATTTATGGACATATTTTAAAACCACCACAAATAGGGAGGATGGCTAGGTGGCTATCTCCCAGATGTCTAGGGCAGAGCCTTAGTAGATTTTGTATTTCTTAACAACCCCAGAACATTGCACATTGTCTTACTTGGGCACGTTGAAAAGAAATACCAGCACCAGAGCCCCAGCCCAGACTAATAGAATAAGAATCTCGGGGTGAGCAGGGGCGAGGGGGTTAGAGCCCAGGAATTTGTATTTTTAAAACTTTTCATATAATTATGAGCACAGGGAGTTTTGATGTCCTGGTCAAGACCAGTGCTGTCCAATGGAAATATAATGTAAGCCAAATATATAATTTAAAATTGTCTAGTAGCAACATTAAAAGAATAAAGAGAAACGGGTGAAGTTAATGTTCATATATTTTATTTCCCCAAATATATCCAAACTATTCTCATTTCAACATGTAATCAATGTCAAAAAATTGAGACATTTAATTTTTTTTATAGTAAGTGTTTGAAATCCAGTATGTGTTTTTCACTGACAGCACAATTCAATTTAGACTGGCCACTTTTTAAGTGATCAGTAGCCACATGTGTCTACTACCTACCATATTTATTGATCTGCGCAGTCTAAGTCTCATGAGGGCAGGAACCTTGTCTGTTTTGTTCACTGCTTTTCACAGAGCCTGGTATGTGGTATGTACTCAAGAAATATTTGTTGAATAGACTAATAATGTGCTGATAGGGAGTTAAAATGATAAAATATATATTCATATCATATATGGTATTTCCAAAAGATTTCAATAATTTTTCTCAAAAAAAAAACAAAACAGCTATTATAAACAATGCTGAAACTTTTCACAAGAAACCTTTTTGGAGCTTTGTGACTTGATCTGGTTTTCAATCTGAAGAAATCTACATTACTTTATCCTCTTTGTGTGTGTGATCTGATCACTATAACCTACATAACTTCTAAAATTCAAAACATAGCCTAGACCCCTCCCCGTCCCAGCAACTTTGCGCTGCCTCCTTCGCCCCACCCCAACCCTACCTCACAGCTCCTAGTTGCTCCAGGCCCATCATACTCTGGAGCAGGAGAGTACCTTGGAGCTCCTAACCAGCCTGACGGCCAGGAGCCAAACCCCTTGTTCATCTTCTTGACCATCGGTCTCTCTCAAGAACAGTTCCAGCACCCTGAAAGAAGCTCCTGGGTTATTCTAATTGGGTTTTTTCACTCTTCGGAATTGAAAGAGTTTCTTGGAATTACAAAAAGTCTGAAAACATTGATGACACCAAAGAAAATGACAGTAGAACTCATCTTCAATAAACCATAGATTTGAAAGATAATATCCAGGAGCTGGAGAACTAGTAGTTATAAATGTAAAGGCTTTTTTTTGTTTCAAATTGTAAATACAGTTCAATATGAACACAATACTTTAGATGAGGTAGTGAAGCTCAGAAAAGTCAGTATTCCAAATACTCTGTTATTTTTTTCCAATTCACATATGTATATTCATATATTTTCAAATGGGAACATACTTTACCCACTGTTCTGTACTACTTTTTTTTGACTGCCTATTGTGACCATATTCTCATGACTTCACACAATAATTACCTCATTGTTTCTGGTGGGATACATTAAATTTTATGGAAATATGTAGTCTTATTGATGATCATTTATCATTACAAATGTTACACTATTGCTTGGACAATAAAAAAAGCAGAGCAGAGGGGTAAGACTGACCTAAGTAGCTAATTCCCTTGAGTGTGTAAAGGGTAAAGAAGAGCTTGAGCAAAGTTTGCGGATTTTTATATTCTATGGATAAGGAAGTTTAATACAATACATGGCACTATCCATTGTGGAGCATGCACTTTCTAGACATCCTAAATCATTTCTAGGATTGAGGCATTCCATGGGTGGGCAGTTAAAATACTCTACCCAGAGCTAACTTAGAAAGGCACTCAAAGCTGTAGGTTAAATCATCAGCCAAGTATTATACCAAGAGGTGAAATAAAAACAGTTGATTCCAAACAGAGTAGCTCATGTAACTAAAAAGTTCAGAGATGGTGCTAGTGGCTCAGCAATGTCAAACAAAGAACTCATTTTCTTGCCATCTATTTTCTGCTGTGCTTTCTATAATTTTTGTATCATCCCCTACTGGATCATGGCTGCCGGCCGCTCCCACATAGAGTTTCTTTGTCTCATAATTTTTAGTGAAATTCTGGGATTCACTGTGATTGGACCAGCTTGGGTCACATGTACACTTTTGAGCCAGTACTGTAACCGGAGGCAGGAATACAATAATTGGTTGAGCCCAGATCATGTGTGTCACCGACGGAGCCACAGTTGTAGTTAGCTTCTGTGGAATAGCATAACCAACAAATGGAAAAGGGGTCCTGTGGAGAATTTGGTAATAGATGCCAAGAATTCAGTGTTCACTACATCTGAATTCAAGATTTAAAGATGAATAAAATTGGCATTGTCCCTGCCTTCAAATAATTTTTTTCTAATTGTTCCTAAATTTTTCCAAACCATTTACTCATATTGCTCTTTTCATTCTTCTCATTCATTTTTGAACCCAATAGAAATATAATTCGAGATGGAGAATAAATATTTAATAAATAAATAAGAATATATGCATGCGGATGTCTTCTTCTCCAGAATCTGGGATATGTATGCAGTTAGCTCCCTATGACCTGGTTGCCTGAAGCCCATGTTGTGTGGATGCGAGAAGGTGATGGGCCTTTAAGATGCCATCCCTCTTCCAACCTGAAGCAAGGAAGACCTTGGCTAGGAACACTCAACTGGGAGCTGACTCCAGAAACTACACAGAAGATTCTACTGGAGTCTCTATAACACGTTTTTAGAAAGAGAGGAATTGGGGCTGGCCTGCACACCACATCAGGCCAGCACCAACTGAGAATTCTCTGTTTGATAGAGCCGTAAGTTAGTTGCAGTGGCCACGCAGAGAAAAGCTCAATTGATAGGGCTTTTTGAGAAGTAGGAAAATGGGAACTCGGGAAACTCAGAAGGGTGATGGAACTGGGCGCGGAGACAGATGAGAAACAAGCCAGCAACCAGGCAGGAGAGATAGAGAAACTGCAGGAAATGGCTACAAACAAACAGTGAAATTAGGGCCATCAGACAGAATCCTACGGAGAGTCCCGGGACAGCATAAGGAGCTGTGTTTGTGTCATACCCTATTGACAAGTGTAATGACACTGCTCTCAGTGGCCACACAGAAAATGTGGAGGGAGTAACTTAGAGTAATTAAACTATTAGTTTTACTGTTATTTAAAGAATGAACCTCTAAAACCTATAATTAGTTGCTTGACCTAAAAAAAACTTTACCTCCTGCTACCATAAGTAATCGCCACTCATGTGAAACTAAACAGGAAATGAAAAAGCTTGGTTCATCTCTGGAGAGATGCCACGGATGTGTATTCTCAGAGCTGCCGTTACAACATGGATCATTGAGTCGTGGCCAGGTGCCCTGGTTGGTTACTATGCCCTCAGGGACAGAAAATAAGGTACAGTACCTGACTGTGGGCTGACTTTTAGCACTTAACAAGCTGCATGGAATCTACGTGGGAGGTAAACTATTGTCTCTGAGCAACAACTTTCAGCACCCTATCTGATGTCTGCTTTAGTCTTGTATCATGTTTTCAAAATTGAACATTGTTTTAGTTAAGATTTGGTGGGAATCTGTTCCCACTAAATTGTGGGCCAATTTTTCCTCCTACAGGTACATTCACTGACTTTGATATACCAGAGAACACATTTGTCTTGTGTGAAACTTTATTCAGATTTGATAAGTTTTTTCCTAGCTCCCTCTCAAATAATAACAGCAGTTACTGAGCATTGAGTGTTTTCTATGTGCAAGATCCTGTCCTAAGCTCTTTGCATGGATTAGCTTGTTTTATTCTCACTAAAGATCTAATCACCAAGTGTTGCAATCCTCATTTTTCAAACGAGGGAACTAAGTTTGAGAGTTTAAGTGACTCGTCACTAACTGTCATGTCACTAAGAAATATTTTCTTTGAGGTCTTTATAACTTAAAATCTACAAAATCAGGAGTATGGAGTATTTCCAAAAGGGCTGCCAGTATAGAAATACTATTTCTTTGCTCCTAACACAAGGAGTTTGCTTTTCTTCTGAAGTGGGAACTATGTCTCTTGCCGGAGACTCAAGAATCCAGGTTCTTGCCACTTCCTGATTCTGTTCTCTCCACGTGTGGTTTCCAAGGTTCCTGAGTAGGAGAGATGGAGAAGGTACCCTGGTTTTACAGTACCCTACCCTGGACATGACAGGTATTACTTCTGTTCACGATCATATTGCAAAAATCCAGTTCTGAGAAAATCTGGGAAATGGAGAAGAGCACATAAATATTCAGCAAACAGGAACTGAATTAACCACGGAAATGACAGAAAATAAGTGAGTAAATAATAAATAAATGAATGAGACTGTTGAGAAATGTAAAGAGATAATAAAGCAGTAGACCAAACCCTAGCCCCTCCCCCATGGCTTAATGGCTGATCAAGAGTTGACTTTACTCCTATTTTATAAATAATGCTTTTTTTCCTTAATTCCAAAGGAATACATCTTCACGTTTAGGAATTTTCTTAAAGAATAAAATGATTACATGTATAATTTCACCCTTCCCTCCTCCCCCATACAATTATAACGTGCATATATACATATATATATATATATATATATATATATTTTTTTTTAAGAATCCCTCAAATGGATCTTCCTAGACTGAATTAGTTATTTCCCCATTGGGAATATGCTGGCTCTCCTTCTATAGGGCACTTGCCACATGATTGACCCCAAAACCTGTCTGTCTCCCCTGTTAGACTTGAGTTCCTGAGCACCTTTGCTTCCCCAGGGCCTGGCATGGATCTGGCATAGAGCTGAATAAATGAATGATGTTTGCAGATATAAGTGAAGGAGCAAATAAATGAATAGATGGATATTTTTCTTGCTCTTTAAGTTTCGTGTTAGAATTAGATATTCATGTCCCTTTCCTCTGAATTCTATAGTAAAACTCTTAACTCTTTCTTCTTCAGAAGACTTTGGGGACCCAGATTGGTGGGAAGCTGGGATGTGTGTAGGTCTAAGTCTGTAAAGGCTATGAGATGGACAACATTGCTAGGGGGTGCCAGGGCAGGAGGGGCCATTGGATGCAGCTAATAACTTATACACATGGAAACAGGGGGTCATCTACTAAGCAAGGGATAAGAGTGGAAATTGGGGGCTTTCTAGAGGACCAGCGGGTAAGAAAAAGAGTAAACGGAATGAGCTGGGAAGACCCAGTATCACAAGACTGTGATGAAACTTGGCAGAGGTAACTAGGCCATTCTGAATCCCAACAAATGAGAGACTGGTGGGCAAATTTCAGAAGGCAGAGTCAGGGGCCATGAAGTCAGGGGCCAAGAAAAAGGGTTTTGCTCTGAAGCAAAGTGGACTGATGAGTCAACCAGACAGAATATGCCCTTGTTTTTCCAGGAAATGAAAATACAACCTTGGTGAAAGACTAAAAACCTTAGCAAGAATAAAGACAGGATAGCGAATACAAAGGACTGGGGTTTGAGATGGGAGGGAGGGACAATTGGGAGAGGGAAACAGGGAGAACAAGGGCTGTTTAATGTTTGTTGCGTGGAACCAAATGCTTTCAAGCTGTGCCAAGCTAATTGAGTAACGTGAGGCTTTGTGCTTGTAATTCACCTAATCTCTGAGTCACCTGTACTTTGAGATTCCCTTGCCTTGTCATATAAACAGTTTGTACATCTGACTAATGGTGTGTCCTTGTTTGGTGGCTGCAAGGTGGAAGGGACATGACTAGAAGAGAGAATGGAAGAGAGGCCAGAACTCCAGGGAGCACCTTGTTTAAAGAAAAAAGTCCTGATTCCCCCAGGTGATATCAAGAGGAAAATTCAGAAAAATCATAGAGAGAGACCAAGGCCATGCTTTCTGCGTGGGGTTGTTTCAGAGGTATTCGTAGCATTGCTCTTCTCGTTGGGGCGCTCCCTGTTCTGAGGAAATGGCCTGATCCTGCTTTGGCTACATTGACTCGGCTTTTCCAAGTTGCTGAAGTGAGTCACCGGCAGTGCCTACATTATTTCAAAGCAGCAGGGAGAAAGATTATGCTAGTCCCTGCTACCACCATGAAACTTTGGATGGTCTCCAAACACTTAGAACATCCCTGACGCTATCAAGAGAAAGCAGTCAACTGGAATGTCCTTCCAAAGGAATTCCAATCTTCATCAAGAATCTGGCAAGATGAGAGATTTAGCAAATGTATTGTCAGTTCAAATTTAGTAAGGCAGGTAGAAGATCCCATTGAAGTGGCAATGGGAGTGATAGGGGGAACTTTTGCCAGTGGGAAAAAGTTCACTGACAAGTAACTGAAGGCAAAAAAGTTGATGATCAGAAACCTCAACACTTAATATCAAATACTCTAAATCCACATTGTAACACTGTAGAGAAGCATTCTTTATAAACTTGAGACAATTATAATAATACTATTAATAGTGAGCTGGCACTGAATTTACAGTGTATCTAACCCAATAATTGAGAAAGCTGAGTGCTAAGAAAGTGGTGATTTGCTCAAGGTCACACAATTATTAAAAATGTGGCACAACATGTTAAGATATGCAAATGATTCATCAATATGCCTGGTAGGAGGCGCCAGCCCTTCAAAAAATTGAGGTTGTCTTTCAACCCAAAGACAGCCCCCCTTGAAAACAAGTAATCCCTTTCCCAAACTAGCAAACATAAATAGGACCTATCAAATGCAAATAAAGTAGCAACCACCAAAAATATCACAAAATAAAAAGACTCCTCTAGCCTTAGGTTGAATTTTGAAAAAAGAGGTTTTATGACATAGACGTTGACCAAAACTTAAGAGAGGAAGAGAAGTTGCCTTTCTAGACTTTGAACCACCTGAATCTTAGAACTTGACCACTCCCGCATATGAACATTGATTTTGCTGTCTAGTGTCTATTCAGCCAGGGACACAGTCTTAGCACTTAGAAAAGAGTTAAAAAAGGGGTGAGGGGCTTCCTGATTCCTCCTTTTATTGTGTCCTTACTATGTGCCACGTCCTTGACATTCATTACCCTATTTAATCTTCACAACAGCCTTGTAAGATACCTCATCTACCTTACAGATTAAGTTACCAGGGCTCAGAAACATTACGTAACTGTCGATCCACTTAGCTAATGTATGCTCAAACTGAAACTTGAACCTAGATCATGTTCTTTTTACTATGTGACTCTCCAAGTCTTGGCTTTGCTCACAGCTACAGAGTCTAGGACATACTTGGGCTTCAACTCAGCTGTTTAAGTTCTCAGTTCACCCATATGGGTGAAAACTTAAGTCTCACTTGTGAGAATCGCTCTCTAATCATTCTCCTGATAAGAGCAAGAGAGGGTGGATCTACCAGCCTGGTGATTGATTTGCCCAGATAAATGACCTTGTTTACTTGAAAACAGCAGCTGGCCTCATGATTCAGTTGGCTCAAAGCCTTCAGCTACCAGTTCAGTCGCTCCAGCTCTCATTGCACCAGGACTAACCAGCCACCCAGTGGCTCTCCTGTGGGCCTCTTTGCCTCTTAGGAATTGAATCTGAGCTTAAGCAGCACAACCCTGGCAGCAAGGTAGGGGTGAAGGAAAGAGCACACCTGGGGAAAGAGAGGTCAGGATTGCTGCCAGAGAGCCTTCCTGTTGAGCTGGCCATCCTTCTTTCTGGCTGACTTCAAAGAGCCACTACATGCAGTGGTTATATTCTCAGGGATTCCCGTTACTTGCCTGTTCTGATTGTTACTATTCACTTCGTTAGTGAAGGAGTGATCTTCTGCCCTACTTGGGAGGAAATGCTCCCCTAGCATCATGGGACCAATGTGAAAGATGTCAGTAAGTGGCCGAAAGGTTGAGGGAGAGAAATAACTCTAGCAGAGGCCTTTCTATTAAGCTGAAGATTTAGGCTATTTATAAGTCTTTTCTTTTACTGTCTAAAAAAAATTATTTTGATCAGAATAGAAACAAAGGGATTAAAGGAATCAGAAGAGTGATTTGTAATTGGTCTCCAGACTGCACTCCTGTTTCCATTTGTCAAGAGCAAGCTAGTGAATAAGACTGCATGGGAGGACTTTATTAGCACTAGCTTTCCTCTGGCAGCCTGGGATTAGAGGAATACTTTAACCTTGACACATTCATTTTATGATCACAAAGCCCTTCGCGTATTGGCCTATTTTCTCCTTTTCATATTGCCCTGATCCTGAGAGAAGCTTTTAAAATTATTAGAGAATGGTTTTGTATTTCTCTCTCTCTGTCCCCTCTTTCTCCTTGTCTTCCCCCAAATGTACGCCAATCTTTACTAAGACAAAGAAAAATAAATCCTCAAGGATGTGAGTGTGACAACATTTTTTGCACGTATTCTAGAAGGCTACTAAAGGGGACAATGGTTATTGCTCTTGAGTCAATGCAAATAGTATTGATTTCCAAAAAGAAACTTATTGAAATTAATAGATTTTTCAGGGAAAGCATAAAAGAGCATGTAGGGAAAATATCAGATGTGTTTAGTCAACAACTCGTCTACAAGGAACAAAGGAAACCAGGAAGCTGTATGTCAAAAATATGGATGAGACATTTTACTCATGTGCTGATTATGAAAAGGGTAGCTATAACTTTGTTTTAAGAATCCACTTGAAATTGGCGGGAGGGTGGATGCCACTGATGTGCATAAATGTCTGAGGTTCAAGTGTTAAATTGATTTGTATATTTGTTAATGTGAAACCTTTTTTCTGTATTAAAGGTTAATGGTAAAACACTTGATTAGTATCCCAAAGACACAACTATCTTCGTTGTTTGATAGGTAGAGAAATCTATCTACCGTGCACCAATTTTTTATAATTATGGAGTTTTACTTTACTTTTTTCCTTATCCAGCAACATTTTTGACTTGTTTTAGATTAAAGTGTTAAATCTCATTAATTATGGCATTTACTTCTCAGCTTGTAATTGATATCCGGTGCTTCTAACTTGTGGCACTCTTAGGGGGCCTGGCGAATCTGCCTGAGGTAAACTAAAATGGAAAGTACCAACTTTCTTAAATAATTTCAGTTATTTCTTATAGCTTCTGCAGTTTAAGATTGTTCCAGCATAGGGGGTGGGAATGGTGAAAGGTAGATAGTACATCTGATTATCCTCCAATCGAAGGGATCAAGGTAGGGGCTCTATATTACTGGCAGGGCTGTGTGCCAAAATGTAATCAAATAGGAAACTGGGTGCCAATGGTAATTTTTTGAAATGTTGCTTTTATGACATCCTCCACAAAGATGAAAGCAGTGTTTCCTAAAACAAACAAACAGCACCGGACTTGGGCTAAAGCTCTGATATGAAATTTATTTATGTTTCACCAAACCCAACTTGAAAGTAATTGTACATGATTTGGAACTTTTAATTGTTCTTCTTGTTTCTCTCTGCAAATAAGGAAATCCTGGCTTTCTTTAAAAAAAAAAAAAAACTCTAGATGTTGGCTATTGGTTTCTTTTCAAGGTTCTACCACACTAATTGCTTTCTGTTTGATTTTGTGCCCTTCTGAAATTGAAGGTTGCCTTGAGGCAGGAGAAAAACTGTGGTGGTGACTTGTGGTGGGTTTGGGGACTGGGGTAACCCACAACTGTGGCTGCAAGCCAGTCTCATTACCCCATGGGTCGACAGGGCAGACCGGGGGCCTGTTTTACTGCTTCAGATCTGAGCCTATGAGTGGAAGGGGTAGAATCTCAAAGTTTTCTCTTTGCATTATTTATCATTTCTGACTGATAACAACACCACTTTCTTCTAGGAACCAAACACGGGTCTTTATGGTTTTGTTTTAATGTGGTATTCGGTATTGGGTTTCCCTGTACTTCAACCGCAGGTTTACAAACTGGGAATATCAGGGATATGTGTTTCATAGAAAATAGACATTTCACTTCTTTTCAGCAATGATATGACTATTTCTTCTGCACCAACATATCCTTAATGTTGCTATATGATTGCTTCCCTTTTAAGTCTGTCCAAACTGCAGTAGTGAAAGTTGAAGTGACTTGATTGGCGTCTGAGAACATGTGTTCAATGAAGTCAGAAACAGTTTCACCAGTTTTGTACATGGGATTCGAAATTATCAACTTAAAGTATAAATAAATGAATTGCTTAGTTATCCAGAAAGGTTGACACTGTGGGATATATAGGCATCTTTGCTGAATAAAAACTTTACGGAAAGTGATAATTAGCGGGGAATGCCGTGGGTCAGACTGCCTGGGTTCAAATCTCAGCTCTCTTAACTCACTAGTGAGGGAGCTCCATCGAGTCACTTCTCAGTGCTTTTAGTTTCTCATAGGTCACCTGCAGGTTTTAATGGTACCTGAGACAGAGTTATTAACACATCTGAGGGTGCTTAGAACAGCAGCAGGCATCTGGTGGTGGCTCAATAAATGCCGACTGTCATTTTTCCAAAATGTTCTAGCACTTTTAAATTTTTTTCCCATTAAATATAATTTGGCCTTTTTCCTGCACAATCTGGGTCGTCAGTAGGGACTTCGGCGATCACAAAGCGACGCCCTCCTGGGCCCCTAGGCGGTCTAACCTCCTGCCCTCCAGGTGGCGCTGCTGTGGCCTGGCGCCATTAGCTGCTGCCTACCTGCTCCTTCCCACAGCCTGCCCATTGCTTTGTGGGCTAGCAAGTGTTTTTTATTGTCTTCACTCTCACAGCTTTCTGTTTTCTGCCCTCATCGCTCCCCGCCTCTCCTATTAAAACACAGGTCCCCCATGCTTCCCTTTCATCATCCTGCTTATAATATCTGAGTCAGTCTTTTTTCCCATTAGTTGGTAAGCTCCTTGAGTCTAGAGGCTACAGCCTGTCTTGTCCATGCTCTACCCTAGGGCTTGGTGCAGAAGGCTCCTGGGAGCTGCAAGCCTGGTGCCTGCTCCACTTACAAGCACGTGTTCCGGAGGACAACTCCCTGGGTTCAAATTCTGGTTTTATAGTTTGCTGGCCTGAGTGAGGGTAAGAAGGTTACTCAAACTCTTAAGTTTAAAGCTTTAGAGACCTCATTAATATATAAAAAAAAAAGGTGATAATAGTACTGACTTCTCAGAATTATTGTGGAGATTAGATGAAATGATCTAAATGGAAAGACTAGTGTATAATAAGTGCTCAAAAAATTAGCAGTTATTGTAATTGTGGCTAAGCTAAGAAAGTGATCAGTGGCCCTCATCTATGTACCTGCCCTATCCTCTCTCACAGAGGTGGTGGGAAACGTTGTGTGGAACTCTAACATGATCCAGAGAAAGGAGCTAAAGAAATAGTTTTCAGTACAACGTGGCAATACACATAGAACAAAGCAGGGAGTTTAAATAACTATTCTGCCCATGCAAATTAAAACTAAATATAATTCTTTAGCTCTTAAAGAAGCACACTTTACTTTTTAAATGGCATCTGCTATCTCATTTTATCCTATATTAAACTACTTCAGTGACTTATCTGAACTATTTGTATGACCCAAATTCACTAGATGATTGCAGGTATAGAACCAATGGTTCCAAGTGCCATTCTGACTATAAATTTAAATAAAACTATTCCTTGTGTTTTCTCTGTATAATGATATAATCCAAGTACATAGAGGCCACCGTGGTCATGTTTATTCTACGCTGGTCATGGGTCATAGATTGACAGGCCCCAGATCTGGAAGGGGCCTCAGGAGCCACATAGTTCGATCTCATCATTTTTATAGGTGAGGATGAGGAGGCCTAAGAAGGTTAAGCCACTAGTCTAAGACCACAAAGCTGATTACTGGACATGGGCCACAGGACTTTTGCCACCTGCTGGTTGCTGAGCTAAGATTTGTGAGCACACAGGTCCTCTGATTTGGCCATGAGTGCGCTGTCCACTTAACTTTCCATTTTGGTTATAGGTTTTGAGTTTAAACAAATTTTATGAAAAGAGCACTCGGTCAGGGATCAGAAAGCCTGGCTTTTCTGACTATAACCCTTAGAAGCTTGGAGTACAACATGTACTCCCCATCTTCATCTAGAACAAGGGAGAACAGGATGCCTGCCCTGCCACCTTCACAGGGTTGTCGTAGGATCAAATAAACTAATAAAGGAGAAAGTGCTTTGAAAGAAAGACCAAGTAGACACTTGGAAGAGCAGGGCTTTGAGGTCAAAACATTCTGGTCATGCACCCTAGCTCTGCCATATATCATTCATGTACCTTTCGTCAATGCAGTTCATAAGGGAATAAAGCTTATCACCTTAAATCTGCCTGAAGATTTAATGAAATGGTATATAAAGTACCTGACACAAGGTAGACTCTCAAGAAATGGTAGCTATTATCAAATCACTAAAATACTTTATAAAAACGATCGTTATCTGCTTTGTATTATAGGGATGTGTGAGCTTATTCTGTCCGTAGCTGTCCCCATCTTAATGGATTTCACTGTCTGCGATCTTTGATATATTCAACACTTGAGAACTGAATTACAGTTACTACATTCATGTTGAGCTGAGTAAACCCAAAGTGTATTTATACTTATAAACTATAGAATTTATGAAGGAAAAAATGGCTGCTTTGAAAATCAATCTGAACTTATTGTTTTCAAAACAATGAACTCTTCCACTGATCCAAATTAAAAATCTAATAAACACCGTGTATGGGGAGATAAGGTCCAAATCACAGACCAGCAGGGCCTTCGCACCTCCAAATGGCCTTAGGCCAGGTTGTCTTCCTCATACGTAATGTGCATATATGTGTAAAACCTCAGAGGTCACCAGAAAGGCCTCTGCAGCAGGAGTACACAGGGGCCCAGGCTCATTGGGAGAATGGAAACTCCGTGTGCTGACATTTTCCCACACAGGAAAGCCTGAAGGGCACTTTATGGCTCTTTGCCTTACTCCAATTTTACTTCTCCATTTAAGGGGAAGAAGAGGGATTGAAAAATTAAGCCGATACATAGTCATACTCATACATTCATGAAGTCCTCATTAGAAAGTTAAATCACAAGGTGGGAGTGACCAAAATAAATTGTATTGTCATAAAGCAATTAAGAGAAAATCAGGCAATCATAAGGTGATAAAAGCCTATTAGTTAAAGGGCCTGAAAAACACAGCGGGTTGTAAAAAATTAAATTCTCACACACAGAAAAAATGCAAATGCATGCAATTGTCTCTCTATGGCAAAGAGTCAGATTACCAATGCGTGTGAAGCGTTGAAAATGTGAAGTGCAATTTTATTTCTCATCATCAGAACCTAAGTTCTGAAGATTCTTGTCTTCTAAATTCTTTTTTTTTTCCTTCATGATGAGTCTTACAAAGCAATTTTGTTCTTTGAAAATAAGAAGATACATCCTTTAAAATGAAATGTAGTGAATTTCACATAGATTTCCACTTTTCAACTCATTGATATCATTCTGGAATTATAGTCTGTAGATGTCAAAAGAATTTTATTCTGATGCCATTATTAGAAATGAAGAAACTGAGCCCTGAGGAGGTTAAAGCCAAATTTGCATGTGGCTAATGGGTTAGTTAATGGCAGCAGATCTGATTCCAGAGACCAGATCCATTCTTTCTCCCAGCTCAAAGCTCTTTCCACCAGGCCTTTTGCTTTTCTGTTATGATGTTAATTCTTAAAATAGTTGGTCTCTATCAGAGGTTGGCAAACTTTTTCTGTATATGAACAGATAATAACCGCTTTTGGCTTTGAGGGTCACAGGGTCTTTCTTGCAACTACTCTCCTCTGCTTTTGTAGTGGGAAAGCAGCCACAGACAGTCCTTAATCCAAGGAGCGAGACTGATCCCAGTGAATTTATTTACAAAAACAGGCTGAGGGTCAGATCTGGCCAGGGGGTGGTAGTTTCCTGACCCCTGATCTATATCATTTCTTCAATAATCATTAAGGAAGACTTAAAATAACCTGAACCAATATTTGTAGATATTACAAGGATGTTTATAATGCAAAGATTGACCAGTTCCCTTGGTTAGGTGTGTAATTTTTCTGAGCACTACTCTAATTTCCCTGAGGCTTTCCTCAATGAACCCAGTCCTTGGGACTACCAGTAGCCAAAGCCCCAATCTTGGATTCATTTTATCCCTTTCTTCCCATTTCAATAGCAGGCATTCGCACAATGCAGCCTGTGCCAGTACACAGTCACCCTTCAGGTGTCCTAGAACAGGCCCCTCTCTTGGTCCACAATGGCCGATCTGAGCTTGGGCAGAGAAATCTCACTACTTTTCTGTATCTGAGTAAAAATTGTCTTGACACTTTGAGTAACCTGTCTTTTTGGCACTGAAATGCCACATTTATCATACACAAATTTTCCATATGCACATGAGTCTGTTTATGGATTTTCACTTCTGTTTTATTGATCTATTCATCTATTTCTCCATGCATCTTTGCAATATTGTATCTTCATCAAGAAAGTCTTTATCCAGATTTTCTTTTACGTCTTTTAATAAAAATTTATAATTTTCTTCATATGTCTTATACATTTTCGTCATGGTTTTTACGTAAGCTACAGTTCACTGATTTCCAAAGTAGCAAACAGGAATACAAGTGGCTGAAGACTGTAGTGAAAGCATAAAAGACTGAGTTTTAAGCAATTGCAAATGGAGCCTGAGAGTGCTCTGTCATTTCTGTGACCCCTTTGGTGCTGGAAGTGACTGACTGGTGTCCACTAAAGCAAGAGGATGGTGTGGACAGGGCCAGGAAGAAGAAGATAAAGAGCTAGACCATTTTATAAAGGACCTGGACCCAAGTCCAGGAGCCTTCACCACTCTTGATGAAAGCACACTCATGAGGAGGGATCAGAAGCTGCCCCTGAGGGCAGGGACTGCAGGGACACCTAGGGACACAGTATCTTCCTGTCAGGTTGCACAAGCTTTTGGGTTTTAGTTGGATGAAATAGATCCTTCTACATTTCCCTTTGTCCACAGTGGCTAATCTGAGCTTTCCTCCTTCCAGATCACCCATTTCCCCATTCTGGCAAACTGGCCCAAATTCTTGCTTTGGATCTATGTTGATTCAGCCCAGCCTGCCTTATTTTAGTTGTTTACTTCTTATTCTTGCATTCACTTCTGTGCCTGTTTATTTAGACTGATCTACTGGGCATTATGTGCATTTACTACATGATTCTAGCCTGTCGACTTCTCTTAATTTGCTATCAGAATGATCTCCATTTGGCCATTTTGTCTTCTGGTTTTTCATTTGGGGGCAATTTCACTTCTGCTCTGGCAGCCACTTATTCCCCAGGAACATCTGACCCTCAGAGCATGCTGGCCTTCTGGGCAAGACTCCAAGCTAATCCAACACCTCTATCTTCCCCACAACTCATTATTGTTCTAGTTCAATTAAGAACTAGAACAATAGAACTGGTAGCTAATTTAAATTACTCCTCTCTGTGTGTTTTTCTACATTAACTACCTGCTAAGAAATACCAAATGCATTTTACAGAGTCGGATCACTTCTAACTAAATGTCTTGTTTATTTTATTAAGTCCTATGTTGAATGAAATATCACAGGTATTATGAGGAGACTTGTATAAACCAGGTGGATCCAACCAACACATGGAGACACTATCCTGGCACGCACACTGGGCAGATCAGGTGAGCAGCACCACTTAGACTAAGATGGATGCTGCCTGAATAGGTTATTGTTGGTTTTGCCACTCCCAGTGGTGAAGATATACATTAAGATATTATTTGATGTATATTCTCATGTATAAACATTCCTATTGTATAAACTGAGATACATCTATACTGGGACATGGCAGGTAGTCATAGTAATATCACCAAAAGAATTCCAACTTATAGGTATGATCTGAATTCCCACTAATAAAGAGTTCTCAGTCATGGTCTTAAATTTGTTTGGCAAGCTTTTAAAAGATACAGATGCCCAGGCCCCACTCCAGGCCAACTAAAACAGAATTCCTAAGGTGAGGACCAGGCATCGGCATTTAAAAACTTTTCCAGATGATTCTAATATGCGGCCAAGGTTGAAAACCACTGTGTCAGCAGATCTTTTGGCGGCATTAGCTGACCTGTTACACGACTTGTTGTCATCAGATCTCTCTCTCTTAAACTTGCAGAAAACTAATGGGAACCCAGTCTGTGATTTAGGTCATACTATCTAACTTAGCATTCAAAGCTTGGCCTTCTTTCTGTCCTTTCTCGGTTGTATTAACCTTCCAAATCCAGAAAACGATGTATCAGAGAGAATTATGTAAATTTTTAAGAGGGCCACATCAGTGCCCAGAGCCTATGCGTTTGTCTCCATAGGGAAATGACTGTGGTATCTTCGAATGGTCCAGTAGAATGAGAAGTTTCAACAGAAGGAGAAGTTCCATGATTGTTGGTGAAATCCACAGTAGAATACTATTCTTGAAATAACATCGTATCAGCCAAACTTTCCAGATGTAAGCAGGACACACTGTAGCTAGTTTATGAAGAAAATTCATTTACTAAGGAATAGGGTAAAGGTAGAAAGAGTGCCCAAATCCTGCCATGTGGCTGCCTTTATGAAGCCCCTGCTGCCGCCATTGGAGGCTGGACCCCGGAAGTCCCATTAGCACCTGCGCCTACCCCACAAGGATGCCCTCACCACCAACTTCACTAAGCGATGTCCTTTCTCCAGGTGCTCTTTTCTGGGTGGAAAGCTCAACATTGTGGTAGATTATGCCCAGCTGCAAGCATTGCTGTGAAACTGAGTAATTTTTTCAACACTGAGAAGAAAGATAGATATTATAAGAAATTTCTAAAACATAGGAAAGATGTTTAGGAGATATACAAGAGCCTCGAAGAATGACAAATGCCATTTTTGTGTTCTTTTCTCTTTCCTTATCAAAAGTACCCTTGTATGCTACCACTCATAATAAAAACTAACTGGAAAAGACCTGATGTCCATCTTTACGTCTCTGTGAATTCAAAATTCTGCCATTGTCTCTGCCTGGAACATGTGTACTTTGTCTCATCTCTAACAATGGAGTGCAAGAAAGGCTTTATTCTCTGCTAAAGGCGTTCTCCTTATCAATGGTGGTGTTGGGAAGAGGGTTGTAAATGAGTGTGTAAAGAGAATGAGAAGAACCTTCCTCTTAAGTCTATTCAAAAAAATTAACCTTGGGAGAGTTACCTGACACCCCACGGACTTCCATTTACACACAAGCTGCCCCTGACGTCCAGCATCGAACTTCACAATTAAGAAAGTTTATCGAGTACTTGAAGCAAATTTTGAAAGAGCTACATTAAAATACTAATAAAAAATTAGAGCCATAAGGAAATGCTGGTTAAAGAATGCTGAGAAGATATGAAGAAAAAATTTCAAAAATACAATAGATTTTGTAGAGAAGGTAGTACTCTTTCTGTCGGGGACGGGGGGCGGGGGGGGAGGGAAAGGAAAATTTTTATTATAGAATAATAGAGGGGTTTTATTTAGACCGAAGGAACAGCTTCCCCACAGCGTTGCCCTCAGGACACTCAGTGATTCCCCTGGCCCTTCAGCGGAGGGAATTCTCATCGAACACAGATGGCTTCCAGGAGGATGTGCCTACAGGCAGTGTAATGACCCAAATAATCTCTCCAAGTCTCTTGCAGGTTTTGATGCTGCGAAAAAGCTTTTTTTCAGTCCTCCAGTGGAAACCAAATTAGTGTCTTCAAGCACACTGGTGAGGTTTGTACAGTCAAATGAAGCCTCTGGGTAGTTGGTGGAATAAGTAAGCACATCCGAGACTTGCCAGCCCACTTACCCAGCCTCGCCCTCTCCTCAGAGCATGAGCGGTTTACATTCATCTGGTCCCCTGTCCTCTTACTCAGGGTGGCCTTTTGCTTCTTGGAAAGAAGCAAAAAATCTGAAACACAGACTTCAAAGACAAAGGGAATTATATTTTAACATTTTTATTTCATTAAACTGGGGCTAATCATGAAAGGTCATCAGTAAAGAACAAACAAGATAAGCGTTGGTCTGGATGTCTTCCAGAAAGGCCGAGGGAGGAGGGGCTTCAGAGCAAAGCATAACATGATTAAAAGAGTGCGGGCTCCTGATGGTACATATTCAATTCTGTTTGCACACAGGAGGGAGCAGTTTTCTATTGCAAGCATTTGGCTGATGTTGGTCCAGTTTCACTGAGGTAGAAAAGTTGCATGTGGGAACATTTACTGTTTTATCAAGCTATGCAAAGATGTTACCATTTCTAGGACTTCTGAGTTCCATTCTTTCCTTTGCTTCTGGGAGCCTGTCTTAGATGTCAAAGAATGATCAAAATGTAAGAAACAGGGGACCCAAGCAAACATTTCAAAGGGTGTGTTTATTTCCACTAAAAGTATTGAGAAATGAATAAATGGAAACAAAAATATCTTGCACTGTAAATAGTACCAGGCACTGTAAACACATTATTTCAATTTGATTTTCATAAACATGCTTATGACGTACCTATCATTAAGAAAAACGAGATTCAGAGATGTTAGGAAATTTCTTCGTAGTTAAAAATTGTATTTACCCATAATCCATCCCCGTAGCTACACTGCAACCTTTGGCAGACTCAGTTGCAGTCAGCAGCTGTCGTGTCATAATGGACACTATCAGTGCCCTGCCATACCCTCCCACCCTTACTACTTCAGAGCATCCTGCTCAACTTCTAAGTTGGCAGTACTTTGCCTGAAGATTTTCTCTGGCTGACTTTGGAGCCCATTCTGTTCTTGTGGCAGGTCCGAAGTATCCATGCGCAAGTGCTCCATGTCCCCCTAAGCAGCTGTCAACCAATGACTAGAGCAGCTGGGGTATTTGCATCCCAGCTCTCTCATTCTTCAGGGGAGACCACTCTAAGACATGTATTCTGTACTGGCTCTGAGTTCCTCAGCAAGAATAAACTTCGGTTATCCATAGTGAGGACTTGCTTAATAGCAAGGAAAGGCTCTTTCCTTCACTTTCTCACTTCTCCACTCCCCTGCCCCTGTTTTCCAGCATTGTTATGCAAATAAACCACTTCATTTGGATCCTTGTCTCAGGATCTGCTTCCAGAGGAACTCAGACTAAGGCAGCTGTGTGTACACCTTGCTACTCATAAATTGAGGTTGAGGCTGAGATAATGATGATGGTTTGATGGTAAAAAGAGCCCCATGTCTCCAGCTCTCTCTGTAGCCATACCCCTTGTAATATGAGTTTGCACCTCCTCCTGTATTTCTGTATCCCTTGCATTGATGCTGGCTCTGAAAGCTACTTTGGCCAATAGAATGAAGTGGAAGTGACAGTGATCTAGTTTTGAGCCTAGGCTCCATGAGGCTTTGTGTGCTGCTCTCTCTCTCTCTCTCTCTCTCCCTCTGTCTCTGTCTCTCTGTCTCTCTCTCTCTCTCTGTCTCTTGTCTTCTCTCTGTCTCTCTGTCTCTCTGTCTCTGTCTCTTCTCTCTCTCTCTCTCTCTCTCTCTCACTCTCTCTCTCTCTCTCTCTCTCTTGGATGTCTGCTACCTCCATATAAACAAGTCTAGGCTAGTGTGTGCTAGAGGATAAGGAAACAGAGCAGAGCTCCTTAGATTGAAGCCATTTGAGAGTAGCCAGCGCTTAGCTGACTCACCAGCTGACTGCAAATACATGAGTGAATCCGGCCACCCTCAGCCAAGTCTGGCCCAGATCAGCAAAAACACCTAGCAGACCCAGAGACTTCAGGGCAAAAAATTAATATTTATTGTTATAAGCCACTGCTCATTGCAATGCAGCACTTTTGTGTCAATAGATAGCTGATGCAGTTACTGCAAGCTCTTTCGATTTTTTTTTTCTCTCCACATCCTTCTTTTCACTATACTTTTTTCTACCTGTTCTCTTTCTCTATTCCTCTCTGCTAGTATTTGTAAATAGATTACTATTTCTTTGATGACTATTCAAGTTGGAATGGCTCAGCAATGTGTAGTGGACTGTGCCATTAATTTAACTGTAACCTAATATTACCAAAAATCTTTTTAGACCTGTCCTTCAAGTGGAGTAGCTAGGATATATTTATTTAACATGATTAGGAATCACCTAACAAGGATTGGAAGGCTGAGGGAACATAGACGCCCTCAGAGGACACAATGAGAAAGGAAGATTCTCTCCAAAAAGATTTTAACTGAAACCAAAAAGTGAAGAGAGGAAATAGAATAATGTCTTCATTTCTTCATTCTGCAAATAATTGAGTCCCAACTATATACTAGGGACTGGTGCTGAGAATGCCGGGATGTATAAGAACATGGTTTCTGCTCTTGAAGAACTAGGGTTCTAGAGGAGTATTGTGCTAGAAAAAAAAAAATGAAATAATGCTCCTCATTCTGGAGGCTTGAGAGAGGATTTGGGAAACAGGCATTTCTCAGGTGGGGATGAGGTTTATACAAGTGAGAGAGTTCCTCAGAGGCTCCCCAGAAAGCATCTTGAAGGAGATCAAAGACCGGGGGACCCAGCAGGGCGGGGTCAGGGCTAGTGGAGAGGAGGGAGGGTGTGACAGAGAACAAGTTAGGGGATGTCACCACCACCACCAAGCTTCATGGCGTACAGTGAGGTCCTGAGAACCAGGGAGGCCGACGATGGGGAAGCGCATCCCGAGGGCTCGCTGCCCACTCAGGACAAGAAATACAACTCCTTGGGTTGCCAAGGGGGATGGATTTTAAGTCACTCAGTAGTTCAGAGATTTACATATAGTGTACCCACTTAATAGCCACCAATGTGTCATTTGGCATTTGTGTTAATTAAACTTTTTAATAAAACTTTGGGTTAAGAGTGCTTATCTCATGTTTCAGACATTCCCAGGAGTGCTTAGAAAGGGGCTCCGAGTAGGAAAAATATGCCATTTGGCAATATTCCATGAAATTAATTACCATAAAGAAGTTGTGAAAATTTGCACAGAAGGGCTTGCTACAAATACTTGAATCAATTCAAAAGATGAGTTACCTAAGTTTTGTCAGATTCTTAATATATCCAGTCCTCATCTCCTATGTGGATGCTTATGAGAGGGTCAATCACTTTGCCTTTCCAAGATTCCAACACTGTGAACTTATCCCTTAAAATCTGACTTTGCTTTGGGACCGCATTGAAGTCCAGAAGCTAACACCATGAAATAAGAAGGCATGTGTTTCTTTGCTCTTGAGAACGATCACCAACATGGAATATTCCATTGAAGCTCAAAATTCAAGATGAGCTCTCTGAATTTTTTGAAACACAGAAAATAGCAGTTCTGTGTCAGCCACTTGAATGTAAGCTCCTCGAGGGCAAGAATTTTACCCGTTTAGTTTAGCTTGACTGTATTTCTAGTGCCCAATGAATTTATTCAATAAAAAGAGTGGAAGGATTATATACTGTATCACACTCGAGAATAACAAAGCAAATTAAAAACAAAAATAAACGATGAAAAACAACCCCAGTATTCTTTCTTTAGGGAAATGAAGATACAATGCATTTCTCAATATATGAATTACAGGTACCTATAAAGAAAGTATATCTCTGTGGCCCAGGATGTAAAGAGGCCTTAGAACAGGCAAGGACAAATGTCCCAGGTTTCATAACTTGAAAGTCTCTGGGAAGCTACCTTTATTGCTTGTCTGAACCACATCCTGCCTATCTGTCCACATTCAGGAGAACCATGTATGACCCATCACATATCATGGTGATGAGAGAGGTAGTCTCCTCTCTCTGTGAGGCCCGAGCCATGGAGGTTTTGAATAACAGAGAACTGTTAGGTGGTGCATTGAAAAAGCAAGCA
Organism: Pteropus medius; assembly: GCF_902729225.1. Classification (NCBI taxonomy): domain Eukaryota; kingdom Metazoa; phylum Chordata; class Mammalia; order Chiroptera; family Pteropodidae; genus Pteropus; species Pteropus medius. The sequence continues at coordinate 6,326,430 of NW_024352786.1, read as the reverse complement.
CTGGTCATAGTTCACAAAGAAGAGGATGGGTCATAGCTTTATCTTTATGCAGTCTCCTGTCTTGGTCCTTTGATTTCATAAAGACTAGATCATAAATTATTAACATTATTTTTGTTTGTTGTTCTTTAGATTTCATTTGGTTCTAGATGTCTGTCTACAAAAGGTTTGAGACTTACTGCTTTGCAAGTGATGCTTACTAAAACATTCAGTTTTAGTAAGACTCACCAAAGAACTTTACTTGTGAAGTCCCAACTGTCAGCCATGCATTGACACATGAAGGAAAATCATTTTGGGGATAGAATTTCTGTTATTAAAAGCCTATCGGCATAATCTTCTGAGTTTCTTCTGCAGAAGATAAAGTTTTACCTCTGGTATTTAATAAATATCAAAAACATTTGGCTTAATTTTAACTTTGTTCTCATGGGCTTCCTTTGAGAACAATAAAAAATGTTTGAATTGAAAATCAAGGGATGGATTGAAACACTAGTGGTACTCAGTACTGTGGGGTATAGCTCATGCTTTGCTGGAGTAAGAAACAGAATCAGTGGTCATCAGCAAATTTGACCCCAATCTGGGTTTAACAGTCCTAGATAAGAGTCTCAGAGCTGGAAAGGACCCTAACAGTTTTTGAGTCTAACTACTAAATCTGTGCTTACATCTCCACTGTGACACATTGACCATCTCTCTTATCTTCCTCCAAAATGTTCATCCCATAGAACAGAGGTTGCAAACTAGCAGCCCACAGAACTGTTTTGTTTGGCTTGCTTGGTGTTTATTTTTTAATTATTTATTTATTTTTTTAGTTTAGCTTGTAACATTTAAAAATTGAGAGAGTCCTCATAGATTCTTAGAACTCTGTCTTCTCCTGAAAATCAGTTAACTATATTGGTGCTGCTGTATTCCTACTGGCATCAATAGCCTGAAATCATTGAACCGTTCCTTGAATTAGTACAGGCTTCCAAAGGAAGCATTTAGACAAAGCATATGCTTTCCAGCTCACTGTAGTTTCCAGCCAGTTTTTCACTCATTATATTACCTCTGTATGCCTTGAAGTTTCTGACTTCTGTCTGAGAACCCCTATTCACTGGCTTGACACCATGAAACATCGACTCCAATCAATATAAATGTCCATATTTTCTAAAAAAGAAAACTCGCCTTTACTTTTTAGTTATAATCTTCCTGCTAAGGTTCATATTCTAATTTGTGTCTCCACAATCTATTGATACTCTAGTTCATTTGAGTCAAGAATTGTTTGGGCTCCCACAGAGTTTACATTTTTAATAGGTCCTTTGTAGATAGGGCAGGAACAAGGAAAGAATACCATCTCTACACAGAAAGAGTTAATAGCTCATTTAAGCAAAGTGGAACAAGAGTTAGTTGCGGCAGACGAAAGTACACAAGGTAATAAATAGGTCAGGATGTACACCTCACCCACTACAGAGAGATCATCTTATTTGCCATTGGCTAGGTGGTTCTGCCTATGTTAAGAGGGCAACTGAAAGCTTTTCAACATTCTATGCTGTTAGACCTGACTTGAGAGAAGCAGAATATGTAATAGTTCATATGGGAACTGGGTCTGATATCTTTGTCCGATGGTTAATATTAAAGCAAATTTCTTAAACCGCCTATTATTTTTCTGAACTCACTTGTTGTTTATTATGCTTAGCTCAAATCATGGGAAAGCTAACATTTACTTTACATTCATATTCAAAATATATTGGCATTATCGTTGCTTTTGGGTGGTCCGAATGTCTCCTCAAACTTGGACAGGGCCCACCCAGCTGCTTGGAGAGAGATTACTTTACTTCTAAATGATCAGATTTCTACGTACAGATTAATATAGGATTCCCTTCAACAATACTCAGGAAGTTTAAATTTTATATGTGTAGACACACTCACATGTACACATACATATATAGAGAAAGAGAAATAAATGGGGAAATTGTAAGTGTAAAAAAGATTACATTAAGCCATTTGAAATGGGCATTTGCCTATCCCTGTCACAAGCAGAGCATGCCCTTGGACATCTGACCGAGCGTTTCCATGAAGTAGAAGTTGGTTGTTCCCACGGGACCACACAGGCTCCCCCACTGTTTCGTATTAACAGATGGTGACATGAAGCATCCAGCGTTACTGGGCAAATCCATTATTAGAAGGGGAACAATTTCAACTAAAATAAAGGACAACACAAATCTTTAACACAATTCAAACTCTCTCCCAATTTCTGAAAGTCTAACCTATTTATTTAACATTTTATTCTGTGGCTTTTCCAAACCTAACCGTATTGAAGGGTGACTTAGGACTGGCAACGAAACCATCATATCATCTAAGAGGATTTTTCCCAATGCTATTTCTAGCCTGGTTGGAAACTGGAAGCTTTAGAAATCTACCAAGACTGTCTAATTTTGCTAGATTTTTTTGCCCAGAATTGAGGCCTGTGGGTTTGGATAAAAGTCAGAGAAGTCTGTGGTAACATTGCAATACATACATTTTCATGTAAAAATATTATGAGAAAAAGAGAGAATGGGGGCGCAAATGTATTTAAGGAAAAAGAAAAGGTGATTCCAGTCTTTTATAAGTTCTAATGGTTTTAGTTCTTGTCCAAAGTAATATTGCAATTGAAAGCAAAACAATTTGGTTTGTCTTAGACATGTTACGAGAAAGTGGAGTTACTCAAGTCCACTCTGCATAGTGAAGGGATAGATATTTAGGTCCACTCATTGTGGTCATTCAGAGAAGTCTCAAGAATGGCAAGATTAGGGAGAACACCCAGAACAGTGGATCATGGAAGAGAGGTTTGGGGAATTTCCCAGAAATCATTGAACCATTCCTTGAATTGGTACAGGCAGGGGGAAGGGAAACCAAAATGAGAAATACCAAGCCCTAGTGACAGGACTCAACACTGGAATTCAAACACAGCCTTCAATGGTAAAATAAAAACCCTTTGTACTGAGTATTAGTGCCCTTCACAAAATGGTCTTACTCTAAGAACTCTGATGTGACTGAAATTCAGGGAAATGGATTCTTATTGGGGAAACAACTGAAAGAATCCTTTATGGTTATTTTGCAAGATACTTTTGTAAAGCAAATAATCATTTGTTAATGTGGTTATTTTGTAAGTTCGAGTTTCCTTATGATGAGATTTCTTAAGGAGGATACAACTGTTGTCTGTGTACCTGAGTGATACTCTCGAAGGGCAAATCTGATGTCTTGGTTAGTTTATTATTGTTTATCTGTTTTGTGAAGGTGTTCTTTCTACTTTATTTATAAAACCTAGTTAAGAGCTACTTGCTATTCATTTGGCATCATAGCTATTGTGTAAATAAGTTTTCGATTTTTAAGAATTTCCTTTGTAGAGTATGGCCTCAAGATGACAAACACTTAAATTAGCCCTGTCTCCAATCCCAGAGTCACAGGGAGGAGTGTGTGGAGGGGTGTTCTCTGACCTGAATAGAAAACATCATGGGGGCAGGGGAGGAGCTTGCAAGGTGTCAACGTGATTAACAAACAGGCTTTAAGAACTTGTCGCGGTGGACAGATTCTGCCTTTTGGGGAAGACATGTGAAACCCGCTCCTCTAAGCATTTCCTTTGGACTCAAACCACAAGGCTATCTTTTCATTTGCTTTCAGCCACAGCTGTTGACTCAAGGAGATGGTATCAACTGTTATCTTTTCTGTTGCAAAGCTCGTTTGGCTGCTGAGACATCTTTCAGGACTGGGCACCTGAAGGTGGATATAGAAGAGAGGAAACGAGAGTGCAGACAGACAGGCATGCCTTTGAGAAGGCAGCCTCTCCCAGGCCAGGTGCTCTAGGGTTCAGGAGCAGGCCCTGGCTTGTTTCTCCTGAGACTGTGCTATGACTCAGTCACAGCATGACTGCTACCTCATCCGCCCAAATGAAAGCACCAAGGGGCGCTTTCAGGTGAGTGGCTGGAGCCACTCATTTGTTTAGCTCAGCTCACTCTCCACTACCTGGCAGAATGAGTAGGAGGGAGAAATACATAGGAGGGGAAAAGGAAGGGGATCCTCTATTAGAAGTGTTCTTTTTTTTTTCCTCACTCGACTTTCTCGTTTGTAAAGTGCTGATATCATTATTCATTACAAGTACTATCAGAAGGGTAAATAAAAATAACGTGTGCAACAAAAGCCTGCCTAGGCTCTGGCCCACAGAAGACACAAAATCTACTAGTATGAATCTGAACCTCACTCTTGGTGCCAGTACTAAGCCCAGGCTGTGGTGGGAAATGGGCAGCTCCAGAGCATCGTGGGCAGTCTATCGTCATTTACAAATGCACCAGTTCCAACAGCCACACGTGTGATCCTGTGCCTCAGCTGGCCATCCTTACTGAATCCGGCGTGCTAGTTACTAAGCTATCACCTCTCAGCTCCAAATCTATCCCACTGTACTCCACTCTGGGGCTCTGGAAACTACATTTTTCCTTTGTCAGCTGTTTCTCTGTGAAATCAGCCAATAGAGAATACTAGGGGAAGACTGGCAGTCGGGGAGAAAGGAGTTTGGCAGCGCAATTGGTTCCCATTGCCAGCGTGTGCCTGCACTCCCAGGACCAGCCTTAGTGTCTGTGTCTCCCCTGCTCCCTCCCTCTCGAGATAACACCTCTAGCCAGGTGAAGCCCTTTTCTCAGATGTCAAGTCCCAGATCCATGAAACTCTCCTCAAGTTTTTAGGTTCTGATGTCCCAGTGTCCTCCCTGTGTTTTCCTAACCTTAGAAGTGATAGGCACTTTTTGCAGTTGATATCGCTGCATTATTTTAGTGCGTTCTTTTGGACTTTTTAGTTCTTGAACACCTATTCTCTTATTTTCTCACATTTTAACATAAAGCTTACAGTGCTGTGCACACCCTGATGCGCCTTACTTTTTGCACATCACAATATATATTGTAGATGTTTGTGCATAGAGAGCTTTCCCATTTTCCTATAGTAGCTGCGTAGTATTCCTTTAGGTTGATGTACCATAATTGATTTAACAAGTCTCTTATTGTTAGACATTCGGCTGATTTCAATATTTTGACAATTCAAACAATATTTCAATGAGTGACATGGAAAAATTACACACGCCATACATCATTTTGCATATGTGCAATTATATCTGTGGAACAAATTTCTGAAGTGACATTGCCTGGATCGTACTCATTTAGACGTTGCCAAATTGCCCTCCTTAGAAACTATACCCATTTACATACATGCTAACAATTATGAGAATGGCTGCTTCCCCTCAGCTTCATCGACAGTGTTATAAACCTCTTCTGGAGTCAATAAAATGAGTCTTTCATTGCGCTTCTAACGTCATAGCTATGATAATTGAAAGACTATTTCTTTAATAGGCCTTCAAAATCTAGAATACCAAAAAAATAAAAATAAAATAAACAAATCATAGAAATAAATTTTTAAAAATCTAGAATACTACTTTGCTGATCCGTAAATGAACTCTTTCTCCAGGCAGACAGCTCAAGGGTCCGCAGCAGGCACTGCGCTTTTTCTTAAGCCATCTATCTTCTTTGCTATCTCAGCACAAAGGTGAAGCCTGGAGTGAGGCAGCCTAGTTTCGAAGTCAAAAAAAAACCTGAGGGTATCCCTGGGTGTCAATTTGACCTCCTCCATGTTCTTACTTCCAGATTTCTTTTTGGTATTATTCTTCAATATTTTTATTTCTGGGAATTTGATCTTATTTTGCAGGCGTGGGGACCTGTAAAAAGGTTTTACCAGGGGGCTGAGTGGGGAGAATAGACTGATTGGGGTGGGGCTTGAGCCAAGGTGATTCGTGACGGAGCCCTGAGGAGGGCAGCACAGCAGCAGTGAGTGGGGGAGAGACAAAGAAAGAAAGATCCACTGGCAGGATGGAGGGGAGAGAGGAGATCTTAGATGAAGGGAAAAGTCACAGATGACACCATTTTAGCTTCATGTGCTTGGTAAGTAGCGAATAGAAATGAAGGAGTAGGTGGGAGAGTGAAGAAATGTTTTCAATATATATTTATTTTTTAACTATTATTTTTCTAATTTTTTTAATGAAAAATTTAAAACATGCACAAATGTTGAATGAAAGCATATTGAACATGCCTCAAATTGTTACCTAAGTTAATGTTATTAATTCTTGGCCATATTTGATTTCTGCCTACACACATACACAGAAATGTTTGGTTTTTTTGCAGAAACATTTGAAAGTAAGTTGTAGGCGTAACCAAAATTTATTCCTAAATAAGTCAGCATGCATCTCCCAAAAATAGGACTTCTCTTTCAGAAACAGAATACCATTACTACATTTAAGAAAGTTTACACTATTTCTCTAACAATATCTAATTTAAAGTCCATGTTCAAATTTCCCACATTGTACCCAATATATCTTTATAGCTGGTTGTTTCAAAGCAGGATCCAATCAAGTTCCATGCATTATATTTGGTTATCTCTTTCTAGTTCCTTTATTCTAAATGATATTGACTTTAATTATTTATTGTCTTTTTGAAGAGACCAAGCTAGTTCTTTTACAGAAGTCTCACAATCTGAATTTGCCTGATTTTTACCTCGTGGTATCATTTAACTTGTTTCTTTATCCCCAGTGTTTCATGTAACAGGAAGTCGGGTCTAAAGACTTGATTACTTTCAAGTTGAACATTTTTGGCAAGAATAGTTTACAAGTAATGCCCTATACTTCATATTTTATCCCATCAATAGGCATATAGGGTCAGGTTGTTCCACGACAAATAATATCACATTTGGTCACTTACTTAGTTAAGACAATAGCAATAGTAGTTCTCCGTGGTAAAGATGCATTTTCATGCTAAGCAAAATAAGTCAGACAGAAAAAGTTGAGAACCATATGATTTCACTCATATTTGGAATATAAAACTGAAAGCAACAAACAAACATGACGACAGAGACTCATGGACACGGAGAGTGGATTAGTGATTACCAGAGGGAAGAGGGGGCGGGAGGAGGTAGATAGGGACAGACGGGGTCAAATATTTGGTGACAGAAGGAAATTTAACTTTGAGCTGTGAACATACAATGCAATATATGTATGACGTATTACTGAATTATACACTTGAAACATATTTGATTTTATTAACTGACGTCACCCCAATAATTTTAATAAAAAAAGATATATTTCCCCATTTGCAATTAGCAAGTTGTTTGAGGATTGATGTTTTGGCACCTTGCAAATATTCTATCCTTCATTATGATTTTCATTTGGGGAAGCTTACCTGTGGAGTTGTACAATGGGAAACTGGCGAAGCTCAGGGAATTGAGATTTAGAGATAGGACTGGGGACCCACTAGCGTCTAAATGATGGTTAAAGCCAGTGAAGATGATGAGATCACCCAGAAAAGGTATAGAGAGAAGAGAACAGGGCATGGGCCCTGGAAGCAGAGCCAGCAAAAGAGACTAGGAGAAGAACATCCTGAACAAGAATATAAACAAACAAGCCCAGGAGATGAAAGTTTCGGCAGGGGCGGGGTTAGAGGGGCAATAGCTTCCAACCCTGTAGGAGGTTTCATAAGCTGAGACCTGGAAGGAGGTTATGGGATGTGGAAAATCACCAGAAAATTCTTAGTAGATCATTGAGGACAGAATCAGCTTGACAATGAAAGCAATGTCAGAATCAGACAAAGACGACCTCTTTTCAAGAAGCTGGATGTGAGACAGAAAAAAGTACATCTTCGGAAATAAGGGCATGTTGTCATGGAGAAGATTTTAGTTAGCTCTCTTCTTCATTTGTTGGATGCAGTATATTCGATCATATTTGAGGACCAAAGATAAGGAAGCAGTGGGGAGGGAGAGGACTAAAAGGTAAAGGGATAATTTATGGGTCGTGGTGCTAGAGGAGAAGGGAAGGGGCACCATCAAGGACGCACAGGTGTTTCCCCTTTGGAAAGAATTTTCCCCTTCTAGACAAAAGTAGTCAGTAAGGATGGAGGGAATGGTTGAATACCCTGGGGAGGGAAGATGGAGGAATTTTTGTCCGATGATCTCGATTTCCTCCGCGAGGAAGTAGATTAGCTCATCTTCCCGAACAGCAGACCTGGGGGTTCAGGGCCTCGAAGAGAGCGGAGAGTTTTGAACAGCTGCTTTTGAGAACAGGAAAGGGAGCCCACGCATGCCTGTGTGATAGCAGGAAAGAAGATTGTGAAAAGGCCACCAAAAATGTAAATGAAAGGCCTGCTCCTCACACGTCTGTAACTCATCAAGAAGATCACAGCTTCCTGAAGGGTCCTCATCTGACTGCTTCTGCCTCTGCTGTAGGTTTAAAAAGTGGTATCAGTGGTGCCTGGAAGTCAGCACTTCCAGCATCTGACAAACTCTCCTGAGAGCGACAGTCCTCCTGCTCCTCATTCAGGGCCAGTGAGATGCTTGAGAAGTCAGACTCACAGAGACCCATTGTGACATGTCGGAACCCACAGAAAATGTTCCTCCTGTGCATTATTTATGACTTTCCTGCATTTATATAATATCTAGCTTCCTGAAAGTAATTTGTTTTGGATTGTGTAGAGCTGGGCAGCACATCAAAGGTATGCTAAGCAGTGGTAATAAAACATTGAGGTTTATGGTCACTGAGGTATTAAATATCACTCATAAATTACAGGGTGAGTATTTTAAATGAGCTATGGCTCAGAGAACAGTAGGCACCCCATCTCTGCACATATTAATTGCTACTGCTTGCCTTATTAAATATAGATAGTCCCAAAATCTTTGTTGCTGTTGTTTTCTTAAGGAACCATCCTATGCCCTCTCTATGGTTCTGTGAGTATGTGTGCACGAGTGGACGCGTTGTATGCATAAGCTGGCATTAAGCATAATGAAAACGTGAGGATACTTTAGAATACTGTAGAGTCTCATAGCCTTTTGTTTAAAAAGCAACTCTCCCTCCATGTTATCCACTGGCATTCTGGTTGCTGTTTTCTAACAAGGCATTCTGCTTACTGCATTGGACTCCAAGCATCAAAAGCAGGATAGTACAGATTGGTTTTGCTTCAGTTTCAGATCAGTTTGACTTTCCGGTTCTACAGCTTTGTCCAGTGATTCCCATCCTTCTCTGCTGAATCGCACCCCATTGGCATCTAGTGATGTTTCACAGGCTCCCTTTCAGTTTGAATCCTCCAATGTCCTTTTGTCTGCACGCACCTCCTGCACTGCTGCATCATCATAGTCTCCGAGTTCCTACTCCCTTCTGTGAGGCTCTGCATTTTTCTTCTCAGATGAGTTCCACTAGATTTTTGTGTTTAATGATCCAATCTAGAAATTATTAAGGAGTCCCAGTAAACCCCCAAGTCCCAAACTTAGAAAGAGACTGATGTTTTAGTAGAACTGAATGGCTCGCCCTTTGGGAACTTAATAATTTAAAAGACACAGAGTCACCCCAAGTGTATGAAACCTTGGGGGACTCTCCCAGCTTTGCATAGTGGGAGCCAAAAGTTGACACAAGCCGTTGTGAGGTTTAACAAATAGGTGGTTGAACATGTAAGTCAGGCTAGACTCCTATTATTAAGTGGCCTTGACCCTTGTTGGTCAACATTCACCTTTCACTGCAGGTGGCTCAGTGTGGCTACTTTGTCCAGCAAGTCTACTCTATACTCTATCTTTTAGTTTGATTTCAATCATATGAAAAGAAGAATCTCAGAGATGAAAGATAAGTGGATGTAGATAGTTTCTTAGTACCACACGTTAGACCTGCTCTTTGCAATATGGAAGCCAAGAAAGAGCCACATGTCACTAGTGAGCTCTTGAAATGTGGTGAGTGAGACTAAGGAACGGAATTTGTCATTTCATTTAATTTTAGTGAGTTAAAATTAAAATTCGAAAACCAATACTCAATTCAATTAGAAAACTTTTATAAATATTTGGAACAAGTTCGGTACATGACTCCACCTTTCAACTCTAGATTTTATGAAATCTAAATGCAGAGCAAGTATTACTAATGAAAATTTAGCATTCAAATAGAGATACACTCTAAGTGTAAACTACACATCAGGTTTTAAAGACTTAGTGTCAAAAATATTTAAAATATCTTATTAAAAGCTTTATTGATTCCATGTAGAATATTTTGAATATGTTTAGTTAAATAAAATTTATTATAAAAATTTCACCAGTTTATTTTTTTTTAATGTGCCTACTAGAGAATTTAAAATTGCATATGTGGCTCACATATGTTTCTATTGGACAGCTCTGGATTAGAACAAATATTTCTTGGAGGAATTTGGGGACCCTTGGAGCCCATTCCTACTGAATTCTACAGAAATCTTGATTGTAGCAATTATTTGGCACTAGAAGGGTAAAAGTTTGCAGAACGTGCTGAAAGACTAACTTACAGAAAACCACCAAGACTGGGAAGTCAAACTCTACGCGGAAATTGTTTGAATTTTTCTATATTATATCAATAAACACCAAGTCATCTTCTTTTGAATATTTTAAAACTTTATGTAAATGACATTTTTCCTGTATGCTTCCCTTGACTTTTTTTTTTTTTTTTTTTTGTCCTGAACATTGTTTTTTGAGAGTCGTCAGTTGGGATACAGAATGATACTTATAGCTCTAGTTAATTCAATTGTACTGCTGTACCGTGCATAGTATTCTGTTCTACGAACACACCACTATTTTCTTTGCTGGCCTCCTTTTGATGGATATTTCGATTATTTCTACCATTTAGGTTGTTTCTCAGCATTACAAACAAATGGTGCTGTGAACATTCTTGTTCACATTGCATTGTTCGCATGTGCAAGAGTTGCTCTAGAATGTAAGTCTGGGACAGAAATGTTGAGCCTTGGTGCACACATATTTTCAGCCACACTAGATAGTATTAAATCATTCTCCAGGAGTTGTATCGATATATACTCCCAACAGCACTGTTACTTTACTTTTTTCTCCACATGTGGTATTCTTTAAATTAAAATGCTTTGTAATCTAAAGTGTAAAACAGTGTTTCTTTATTGCTTAATTTGCATTTCTCTGGGCATCTTTTCATATTTATTGATCAGTAAGGCTTTGTTTTTGACATGTTTGCTCATAACTATTGCCCATTTTCCAATTAGGTAATTTGCTTTTTTATATGAAGGGCTCTTCCACCAGTCATCGTGAAGCACATGCATAGGTGACAACTGAGCTGTTCAATATCTCATCGTTTCTCCTTTCTCTATATTTGATTTTCCTTCTCTTTAAGTGATTACCTTTCAAAGAAGGACCCCCTCTCCCCCAACTCCCCACCCACTTCTGCTGTTTCTGATAAGTACAAACCGTGGAGTGAGAAGGAGCCTCCAGCAGGATGCTACAGCACTGAGACCCAAGCACCAGGAAAGAGGACAAAGCAAGGCCATCTTTATTTCTTCACCATGGCTGACAACCATTCTTATGTGTCCTTCATATGTTAAGGACAAAAGCTGCTCTGTGTAAGAGGAAAAAGATAAAAATTATCACACTTAGTATATGGAAGTATTGGGAAGTTTTCGCTGAGACTATAATTAGATAAGAAAAATGAAATAATTTGAAGAGTCCAAAATTACCATTAGTTTAAAGTAGTAATGAAAACGAGTTTGAAGACAGCAAAAATGCTTTTAAAAGCATCCCTTGAATCTATAGCTAAATATCAAGTTGACTCCATGGGACTACAGTGTTTAAGCTGACAAGACACAAAGCTCTCTCTATAATTCAAACTTAAGTCTTCATAGGCACTAGTGAATCAGTCTTTGAAAGCTTTTCTGTGGCCTGTAACATCTTTTGTTTCTTAGGACACTTGGTATCATAATAAAGATATGGTTATTAAATGTTAATAATGATACCTAGTATTTATACAATGCCTTTTATCCAAGGACCTCAAAGAACTGGGCAAACATTAACTCACTAATTCCCATAAGAGCCATGAGGCATCAGTTATTATATTCATTTTACTGATGAAGGAACTGAGACACAGAGTACTTAAATAACTTAACTTACTGAAGGTCACACGGGACATTAAAATTTTAGCTGTGAATAAGTCTAGACCTCATGTTCTCTGTTCATGTTTATCTAAAAAAAGTATCTACTTGTTTTCAAAGATTTGTAGGTCTTTTTTCTTTTTTCCTTTCTATTTTCTCCTAGTGAGTTGTGTTAAATAAACAATTATGGAAAAGAAAAATTTTTAATGCTTAAAATAAAATTTCCAGAGAGCAGCACAATGTCATATAATTTTGGAGACATACAGGTATGTGGCAAAAGAGGACAAAAAGGTTATATAAGATGTACCATTGGTTTCCAATAAAAGAACCCTCAAATCATTCTCTAGAAGAAGTTGCCTCTCATTTCCTTAAAATTGACTAAGACAATTTTATCATCTCAACCTACCTGTCCCCTTCTAACAAGAAGATTCAGACATTCTTCTTTCTGTTTGACAAGTCCCGAGGACCCTTGTTTGTCCACTTGCAGCCTGTTCTACTAAATTCTGAATTTCTTTTTATACTGGACTGACACCTGCCTTGTTGATCTTAGTCCTGCTCTCTGCCATGATACAGAACAAGCCTAACCCCTCTTCCACAGGACAGACCTTCACAGCTTTAGACCCAGATCTTTGGTTTCCCTCAAGCCTTTTTTCCTGCAACAACCAGAGTTTGGGCAAATGTAATTCTTACGTTGCTTTGTCTAGGTACCTCCCATCGTGCTCGCCCCTACCTGACGCACTCCAGTTGATCAAGGTCTCTCCTAAAATGTGGTACCCAGAACTAAACATCATATTCTAGATATAATCTGAGAGTGGAAAACAGCTTCTCCCACTAACCACACTGTAGTTCTTCCTGTATTTCCAAATGGTGGTTTAATCTTCTGCAGCTTTTTTTTTTCTTCAGGTAAAAAACAAAAATGAAACAAACAAACAAAGAGTAAAACAAAAAATCTTACGTAATCATTTCTTAAAGGTTTATTTCTCATTATTTGAATAATTTCTATGTCTATTCCCTAACTCTCTTTTTCCAATGTATTTCTAAATTTCGTAGAAGTGGATATTATGATCACATAACAACTTTAAGCTGATTAAAAATGGTGAGCCTCAATTTAAGTAAATCTTTTTTCTTAATTAGCTGTTAAACTGTAACTTTAGTAGATGTGTCTGTAAATTTGGGTGTACATTTAATCTTTGTCATGCAAGTTATATGCTAAATACAACCGTAGGGTTTATTGTTTATTTTTAGAATAAGTATTCTCTCTGTGTGTATGTGTATTTCTGATTACTAAAGAAATGAAGTTTAGCTTAGAGGTTAATAACCCAAGTTCTGAAATCAGATACACATGGGTTTGAATTTTGGCCCTACCACTTATGAATCATTTGGCAAATTTATTTAAACCCTTTAAACTTTAGCCTCTTCGTGTGTAAAGTGAGGATAATAATCAGACCACTCTTGTAGGATTATTGTGAAGATACTATGTAATAATGAACATAAAAGACTTAGCACAGAACCTGACATAGAGAAAGCACTGAACTAATATAAACTACTTTTATTGTGGAAATATTTGGAACATTCAGAAAGCATGACAAAAGAAAATAAAAGTCACCTGTAATCTCCAGCTTATTCCAGAAATTACTGTTGATGTTTAGAATAGGTTCTTTAACATTTTCCTATACTTTTGCTACTTCTGAGTGAAAGGAGTTCTCATAGAACAAACAAGCTTATGAAAACTAGCAGTGAAATTTCTAATGTATCATGACAAACACAAATAATAATATCAACGTTATGATAGACTTGGCTTACAACTATAAGAAATACACATATACATTTTGATGTCATTGTTACTAGAAGTTGTTTAAGATCATACATAATGGATAAGATATTCTGTCTTTCATAAAAGTAAATCAAAAGTGGACATTATTGATACAACGGGTGTGGTTAAGAGAACCTCTCAAAATATAGACACATCTACACTTGTCTCTTGGCCGGGTATATGTAATGTCAGGACCACAGAGTTTCAGGTAAACTGTGGTTCTTAGAATCTTCTGTGATCTTATATAACCAAATAAGAGATTTGTCAAGTTTTGGTGGTAATGCAAAAGTTGTACTTTGAAACTAATGATCTCACCAGGAGATTTAAATTCCAATAGTAGTTGATTCAAATTTACTTACCAAATTTACTTACAGGATTTAACTTACTGATAAATATTTTTAAACTAGCATTAAATTGGTTTATTTTCATTCCCCCTAATATTTTCTTTTCATAATGGGGTGTCTACTCTGGGGAAAAAGATCTATGCTTCCAAAACAATATTATTTTTGGCTTCTCTGCTGCACCTGACACATGTGAGATCATCGTTAGACATGGGACCATACTTGTTCCCTAGAATGGAGCTTCCCCTGTCATTTCATACCCCTCCTCGCAGCCTCCCGCATCTGCTAACACTATCCAGTCATTACCCTCCCGCAGTGCTGGATTCCCACCCCAGGGGCAGACTCCCAGCACCAGCACCCTGAGGCAATCTCTGCCAGCCCTTTCTCACTCCCTTGAGCCACACCATTCCCATGTAATAAAACTCCTAAATCCAGCGCTGAAGCCAACTCAGGCTCTCACCCTCTTTGGCTCCTCAGCCACAGGTCGGGCCAACATCTCAAAGGCAGAGAACACCCTCCCACCAGACAGTTCTGAGAGCTGCAGAGGCCTCCTAAGGCGCCAGGCCAGAAGAAAGTGGGGGCCGGCAGGGCATGGGGAGGGGAGCAGAGCTTGAGACACCGCCACATTTTATGGCACAACGATATCAGCACAGAGGCGGATGGCCGTGGAGGCTGTTTGAAGAGCAGCTTGTGGCAGACCTAGAGGGTGCGGGTTCTGAGTCATGCCGGCAGGTGTGTTATTATCGAAGTGATGTTGAGGGTCTGGAATGTGACTTAAAAGGTAGTAATGAGACATTATCCATAAACATGTTAACTGTTTCAAGTAACATGGCACTAAAAAGGGAGGACAACCCCATTCTTAAGAAAGCTCTGCTTTCTGGCCACGAATGAGCAAATAATAAGTGATGCGTAAGCAGAATAAGTGGAAGGGGCAGGGTGCCACATTTTTCTGGAGGAAGCCACACGTTTCTTACTTTACATTTCTCCCTTGTCTCATTTCCCCAACATAATTCCACCTGACAATTATAAACAGCCTTTCCATATCTAATATCCTGTTAGTTCTTAAGAAATCTTACCCTTTCTTGCCATCCTGACCTAGCACGTAAAGCTTTCCTCTTTCTTGAAATATTATTTGACTTCATGATAGAGGGCAAGGGGTCTCTCATCGTTCCCTATTTGTCCCTGTCTTTCAGGATCATAAAGGATGTGTTTACAATCCATTTTGCAGGTACAGAGACCTTCTCCACTGGGGGGCCTGGACAGTAAGCAGTAGCCATCATGTCCAGTTTTATGAGTTCTGACTGTGACTACATGAGACTGTTTCAAGGCTGGCTGCTACTAGCAACTGCAGCCATCAGTGCCCTAGACTAGGCTCTTCTGAACTCTCACAAGACTGTTTCCACCTCAGCCAGGCAACCTCACCTGAATGCCGCTCAGACACCCCAAAGAACATTTTATCATCACCAAAATCACCTTGGCAAAGACAGACTTAGGGCATAGCCCAGAACTTTCAATAACAGTACCTGCCTCCACTCTTGTTTTGGTGAACTGCCCCTTTCTCCCCCAAAACCACTTGTCTTGTCATTCTGGTGTGGCAGCCACTTAGCCACTCCCCACATCTGACCTCAGCCATTGGTACAGATGTGACCCAATGTGACCCAAGCCTCTCTTTGAGGTTTTCTATACAGCAGCTGGCAGTGATATTTCTCTTTGCCTTTTGGAACTCTAGCCATAAGGATGTGGCCCCAGCTCCCTGTCCTCATGTCCTCCAACATGTGGAGGAGCTGGTAAGCATGAGGCCAGGCCTGAGACCGAAGTCAAGATGAGAAAAATGGTGGAGAAGACAGAGTCCTGCTAGTTTTCAAGTCCCTGGATCTGGTTGACACTGAGGGCAGCTCCATGGTTACCTTCCTACGATGTGGTTATAAGAATCTATGATGACCACTTCTTTGCTTAAGTCTTATAAGATTGGAGTCTCTGTCACTTACAATCAAAAGAGCAATACAATTTTCCACCTTCCTCCAACAGCCGATATTCTATATTCCAATTCAGTTCAACTTAGTGAAAACAATTTTACAACTGTGACAGTGCAACCACTCACCACTCATTTACATTGATGCTGTAAAATGTCATGATTTCAATGTGTGAGCACTGAGTTTTAAGAGATGGATACCTCTAATCGTGAACCAAGTAATCTCTTCCTCCACAAGTACATCTGAGACCTTATTCGGTATCCTGATTTTCTAAAAGAGGAAATTAAGCAAGAAGGAAACGTTAAATTACTAAGTCACTGGATAGAGCTTCAGGGATGGGGAATATCCTCTGTCATGCAGAATTTGACACTAAATTAAAAGGTATTAGGGCTTTCTCCTGGTGGCAAAGGCAGTGGAACAGGAAGCTACGCTGTCAGACATCTCTGAAACTCTGATTTGGCATCATGGAGATTTTCTGATCAACCCTGGGAAGATCATTGAGCAGTACATTCTGTGTGAACACCAGATCCAGCCCGGAGCAGCCTTGGCTTCCTATAGCAGGGAAACCGGGGATGCGCGTTTGGGAAGAATAGTTCGACACTTCTAGCAAGTACAGTCATGCACTGTATGATGACATTTCAGTCAATGACGGACCACATATTAGATGGCGGTCCCATAAGATTATAATGGGGCTGAAAATTTCCTATTGCCTGATGTCATCAGAGCCATTCTAACATCATAATGCAGTGCATTACTCAAGTGTTTGCGGCGATGCTGATGTAAAAAAACGTATTGCACAGCCAGTCATATAAAAGCGTAGCATATACAACTATGCATAGTATATAATACTTGATAATGGTAATAAATCACTGTTGCTGGTGGGTTTTGTATTTACTGTATTGTGCTTTACTTTTTATCATTATTTTAGAGTGTATTCTACTTATATAAAAAAATTACTGTAAAACATCATGTCATGTTACACCAGCAAAAACCTCATATATATCGTATTTACCGTGTCTCTTGATTGCATCAGTTTCTCTTGTACTTGATTTAATCTTGTGTTATTTTGTTCATCAAGGCCCCTAAGCTTACAAAATCCACTGCTAATGTTGCCAGTCAGAGGCTACGCTGAGTGATTGACCTGGAAACAAAATTAAAAGTGATTAAGGACTACGAAGGTGGAAAATCAATTATGCTTATTGCTTGCCAGTCAGGTATGTCCCATTCCACCACAGCTATGATCTTGAAGAACAAGAACAAAGTGATAGAAGCTGTTAAAGGATCTGCTTCATTAAAGGCAATGAGACTAACAATGAGAAGGGCCTTTATCAGACGTGGAAAAACTTCTAACGGCTTGTATTAAACACCAGACACAGAAGCATGTTCCTCTCAGCGCCATGACAATCACAGTCAAAGCAAAAATGTTGTTTGCATTGTTGAAAGAAAAGGTTGGACCCAACTGTGATGTTGAATTTACTGCCAGCTCTGGGTGGTTTAAACAATCCAAGAATAAGTTATTTATTACATGATGCAAAAGTGAGTGGTGAGTCTGCAAGTGCTGATGTGAATGCAGCTGAAGGATTTTTGGAAACTCTAGATAAGCTGATTGTGGAGGAAAATTACTTGCCAGAGCAAATATTTAATATAAATGAAACTTTATTATTCTGGAAACAGATACCTGAAAGGACTTTCATCCACAAGGAAGCCGAGTTAAAGCCAGGTTTCAAGGCTTTTAAGGACAGGATAGCAGTTGCTTGGGGCAATGTTGCAGGATACAAATTGAAACCCTTTGTCATCTGGCATAGGGAGAACCCCAGGGCCTTCTGGCATATCAGTAAGCGCACACTGCCAGTGTACTGCAACAGCAATAAGAAGTCATGGATGACCTACAGCCTCTTCCAAGATGCCCTCCTGAATTGCTATGCCAGTGAAATAGAGAATAACATACATTTCAAGAATATTTCTTTATTGTTAATAATGCTCTGGGACATCTTCCTTTTATTGGTGATCTTCATCCCAATATTAAAGTCATTTTTCTTCCTCCAAACAGCACCTCTTTTGGATCATGGATTCATAGCAGCTTTTAAGGTCTACAACCTAAGGACGTCCTTTGCCCAGGCTATTGCTGCCACGAAGGAAAATATTGAGAAGACACTGATGCATTTCTGGAAGAATTACAGCATCAATGACTGCATCAAGAACCTTGCTTGGGCTTGAGGTGATGTCACCACGGAGTGTATGAATGCCACCTGGAAGAAGACACTCAAGAGATTGGTTCATGACTTCTAAGGACTTGCCAGGGATGAGGGGGTTGCAAAAATCAATACGGCTGTGGTTGAGATGGCAAACAACTTTAACCTGGGTGGGGATGAAGATGACATTGAGGTGATTCCTGAGGAATTGACTAATGAGGAGTTGTTGGAGCTGGAATAGGAACATATAGCTGAAGAAGAGGTAAGAGAAAAGGAAACTGCAAGAAAATAAAAAGAACAAGAACCTCCAAGAAAATTCATAGTGAAGGGTTTAGCAGAAGCTTTTGCAGACCTCAATAAGCTCCTTAAAATGTTTTAATGCGTGGACCTCAACATCAGAAGGTTTTCATTAATAGAGAGGAAAGTTCATGGTCCATTATCTGCTTACAAGCAAATCTATGATGAAAAAAAGAAACAAACTAAGCAAATCACTATGGATGTATTTCTAAAAAGAGTGACACCTCCTCAAGAAGAGTCTCAGGCAGATCTTCCAGGAGGTGTTGCAGAAGAAGGCACTGTTATCATAGGAGATGACGGCTCCATGCACATTTTTGCCCCTGAAGACCGTCCAGTGGGAGAAGATGTGGAGGAGGAAGACAGAGATATTGATGTTCCTGACCCCATGTAGGCCTAGGCTAATGTGTGTGATTGTGTCATAGTTTTAACAAAAAAGTTTTGAGTAAAAAAAAATTAATTTTAAAAATATGAAAGAGCTTTTAGAATAAGGATATAAAGAAAGAAAATATTTTGTACAGTTGTACGATGTGTTTGTGTTTTTACAAGGAGTCAAAAAGTTAAAAAAATAAAAAAGTTTACAAAATAAAAAAGTTACAGTGAGCTAAGGCTAATTTATTATTAAAGAAAGAAAAAGAAAAATATTTTAAATAAATTTAAGGTAGCCTAAGGGTTCAGTGCTTATAAAGTCTACGGTAATGTACATTAATATCCTAGGCCTTCACATTCGCTCTTCACTCACTCACTGACCCACCTAAAGCAACTTCCAGTCCTGCAAGCTCCGTTCATGTTGTGTCCTTATACAGGTGTATCATTTAAAAAAATTTTTATACTGTATTTTTACTGTAACTTTTCTATGTTTACATACACAAACACCATTGCGTTACAGTTGCCTACAGTACTCAGGATAGTTATGCCCTGTGCAGGTTTATAGTCTAGGAGCAATAGGCTATACCATATAGCCTATTGAGTGTAGTAGGCAATACCGCCTAGGTTTGTGTATGTGCACTGTATGATGTTTGCACAATCACAAAATAGCCTAATGACGAATTTCTCAGAATGTATCCCTGTTGTTCTGCTACACATGACTCTTTAGAGAATACATAGGGACACTTAGTTTAATGGCAAGAAAAGAAAACCACATACTAAAACTCCAATTTATGGCTTAAATGTAGGCTGGGAAGAGAGGTCTTTCTGCCTCACTAGTAAGAACAACTCTAGAAAACCCAAAGGAAACCGCCAAGCCTGTGTTTGGTGCATGGCAGAACTTATGAAAGACACAAAGCCCGTGAGTGGCTGAGAGCACAGACCAACTCTGCAGATGGGGGGAGATGGCTCCTGAGAGAGAAAACCAACTAGAGTTACTCTCCACCACAGATATTCAAAGATAAACAAGGTTGTTTTTTATTTTAAGTGCAACTTATTTACTTTCAATATGAGTAAGCCTGAATCCACATTGAAAGATGACATGTATAAATCTCAAGGCTTCCACTCTCTTTTTCCTTCTCACACCATTTTCACAGTAAGAGCAGTGTGTAGTCTCATAGTTGGGATTTGAATCATACAAATATAATCATCACCGCCACATACTAATAATGTTTTAGGAATTGAAGCTTTAACGCAGCCACAAAGGGTTGTATTGTAAGTTACTCTAAGCACCACAATTCTGGTTATTATAAATTCAACTCTGACGGGTTTATGGGATTGAACACTCCATATATATTATTTGTGCCTCGTTGTTTTCTCCATTGCCTTAAGCATTTTCTAAAATTACACTTTGGTGCAAGGAGGTACAATTGAAATCATCTGGCCTTACCTCTTTGTCTTTGAAGACCAGGATACTAAGGTTCAATGTTATCTATATGACATGACTTGCTCAGGTCACACAGATTCCTAATGTCAGATCCAGACCTAGAAGCCAGGTCTCTGGAATACCAAGTTGTGACTCAAATCATGGCTCCACGAGCTCCTCTATGGCAGATAGGCATCATGACATCAAGAGAGTTTATGAGAGGACATAAAGAAGACAAGCACACCAACTCAGACTGACCAGAATGGATTTGAGTGAGGAGGTCAAAATTACGACAAGATGAAATGTTTATTCAACTGAGCATAATCGGGGATTCTGATAGTAGTTAACATTTGCATAATACCTTTCATCTGTAAATTCTCAAAATACTGTGAAACTAGTATGATTAACTCAGTTTTACACATAGGGAAACTGAGGCACTGGGTGGCATTAAAAACTTGCCCAAAGTTATACAGAAAAGCAAGAGTGGAACTTAGCCTGTGACCTTGATGTGAACCATAGAACCGTGGAGTTTTGAAACATGAGTCCACAGTAATGGTCTACTTTCACCTTTCATGTGGAAACTGAGGTGCAGAAAATTCTAATGATCTGCTCAAGGTCACAAACTAGTTAGTACGTGAGCTGCAATAAAACCCAGACCCTCTGAATCCCCCCGAATCCCTCTCTTTTTTCCTCATGTACACGGCCCTAATATAGTCCTGCTCAGGCAGATGTGAAGAGCCCCAGCAAGAACTTACTGAAGTCTTCTAGATCTCTAGCTGCAAGGTTGTGCTTCTTCCCTTATCCCACCTCCTCCTGCCATCCCTCCCCCAGTCCCCACGCCCTGCCAAGGGATGATCAGCTTGAGGGGGTGACCTGTCCTTCTTGGCTGTTAAGACCCAGCATGAAACCCAGAATGAGAATAACGGACCGATTAAGGAAGGATACACAACCGACATTTCAATTGATGAGTAGTATCTCACAGACGCCTGAGCTGTACCCACTGCCACAGAGGTCATCAGTTATCAAACTGGGTCTAGTAGCAGCCAAAATGGACTGGCAGCATTTGGTGGTTACTGACCAGACTTGTTGTCCATTAGATTCTTAAAGGTATCTTCTACTTCAAAACACTTAGGATTCTTCCTCTTGCAGGACCCCCCTAAGAACACCCTCTTATTTTCTCCTTAAATATTATTTTGGTGAACACGAGAGATGGCGACTCTGTTGCAGTTGAAAAATCTGCTCCACATCAAAGTTACCTTTTTTTTTTTCACCAGACTCACAGAGCTTTTAATTCCCAGCCCTCCTGAATACTCCAAATGCCACCAGTGTTTACATTTTTGTCTACCCTACACGTCTTTTCCTGCTTAAGAACCATATGCCCTATCACTTCAGTCCTGTGGCTAACACACCCTGCTTCCTTCCTTTCCTCTGGTTCTTCTGGCCTCTGACTCAGTTACACCCATCCTGGCCGGTGGGTACAGTAGAGAACATCTAAAAACTATCGGTTCTTGCCAATGCCCTCTGACATGGTTCCCTTGCTCAGGGCTGAAAATACACCAGCCACTCAGTCGCCCAAGAGTCACCAGTGTTCCTAATCCCTTTGTGCCAAGTATTTCAATAAATGTTCTCCGATGGTGACCATCGCAGAATTTGTCTCATCTGAAGTCTACTTTCATTGTTCTTGTTCCTAGTGAACAAGAGTCAGGAAGTAAGGTGGTGATGATTGGGTTTGGAAAGAAGGTGAAAACCAAAGAGTTTGTAATCCATGTCTTGCTTCAAAGTAAAGATAAAAACCCTGGTCTACCCAGTGACACTGAGTGGAGAAAAACCAACAGCCATATTTGGGGTAGAAAAGCCATTAATAGTCTCTTTCTGTGATCCTACTAAAATATAGGAGAGTGAATTTTCCAGAGAATTCTTCATTCTTTCATAGAGAAAACTTAAAAAATCAAGTTGCACCATCTTAGGTTGGGGCTGGATTCAATTTAGTCATTCAACAAAATATTGATTGACTAGTTACCATAGCTGGAGAACTGTGCTAAGTTCTGGAAATAGAGTAGGGCCTAGAACCCATGTGATACCTGCCCTATGGAGTTACGCCCACTAGGAGACTATGCCTACCTTACCCAACTAGGTCTAGTTCGCCAGTTGACACTTTTGTAAATTAAATATCCATGGAGTATAGAGTATAATGTATGATTATAGGCTGTCTTGTTGATGAGACATTTAGTAATAAGCCCTGCTAAATACAAAAGCTGCTAAACTGCCTGCCTTTGGGTAGGCTGCCTCACCAGCAGAGGGCACCATTGTGCACATGACCAGAGATAGTATCCACAGTCTTGTGGGTGCTCTCTAGGAATGCGGTGGGCTAGAGGAGATAGCTCACCTGCTTATGAGCTAAAGAACACTCCAAATGGGTCCAGCACTCTTTGCGGTGTACATAATTACCTCGTCAAGTAGGTTCTGTTGTTTCTGCTTTAAGAAGAAACTGAAATCCAGGGAGGGAAAATTCCTTGTTCAAGGTCAAGAGCTAATATCAGTCCTGAGCTCAGATCTATTGACTCAAAAGTTCTTGCTTTTCTATTCCCTGACACACTATCTTTCCAACCACAGAAATTAAGATCTACAACGCAATAACTTAAAACTAAAAATTTGCCAAAGTCGTCATTTGTGTAATAAAGGAGCTGTCCTTTTATAAAGAAGCTGTTTGACTGTTAGAGCCATAAAGATGGAGTCCCTTCACTTTTCCTATTCTTATCTGGAGGTCTCTAACTACAAAAAACACTCAGGCCCTTTGGATGTTTATATAGGCCTACATCAGTTTCAAAAGATATATTTCACATGTGGATCTAAGATTTCATTTTTGTCTCATTCTAGACCACAACAAAAAGACCAATGCAAAAACATGAGTAAGAGGAAAATGTTGTAGGATCATTCAAATAGGAAATGTTATTTAGAAATTGTGTCCCTGAACTCCACTTGCTCTGTCTCTCTGATCCAGTTTATCCCCAATTCTCAAGACAATGCAATAGTCTGTCATACCCTGCAGGGGAACAGAAAAACCAAAAACTGTACTTCAAAGCATAGACACTCCTTACTAACTTAAAAGAAATGATCAAGCAATTTAATATGAAAATGAGTCAAACTTATTTTAAAAAAAAACGTAATTGGAGCCCTATTGAAGCAAAAGAAATAATTAAGTTTTTTTTTTTTCTAAGCAGATTGTTTTGGAAGAAAATCAGGCTTTTCTAAGAAACTCTATGCTTGTTGAGTGTGGTCAGGTGGTTGCAACATGGGCTTGGAAATGTAGGATTCATGGCCCCTTTCTCCAAATCACGAATGTCTAACAAACAATAGACTCCAGAAAAGTTGTATATTAACTCTAGACTGTTGTTTGGATGTCTACAATATCAATACAACTATTACAATCCCATTTTAAGATTGTAGGAATTTATAGCACAAATGGAATCATCTTGCGTGTGATGAAAATAGTGACCAGGAGACACCAGTGAAAGGGAGGTATGTGTTTACATCAGTGTCCATGGGAACTCGTATCAAATGGGTCACTAATGGGCACATAACCCAGACAACTATGATGGACAAAGTTATTTTGGAAATAGCTAAGGAGAGAAGTGTGGGAAAGAGCTGTATATTATGTAGAGTTTGAGCTGTGAGCTGAGCTGCAGGAGAAATGCAAAGCCTGTGTTGGAAAGATGAGCTGTGTACAAAAAGGGAGCAATGAGGAAGGGAAAGAGGTCAAGATTAAAAGTAGAAGTGATGGCTGTGAGGGTTTGGGAAAAGATTCTTTTCTCCATACTAATGAGAGTAAGTTTGCATTATTATTGATTTATATGTACACATTACATATTAGTGTCAGTACTAGGCATGAATATGACATGTTGACTTTTAAGCCAAGGGCCTTCAACGCATGGCTTGTTAACCTACTACCAGTATTGGCGTCTCTAGGAGGAGCCACAGCCAATAATACTTCCCAGCATGGAAAGGAATAGAGCTGCAGCTGGCATCAGGCCCATTTCGCAGAAACACCGAGAATCTAGTGAAGTACAGACAGACAGATCCTCTGGGACCTGGGGAAAGATACCCTAGCTAGAGTGGTAGTAACTATGTCCAATTAAGCAGAATTACTAGCTCAATTAAGCAACTGTCGTGGCCATTAAACCCAAATGGGTTTGCTTTGTGATGATCTGTGACTTTGCTTGGTGGTGGCCTGATAAAGTACATTTACTGATTCAGTGTACCGTAGTGGTTATTAATAATTCTCCACTGCTATATACTTCTCTGCGTGCTCTGAAAAATACCATTTGCCTGGATCCTTGAATGAATTAAGATGACACTGGAAGTGAAAAGGACATCGCCTGCAAAGGAAAACATTTGGATGTCCAGAATAGGTCTTGTTGAAACTGCTAATACAGCTGCCTAAGCTTTTCTTGGAATTCTGGGTCATTCCCTCTCTCTGGCTGCCTCATGTCTTGTGATCTAACCAGCTCTCAGGGGCTCTTTGGTCAAGCACTCTGGCCCTGCTTCCTCCTTTTGCTTGGCTGGCAACTCTCACATAGACTTCAATGGCAAAAAGCTGTCAACAGTTCATAAAAGGATCAAACACCTAAAGACGTTGTATACAAGTCCCAGGGATGTTTTCAAATACACTTCCTTTCCTAGTTCCTCATAGATAACCTTTGGCAGGCAGTTAAGTAATTTGGAAGGCGGTAGCCAGTTGTGATTTGGGGGAAAATTTTCCACACACCAGTTGCCACCATACAGGGTTTGGTTGGGTAGACATTTCATCAATGGAACCTTGTGATATTCCTGTTAGCAATCTTCCCCTTCCTAGGGAACAGAGGTCAAGGAAAGGTCTTTTAAAGGAGGCCAATTGTAAAGGCTTGGGCCTGCTTTCATGTCTGCCATCACAGCTCTTAACCATTCCTCCCCAGAGAAGCAAAAGAAAACACAGTTTTCCATGTCCTTTTGTGCCAGCCTTGTTCCTAGCAAAAAGAGTTTCAAAAGTATAGGTTTCAGAATTTTTTTCTAAATCGCCAGCTCCAAGGCTATGTATTGGTAGAATGTCTAAAAAGGACTTGGAAGATAAAGACAAAGAATATTTCGCTGGCCTCATATCCATGGCTAGGAGTGCTTTCTTGCTTTCTGACGCAGGAGGCGGTGAATGGATGAGCTGGCAAGGGGAAGTGAGACTGACCCATTATTCAGAGAATCACAATCTCTGGTCAGCCCCTGGAAGATGCATAGAAGAGAAGTTAATTTAATTCATATAGTGGAGATACCTTACAGCAATCAGGGCTTAACTTCATCTCCGAACTGGTTGAGGAAGGGCTTTACCACACCTAAAGGCCCAAGTCGGAAGCCAGCAGAGATAGATACAAATTGCCTCTCCAAGAAGCACAGATGATTCAAGTGATTTAAAAATAAATGCGTGGACTCAACATTTAGCTTTCACAAAGTCACAAAGTTTAGGTAAAATTCTTTCAGATGTATCCAAAAAATTTCCAAAAGTCTTTTAAAGCTTTAGATGGGAAGGTCACAGCAAGAGGGAAACAAAATTGCTCCACTTTGGATTCAAATGACCAAAAATGAGCACATTTCCCACAATATTAACTCTGTAGCAATTCATTAATTTCTCCTTTCCAACAACAAACAGTTTGTTGGGCACTATCTGGGTGATATTAGAGGTCCATTAAATGTTTCAGCTATAAATTAGACACTGTTGTCCAAGTGCCATAGTCAGTGCTGGGCATGTAAAATGGCCTTGGAAGTAAGAGACAAGTGGTTGCAAGAGATATTGACGAAATAGAAGCTTTATGAGTTGGTAATCAGCTGTATTTGTAAATTGAAGGAAGGAGTTAATTTGGGTTCTTGGCTTTTCTAGGCCTTAAATGGGAAATACATGAGGAAGGATTGAATTGTTGTGATTGTGGTTGTTATTGTTATGTGGGTGGTAGAGGTGATGGTGATAAAGAGCTTAGTGTTGTAAGAATTCGAGGTTCCAGTAAGGCATCCAGGTGATGGTATACAGTGAACAGGGGTCTGGATTTCAGGAGAAAGAGCTCACCTGGAGATGCAGATCTGAGAATCAATGAAAGTTATAGAATATGTTCAGCTTATTCATGAAGGATGTGTGTACTAAGGAGAGGAAAGTTCTTTATTTTTGATAACTTGAGAAGCAAAAGCTGTATTTTTGGTAGCAGCTTCTGTCCTGCATATTCAAAAAGTGATATAAATGTAGCCATCAGTGAAATTCTTGACCTTGACTTTAACCCAAGGCAACCTATGCAGGCTTGCTGCTTTAGGCACCAAATTCAACAGCTTTGACACTGTTTTCTTGGACAGAATTCCTTTTCCCCCTTTTAAATACTGTAACTCTCTAGTTTTCCCAAAGCCCTTGACTTCCTTGAGAGAGATCAAAAAACCATCTGTGCTTCAATATGTCTTCTTTGGAAATCCATTTAATTATGCTGCCCATTGTAGAAGGAGATTAAATAGGAATATTAGCTAATAAATTTTAATAC
The DNA here is from genome assembly GCF_902729225.1 of Pteropus medius. Classification (NCBI taxonomy): domain Eukaryota; kingdom Metazoa; phylum Chordata; class Mammalia; order Chiroptera; family Pteropodidae; genus Pteropus; species Pteropus medius. The sequence continues at coordinate 6,299,565 of NW_024352786.1, read as the reverse complement.
AATTAGTATTCTAAAAGTCAAAATTTTGCCAGATTTCTAAGAACTTAAAAATATATACATTAATTCTTATGACAAAAGAGACAACTATGATGATATGAAATCATAAACACTGACCTCTGTCTATAAACCATTATATAAAAAAGTGTTCATGAGAAATACAAAAATATTACATTTATTGAAAAAAATTTAAAAAGTAATATAATTTGAAAGGAAAACTTAGCACAGAGTGAAAATGAGAGGTTATAATATAGTATTTTCAGCTAAGTAAATGAAGAAATTATTAGTGATAATATTGAAAATATCTATAATAATTTATTGACACAGAAAAATCAATGAGTCATATAGATTAAAATAGCAATTATTTCTAAATGAAATGAAATAATTAATTTCAATATCTTTATAAATGTTCTGCACCTCAGAAATACTGGGTTCCTTAGCACTGAGCTGGAACCCACCACTGTGCTATGCGTAGCAGAGGAGAAGAAGCAGAGTTTTGTGAAAAGTCAGTTCAGTGGTTAAGATACTGGGCTATGGAGTCAGAATGGCTGGATTCAGATCTTGGTCAAATTACTTCTTCAAGTCTCTCATTTTCTCTTCTGCAAAATGGGGATAACATTAGAACTTTGGGTCAGGGCCAGTATAAGGAACAAATGACACTACATAGAGTCTGGTGTATAGTAAATGTACAATAAATGTCATGAGGCTGTGATGATGCTGATGATGATGACTGAGTGACTCAAAACCACATCTTATTAAAACAGGACGTTAAACAACATGATAAGATACACTATTGTTTACAATACGATACAGATGGAGAGTCAGAGCTGCTGCATATGACTGCATGGTCTGTGCACTGCACAATTCCAGGGGCTCCCTTCACAGAGGTGGTGACATGCATAGAGCCTACTGGATTTATGCTGGCTCTAGTCAGAAATTTAGCCACAAGGACAAGAACTTCCCTTTTCTCTCCTTCTGGAATTAAAAAAATGTTGCTTTGTCCTCATTTAATCTCAGAACTCCTAACCTATACACAATTTTTCATTTCTGCTACTTTAGGTAAACCAAGAGTGTCAAATGAGTCTCCAGGGCCAGGCAGTTAAAGAAACATGTGAACCAAGCTTGCTACAGTAAAGCAGAGAGAAGAGCCCTCACCTAAAGATATACGTATTCACATGGTTTTGAAACACGGCATAGCACAGATAAAACACATCTGGATGGCGTAGCAAGCTAACCAACCATGTGGCTTTGCTTGAGTCACTTCATCTCAGTTTTCTTAATGTAGACAAATGAAAGGTGGGACCATTCTCTCACTGTGACTCAGGAAGGATGATTATGGAGACTCAGGGATTCAGCTCTCCTCAGCCTTCTCAGTCTACCCTAGAAATTACTGACTCCTGAGTCAGACTAAAGATGATGGTCTGAAAAAGAACAGCCTGTTCCCCAAGGAGTAGCCCATCTCCACCCCTCCTCCCACTGCTCTATTTCATGGTCTCCTGTGTATTTGAGTAAAGCTTTTAAAATCACTTAAGAAATATCTGTTGTAAAACACAGTATTCAAAAAATACAGAAAAGCGGAAGGGAGAAATAATAGTCACATCTCTGAGTATACACACACACACATTCGGTGTTCCTCTGGTACCTTCTCACATATTGATTATATGAAATTAGTTAGGATCATTCTGTACATGCTCTTTTATCATATTTCCTTTGTGATTGCTATTTTTCTTCAATGCGATTTTTTAATTTAATGTTTCGTTTTAGAATAGTGTACATAAAAGTTGCAAAGATAGTACAGAAACTTTCCACCCATTTCCTCTCTTGTTTACCTCTTCTATGACTATGGTACGTTTGTCACAACTAATTACCAACATTGATACATTACTATTAACTAAACTCTATGCTATTCAGATTTCATTAAGTTTCTCTAATGTTCCTTTTTTGTTCCAGGGTTCCATTTAGGATACAACATTGCATTTCATTGTCATGTCTCCTTGTTCTCCTCTTGACTGTGACAGTTTTTCACACTTCTCTTGTTTTTAATGATTTCGACATCAAAGAAGTACTGGTCAGGTATTTTGCAGAATGCCCCTAAACTTGGATTTGTCTGATTTTTTTTTTCATGGTTAGGCTAGTGTTATGGGTTTAGGACCTGAAGTCCCATTTTCATCTATCATATCAGGAGCACATACCATTGACATGACCTATCGCTGATGATGGTAACTTTGATCACCTGCTTAAAGGAGTATTTGTCAGGTTTCTTTCCCGTAAAGTTGTTTTTTCATATGCTACTCTTTGGAAGCCAGTTGCTAAGCACAGTCTACTCAAAGTGTATGGAGTTAGGTCTTACCACCTTGAAGGAAGAGAATCTACATAAATTATTGGGAATTTTCCTGTATGGAAGATTTATTTCTTCTTCATTACTTATTTGTTCAGTCATTTATTTATATTGGTGTGGACTCGTGGCTATTTATTTTAAACTTTAGTTTGTAATTCAATACCATGTTATTTATTTTGTTGCTCAAATTGTTGTGGTTTTGGCTATTGGGAGTTCTTTTATGTTTTCTCCTGTGTCCCTTTGACAGATCTCTATCCTTTGGTTTTTGAGCACTTCCTTACTTCCTGGCACTAAGAAATGTGTCAGGCTCATCTTGTATATTTCCTATCCAGCACTAGAATCAGCCATTTCTCCAGGGATCCCTGCGTCTTTTTATTGGAGAACAGTATTAGAAACCAAGGTCTGAGTGAATATATGCTCATCTGAGTAAAATGTATGAACCAAAAGGCTGTGGTACCATCCCTTCCAGTCCCCTTCAGCTGATAGAGCTAGAAAATATACATAGGTATACTAATCCCTGTTCACACACACATACCTATGATTGTTCCTGTACCTATTGATCTGTGCCTGTATTGAGCAACACATAAGTTCATGTCAGTGTCTCCAACCCTAACCCATTACTACATGATTCATTCTTGACTCCCCCTTGCTCTGTTACCTCTCTCTCCAATCATGAGAAATCTGTCTTCTACTATATGTTATCCACTTATTTACTTGTTCAATACCAAGAAACAGGTATAGCAATTTTAGACTTGTTAAACCAAACCATGTGATCAACAATATTCTCAACTAGAATATGGAGCTTATGGTTAGTTCCTTTTCTCTTTTGGCATAGTTTCCAGTTAGAACATCATTTTCCAAAATTACTTAGGTCAACACCTTTTTCTCCCTATCCCCTTCAGTGAGGTTAGTCATATATTTGTAACACAATTATATTCTTTTGTCACAGCTTGTATTCTATCCTGAAATCACCAGACCTCTTAGTGTTTTAAATTTGCACATATTAAGTTCACAATGTACTGCAAAGCTCTCTGGGATTTGACAAATGCATAGAATCATGTGTCTACCAACACAGTACCACATAGATTAGTTTCATCACCTTAAAAATTCCTAGTCTTTCCCTTAGTCGAACACTTCCTCCTCTCATATTCTTAGCAACTGCTGTTCTATATTCCATCCCTATAATTTTGGCCATTTCTGGAATATCATATGAATTGAATTATATGTTATGTAGCCTTTATAGTCTGACTATTCACTTGTAAAATGAGTTTATGATTTGTTCATGTTGGCATGTGAAACAATAGCTTATTCTTTTTTATTGCTGAATGGTATCCCATTGTATGGATATACCACAGTTCAACCATCCATTCACCTATTGAAGGACATCTTTGTTACTTGAAGTTTTTGACAATTATGAATAAAGCTGTTATAAACATTTACATAGAAGTTTTGTATAGACATAAGTTTCAAATCAGTTAGGTAAATGACTCGGAGAATGATTGCTGAATCATACGGTAAGTTTATGTTTAACTTAATAAGAAACTGCAAACTGTCTTCCAAACTGCTATCCCATTTTGTATTCCCACCAGCAATGAATGAGAATTCCTATTATTCTGCATTCCTCACCAGCATTTGATAGTGCCACAGTTTTGGAGTTTAGCCATTCCAATAGATGTACAGTGTTATCTCTTGTGTTTAAATTTAAATTTCTCTAATAATAAATGATACTGAACTTCTTTTGATAAGCTTATTTGTCATTTGTGTATCTTCTTCAGTACAGTGTCTGTTTAGATCTTTTGCTCATTTTTAAATTAGATTATTTGCTTTCTTATGGTTTTAAGAGTTCTTTATATATTATGGCTACAAGTCCTTAAAAAAGATTACTTGTAAATATTTTCCCCCTGTGTGTGGCTTGTCTTTTTATTGTCTTAATAGTGTGTTTATAGAGCAAAAGTTTTAAATTTTGATTAAGTCCAAATTATCAATATTTTTCTTTGTAAAATGTGCTTTCAATGGTGTTGCTAAAAACCCTTTGTTTAGTCCAAGGTCACACAGATTTTTTCATATTTTTTCCTAGAAGTTTTATAGTTTTACATTTAGGTCTATAATACATTTTAAGTTAATTTTTGTATAATGTGTAAGGTATATATATATATAGGCCACAGTTCATTTTGTTTCACATGAATGTCTAATTGTTCAGCATTTGTTGAAAAGACAATTCTTTCTCCATTGAATTGCTTCCTCATCTTTGTAAAATAAATCAACTGTATTTATGTAGGACAAATATTCTGGGGTTCTCTTTGCTGTTCAATTGGTTTACCTACCTGTCTTTTTAAAAATTCCATATTGTTTTAAACACTGTGGTATTATAGTAAGTCTTGAAATTGGGTAATGGGAGTCCTCCAACTTTGTTCACCTTTTTCAAAGTTATTTTGACTAATCTAAGTCCTTTGCTTTCTCTCTCTCCCTCTCCCTCTCTCTCTCCCCCAGCCCCAGTGTGTGTGTGTGTGTGTGTGTGTGTGTGTGTGTGTGTGTGTGTGTGTGTGTGTGTTTGTGTGTGTTCATATAAAATGTGGCTGTGGGTGTTTTTGTTAAGTTAGGCTAAACTGCTGTCACAAGTAGACCCAAAAGTGGATTATGGTTTAAACACAATAGCAGTTAATTTCTTGGTCATGTAAGAGTCCAAGGTGAGTGCTTCTGGTCAGCAAGCGACTTTCCTCCAAAGTGTTTCTAGCTGTGTGTCCAGAAAGAAAAAGAAAGAGTTTTCTGATATCTATAAAGTAAAAACTCTTCTGGGATTTTAAATCTACAAATTAAATTAGAGAGAACTGGCATCATAACAGGATGTTTTCCAATCCTTGAGCATGATATGTCACTCCATTTATGTAGATCTTCATTGATTTCTTTAATCATGGTTCGATATATAGATCCTGCACATATTTTGATAGGTTTATATGCTTAACTAGATTTTTTTTTTTTTTTTTGCTGGTATTGTAAATAATATGTATATAATACTGAAGTTCAATTCTTCTTTGCTAGTATATGGAAATACAATTTATTTTTTTATATTGATCTTGTAGTCTATAACTTTTGTTGAACTCAACAACAACAACAAAAAACCTCACTAATTCTAGGAGCTATTTTTTAGATTCTTTGTGATTTTCTACATAGACATCTGCAAATAAAGACAAAGTTATTTCTTCCTTTCCTATCTGTGTACACTTTATTTCTTTTTCTTGCTTTATTGTACTGGCTGGAATGTCCAGTATAACATTGAAGAGGACAGCCCTACTTGTTTTCTGATCTGAGAGGTCTTCCTTAGGACTCCTGTTCCTCTTTCAGCTATTATTCTGGGCCCAGAGCTAGGAAACAGTTCATATCTCCATAAAATCATGATGAGAAAGGCTGTTGGAATCCCAGTGTTTTCAAAGTGAAAGGGACCTTGAAGATCTTCAGCATCTTTATTTTGAGAACGAGGAAACTAAAACCCAGTGCCCAGTGTCACTTGGTCACTCATTTATTTATTTTAATGCAAGAACCAGAACTCAGGTTTACTTGTTAACTTTTAGCCCAGTACAGCTTCTACAATTCAGTGGATGCTAGTTGATGAGACTAAACAGACAGATCTCAACAGAGAGTGAGATTCGCTTTCTGATGGTTCGTATCTATAGTGTATTTGCTTATACTCTAAGGGAGACCTGTGTGTATAAATGTGTTCAAGCCAGTGTTCTTCCTGATTTGGACTCCAAAAAAGACTCTCTCTTGCAGCCAGTTTTAATCTGGTCATGTAGACTAGTCCTGCCTCCTATGTATCCCGCATTCTCTGAGATCTCTCTACCATGGTCCCTATCCCCTTCAGGTCCTCTGAGCAGGCCTTCTGAGTTTCCTTCTGAGGAAAAAAGAAGTGTGGGAGTCAAAAGTGAAGTAGGTAAATGAGAAAGAACATATCACACAAGGGGAGAATGTCTATGACTATCCCAAAGACACAGGAAGTTAAAAACATGCTCTGAGCAAGGATAACAACATAGATGTTAACCTGAGACTCTTATAAAGCCTACTGAAAGGATTGTACTTATTTGGGTTTATAATCCGGCATGCTATGTTAAAAAATGATTCCTATTACTTTATATAACACACAATGTTCAATCCTTTATAATATCAAATAAAAAAGAAATAATAACACCTCTGTTTGTATATTACTTTACAGCTTACTAAGCATTTTTACAGTCATGATCTCATTTGATCCTTACAGTAATATTGTGAAGTAGCCACAGAGGGCTATTATTAATCTCATTTTACAGATAAGGAAACTGAGGTTCAGAGAGATTAAATGAGTTGCTCCAGATCATGCAACTAGGAAACAGGGTCCAAAACAGGAATCCAGGGCTAGGGACAGAATAGTGCTCTATGAGGGACTATTGAAGAATTAAACATGAACATTTTATTTCATGGATTTAAGATTCGAATCAAGTCTCAAGTCTGCATACTGAAAGAGACCTTGAAGGCATACTGTAATGGCACAACATGTGAGGGGATCAGGAGGTGAAAATCCTCTGCAGATGGGAACAGATCGTACAGCTTTAAGACGGGTATAATTTTATAACATCATAGCTATAAAAAGGACAGAATGAGTGCTAATGAAATGGAAGTCCAAGAAAGCATTAGAAATGTCACAAATAGCCAAATAACTTGAACTCTGCTTTGTCTACTCAAGGGAAAAAAAAGAAAAATGAAAATGAGGAAAAAATAGCAACATAAACAGACATTAGTAGAACTCTGGCTATCCAAAAGAACCAAGTATTTCAAATCTCCCCACAACACATACACAAATAATTTCAGAAAAACTGCACATACATAGGCAAAGCCACTGATGGATATTTATGAAATTTTAGAAAGTTTTCTAAGCATGACACCAAGGCAAAAATGATAAAGGAGATTTGTAGATGTGATTATACAAAATTTAAACATTTCTCTCTCTTAAGTCAAAATAACAAGAAATACTATAGAAGAAGTTATACATTAAAAGGACAAATTGGAAAAATATTTGGAAAATATATGTCTGACAAAAGGTTAATGTCTTCAGTTTTAAAAATCTCTAACAAATTTATGGTAATAAAATTAACTTCCCATTTGAAAAATATGGGTTTGGAATATGAACAGGAAATTTAAATCAGAATATATATATATATTATATATATATATTATATATATAAGTATATAATATATATCCCATAAGCCTATGATAATACGTTCCACCATTGTCTGTAAACATATCTAGCCACACTAAAATAAATTTATTTTATCGATGTGGGAAAATGTTATAATAAGTGTGCAAAAGAGGTCAGAAAACCTTGTGTTTGGAATATATATATATATATATATATATATATATATATATATATATATATCTAAGTTCTGAAAGAACAGAGGAACTAAGACATGAACAGTTGTTATCTCTAGGCAGCAAGAATTTGGACACTTTAATTGCATCTTTTCTTTTTTCTTATTTAATTTTAAAAATAATGAACATGAATTAATTTTGTAATAAAGAAACCAAATCGGCCATTGCATCTGTAAATAGGAATATAAATTCTCATTACACAATGGTTTCTATTTTAAAAACATGTTTGACTTACAGGATTTGGATTTTCAAACCCCATTTCAGGAACACAATCAGCCATGAAAAGGGAAGACTTTGTATACTTCATTTGAATAAATGATTTGAGTTGGCTTGTTCCCACTTGGTGTTCCTGCCCTTCAGGATAATTCGCATAGTTACCTCCTGGCTTAATATAATTACTCTACTAGGAAAAGAGGTACCTAGATTATTATATAAACAAACAGCATAATCATAAATGGTATCTTCTGGAATTTTGGATGTTGTTTATTTTTCTTTCATAGCAAAATTAGATTTATGTATATTTCACATATGCCACATTAGAAACTTAGAACGTTTGAAAAAATACTCCATTGTGGTCAGATGTAGACTCTAATGCAACAGACTCTCCCCGCAATTCAGAGTCTCTTTCTTCAGCAATCTTGCCCCCAGGCGTCCCCACACTCTTGGCCCCGTTAACAAACACAACTTGCTACATGCATACACCATTGTTTAACTAGATAAAGATAAGGAGAATGAGAACAGAGTCTCAGGATCAGCCAGGGAAAAAAATCAGAACCCAAATAAAAGGCAGTTTGAGAAAACTTTATTTTCTGCTTCTTAAGTTTCCCAAAACCAGATCACACTCATTGGAGAAGACAGATGATCTAATACGTTTCCAGAGACTTTGAGATCCTGCAAGTGTTCTTGTTCTCCATGGTCCCTACGGAAGGCAGTTTGGCAGAGGCCCTTCATCTTAGTGAAGGTCAAGGTGGCAGATAGACTTTGCATACTCTACCTGTTATGTTTCTCACACAAGGGTAAAGACAAAAATTCTCCTTAAGAAGGCATCGTTAGCATCTGTGTTGTACATCATGAGCACATGGTTGAAGTGGAAATGTCTGGCTCTGCTCCAGCTTAATCACATACATAATAGACTACTTCATATATTGGGCCACTGGTCACTGCCCCTTCTCATCGCTGAATCTCCTGACTGTCATTGCCTCAGAAATAGGAAAGACCCTTTCCTAGATGAAAATGGCTTCTTTTTTTGTCTACCACCAGATATTCCAGTGTGTGTGTGTGTGTGTGTGTGTGTGTGTGTGTGTGTGTGGCATGTGAGAGTCTATGAGGGTCTCATTTGGAAACCAGATTGAAATGCTCTCTTGAATCTGACAGAACTTGGCTGGTAGCAGTGGAAGATATTTCTTAATAATAATGATGATGCCACTCACACTTTTCATCTTCAAAGCACTTTACAAACAGTAATTAATTCCCATAACACTCATGAGGTAAGTAAGTAAACACATTATCCCCATTTTATAGATAGAGAAATTGAGGTGAAGTAGCCAAGCAAATGGCCCAAGGCCAAAAGGAGACAGTGTCAGAGCTGGGATCAGAGGGGAGACGCTCCGGTATCTGCTCTGCTCATCCCCTGCAGGTCACACCAGCCTTGGCCTGGCCTGGGTCAGAGGAAAGTCTCCGCAGAGCTGCAGGTAGCCGGAGGCTGAAGGAAGACAGGACTCCCGGCAGGCCCGGCTCTGGCCTTGCTGCCCTGGCAAATGAATGCTGCTATTCATTGTGTGGGCAGTTTGTGGGCATTCACTTCAAGATCGTTCCAAAATAACAACAACAAAAACCCCATTGAGACTCCTTTCTCCTCGGACCACGTATTTCCTGAGTTTTTCCTTGAAATCGGGGGATGCATGGTACATACACGCCCTCAGGAAGTAGGATTATTCAGCCCACCCTACAATTCTTGGTAGGCGACATTCAGAAATGTGACCACAGACCAGGCTGCGCTGCGGGGACCTTCCCCGGTGGGGTTTCTGGCTGAGCTCCCTCACAAGACGTTTAAGAGCCATCTGGCTGGATTCTTGCTGGAACATTCATCTGGCTGCCGTCTCACCATGGCCCCCTGGCTCCCTGTGTTCAAGGTAGACAGACACATCCCAAGTAGCTGGCAATCACACTGAAACCTTATATTAATGCTGCAGAGGCGGGCCAGGAGAAAATATGAATTGAAATGAAATGAAAATGGCTTATCAAGGAGGGACCTAATCTCAGGGAAGTGAAGGTCACTGACCAAACTCCCACACTACTCCAGACATGAATTTTACCCAGACCACCCTGCTAGACACCAATCGTAACAGTCCCTCACTGGTCCCAAGAACATATCAAACACTGCTCTCCAATGCTTTTTACCTGCCCGGAATGCTGCTACCTCCCCTGCATCTCTCCTCCCACCATCTCAGATTTCCTTCAGCCACCTAAAGGTGGCAAATCTAGAAGCTGCTGCTTTCGGCATTATCTAGATGGTGGTGGTGTCATAACTTGGCCCCTAATGAAAGCTCATAGTCTTTGAAGTGCTGAACCTAACATAACAAATAGTTGTATCATTCAGCCCGATGCTCCGCTTTGGCTCCACGTCTTGCCTCCTGTTTGGCAGCATGCACCCTGCACAGCGATTCTGCAGGGAGACCAGACCTAGAGAAACTTGGAAGGTCTCTTGGAGAAGAAAAAAACCCAGAGAACATAGTGACAGCACCCGGACAACAATGGCACAGACGCCCTGTCAGCATCAGGCACACCCAGTGGGCCCCATGGAGAGGCCTTTGTCTAGGGCCTCCTGTGGCATCTTGCAGAGAACAGCTTGTTGGTCCCACCCACATCATTCACTTCTAACCTGCTGCTGAAACAGGTGAGTTTAGCAAAGCACAGGTTTATGCTGTTTATACATGCCTTCCAATAAGGTGGCAGACCTGTACGGGAAGAACCCCCAAATTGAATAAGGCCCATCAATATGTAGATGACATTAATCATACAAGATACCACCACATCAGGAGTGGTCCACATAATTGCAAAAAAGGAACGATCCTAAAAATAACCAAAAAAGCCTGAACAACATGGTTACTATAATGTCTTGTCTCTGGTTCCTGGGCAGGCAAAATCTTCCCATGTGACCAAAGAGTGAATTAAGCCCAGGGGAAGAATTCTTCTCTGTCAGCCCTGAGTGGATTCCGCTTCCCCCTCCCACGCTGATCTCCCCATTGGCCCCATGGCCGAGCATGTTCCAGACTCAGGCGCTACACACGCATTCATTCCCTCCGCAGTGACACGCTCCAGGTGAACACTGGAGAGGAGGGCAGAGCAGAGAGGCATAACTCCTTACCACATGAAAGAAACAGAATCGGCTCCCTGCCAGAGCGCCGGCTGCACGGTGACAAAGCGCGTCACACCTTGGATTTTGAAGTTCATAAATAGATCCGCAATGTTGATACTTCAGGGGAATGGTGGGTGGGAGTTGGAGACCTGTTTCTCCAACTCTGTAATTAATTTATCCAGCAACGAGGCTATAATGATGCCAGGAGGAGAAAAAGAACTCCTGGGGGGCTGTCTGTGGCATTTCCTCAGAATGACTGGGTACTGTTGAGACGGGGTTGCAGCCTAGATGTGTATGAATTCAAATCTGTGTGGTGTGTGTATGTGTGTGTGTGTACATGTGTATGGTCCATGTATGGTACATATGGTATGTGGTGAAGGGGTATGTGTGTGGAATGTGTGGTACATGCATGTATGTGATGTGTCTATGTGATTTTGTTGATGTGTATATCTGTCTGTGTGTATGTGTGTGGTACATATGTGTGTGGTATGTGCTTATGTGCACTACAAGAGTGTGAGGTGTGGTATATGTGTGCTATAGCATGTGTGGTAGGTATGTATTTATGTCTGGTGTGTGTGTGATGTGGTATGTGTGGTGCATATATGTGTGTGAAGTATATGTGAGTATGTATGATACAAGGGTGTTGCATGCATGTGTACTATGTGTGATATGTATGTGTGTTGTATGTATGTTATTGTGTGTGGGATGTGTGAGTGCATGTGGCATGTGTAAATATTGTGTGGGATGTGTGAGTGCGTGTGGCATGTGTATATATTGTGTGGGATGTGTGAGTGCGTGTGGCATGTGTGGTGTATCACATGTGTGCAGGTTCAGCCGGCCAGCACTTGTGCAGACAGGCCCAGCCCTTAACTCTTTGATGTCAGCGCTGAGATAGCCTGGTGCAGCTGGCTCAGTTTCCTGACTCTCTTGCTGGGAGAGCTAAATCCCAGGGTAGGGAAAAAGAAAGTGCTGCTAAAGCACCACACCCCTGAGGAGAGTTTGAAGGGTTTGAGGTTGAGGATATTTATCCGGGGCTTCTGCCTGCCCCTCGGCGGCACTGCAGAACACAGGTCTTGTCGGTGGAGTTCAGAGGGCACAGGAAGGGGAGGAGATCGTGATGCCCTCTGCAAAGGATCTCTGCTGGGCCGCAGCCCCGGGTTCAAACCTCAGCCTTGACACTTTCCAGTGATGCGAACAAGTGACTTAAGCTCCAGTTCTGACGTCTATAAAACATACATAATACTATGTTCCTCGTGGTAGGAGAGTTTTGTAACTCACAACGCCACACCGTGATTACCATTTGCCCCCTTGTCTTCAATGGAGATGTGAGCTTGCCCAGGAAGTGCGATTCTTTGGCTTTCTTTTGGCTTTGAAGATTTGGGTCCTCAACTCATACCCTAAAAACACTCATCCCCAAAGCTCAGAACTAATTAGCTAATAATATGGCTGATGGCTTGCTCTTATCCTCTTCTTCTGTTCCTAGTGCATGTGGACAGTGTTGTCAGGCCTGGGGACAGGAACTCAGCTTCCTCGCTCTGAGAGTGGGAAGGGAGAGAACATAAGTTCACCGAGACACTAATTCAAACCAGACACCAAGGCCAATGCTTTGCCATGGGGCAGTATTCAAGTACATTAATGGTTAGGGGCATGGACTTTCAAATTTCTACCTATCAACCACTGTGTAACCTTGGAAAAATTACTTGACATTGCTGAACTTCAGTGTTTTGCAAACTCTAAATTAGAGCTCATAATAGTACCTCTTTCGTAGGATGGTTTGAGGATTAAGTGAGATAATGAGCAATAGCACAGGGCCCAGCATATAGAAAGTAGTGAAAATATGCTTTACAAGATGTTTTTCCTACTCCCCTGTTATAGCTATTATACCCATACAGGAGGCTCAGTCAAGTAAAGCATTTTGCCCCAAATCACACAGCTAATAAGTGGTGGGCCTGGCTGCCCACCCAAGTTCATCTTACTAGCACACTTCTTGACCACATTCTTTGCCTTCTATTTCTACCACCTCATGCTGACTGCCCTTATAGCCTTCAGATAACTCTCCATGGGAGGCCGCCGAATGCCAGTGACACTGTCATCCAATCAAGCTTCTGTTCTGAAAATGTTTTAGGAGGAAGCCTAGGAAGAAAGAAAAAAGTACCAAGGACTAGCAAAGTAAGATTACTTCCTTCAGTAGAAGCTGGAAAATGCCCTGGCGTGTATTTGTAGATTGGTAGAAACTTACAAGATATTTTTGGGATGGAGAATTTGTTGCTGAGTTAAAACAAACCTGGTATCTAGATTCTGTGGCTACCCTCACCCATAACAGAGCCCACTTTTAGGCCTCTATGCTTTTGCACAGGCTGTTCCTGTGAAAGGAACACCCTTCTTCCTCCCTCCCAACCACCACCTCCAACACCTCTACCACCCTGCTCTCTACTCCTACCCAGGGACACCCACCCAAGGACAGGTGCCCTGTTCCACTCGACCATTGTTTCTCTGACACCTGGCAGGGGCACCTGCTGAGAAGGCATTGCCAGAGCATGGCATAGCCCCATCACTTATTGATGCAACACATGCAGTGTTGGTCCTGGAACAGGGCGGAGTAAGGTGCAGGCTCAGCGGTGTGGGGTGCGTATCACCAGCGCCTCTATAGAAAATAGAAACCACTTCAAGTGTTCACAGCTAAGAGAGTTTAATGTGGAGAATTGGTTTCACAGGTGTGTTGGAGGGCCTAAGAAGACAAAAAAAAAAAAAAAAAAAAAGAGAAGAAGAAGAAAGGAGAAATGAAAAATGAGCAACAGATGTGGCCACTACCACTCGTAGGCTGGAGAGATAAAGATGGGAGGTGGCAGTTTCCAGAGTCCCAGACCAGGGCGACCTGACAGCAGGCAGAGTGGAGAGGGCCCATCTTAGGGAGCAGGGCCCGCCATGGAGACCCAGCCACGATAGATGCTGAGAGCCTGCTCCTTCCGCCTTCCAGTCTCTGGTCAGTGTCCCCACTGTCCTCTCCAAGCTGTAAGGCGCCGCGGTCCAGAACTTGGAAAATGCCTCCTGCGGGATCAGCCCCTCAGCAGAGCCTGGGGAAGCGGGGGTGGATCTGAAGAAAAACATACCCATGAATGGCCCGTACACCCAATTCTAACAGTGTTGTCTTTGGGTAATAAAATTAAGTGTGACTTTTATTTTGCCTCATTGTAGTTTCTAAGAATATTGCACTTTGTAGGAGAAGGGCTACTGTTGGGAACAGGGGGATTCAAGGCCAGGCTGAGAAAGGGCTGAAGGGTGAAAGTCAAAGTCATATAAGCTCACTGGTTTCGGGGCAGGTTTGTGGATTAGTTATCTGTTGCCACATAACAAACAACCACAAATTTAGTGATTTAAAACAATACACATTTCTTATCTCTAGTTTCTATGGGTCAGGAGTCTGGGCTTGACTGGGCTCTTGGTCAGGTTGTCAGCCTAGCTACATTTTCATCTAGAGACTCAACTGGAAGGAAACCCACCTCAGGAGCTATTCAGGCTGCTGGGAGAGTCCACTTCCCTGTGGCTGGATGAGGGCCCAGCTTTTGGTGAGTCATCAGCTGGAGGCCACTTTTAGGCCCTAGAGCTGCCTGCAGTTTGTAGCTACATGTGCTTCTCCAACGTAGCCACTTCATTAAGCCCACAAAGTTAGTCTTATGTCATGCAACTTAATCACACGCATGATGTCCCATCACTTTTGCCATGATCTATTGTTAGGAGCTGGTCTGAGGTCAGCCCTGCACTCAAGGGGAGGGGATGACACAAAGCTGTGAGCACTAGAGGCAGGGACGGGGGGCACGTAGGGTCTGTTGGCAACAGTACATCTGCCGGTGTAGCTTTGTGTACCTCGGTTCTGATTTTCGTCTTCTGCAGATTTGAATTTTTTAGGGTATTCACTAAAGAGTAAAATGATAGGAACAGTCTTATGACTGTTTTAACATCTGGCTCAGAAAATTAGCATTAAAATCCACAGACATCGCAATTAGTGAAAGCTCAGAGATACTATAAAAATTTGCTAAAGCAAATCCCATGCCAAATTAACCTTAACTTTTAATTTGGACTATCCAAATTTATCTTTACAGCTTTAATATTTTGCAAGCCCTTTCACCGAGAAATTTTAGTTCTGGAAATGTGTTCAAAGAAAACTGTCATGGATGTGTGCAAAGATTAGCTACAAGGATTTAACCACAGCACTGCATATAATTAAAAAAGAATCCTAAACTGCAAACAGCCTATTGTTTTACAATAGGATATTGCCTGGATAAAGCTACATCACATTCGAGCAATGGAATATGATAACCTTTTTGAATATAATGTAGAAGATATTGATGCATATGGGAAAACATTTACTATATAATGCTAAAAATAGCACATACACTATGATCCCTTTTTTGTCTTTGCTTTTAGTATGTATATGCATGAATAAATGGAAAGATTTATACAAAATTATAATAACTGATATCTTTGGATAATGAGATTAGATGTGATTTTTGTTTTGCCTTATATTTTCTAAATTTTCTACCATAAACATAACTTTTATAATAAGAAAAATGTTAATTTTCAATATCTAAGTTTTCATAATCAAATATTAGGAAAAAAGTATACTGAAAGAAATCTCAAAAATTGTTATTTTGCAGCTTAATATTAGAGAAAGATAAATTTGGGTTATATTTCTCCTATTTGATAGCTCTGTTACCAAAAGCAAATCACTTAATCTCACTAACCTTGGTTGACTTATCTGTAAAAGAAAATACCATTTATTCTAGTTAATAGCAGTGTTTATTGTAACAATTAAGACGATGTGTAAGAAGGCGCTTGCTGATTGTAAAGCATGAGTAACAAAATACTTTTTCCTTTGACATTTAAATTAAGTAAGATCTATCATACAGAGAGAGGTATGAGGAAGGATCTCCTGGTTAAATTCATCATTGAACATGATTCTGTGGAGAAATTTCTTTGCAACATGGCATTTAATTATAACCTTACTTGTTGTTTGTACTCCCTGTGTCTGTTCATGTGTCTTATTTATCATTAGCTAGCTGCCTCACCTTGAAGACATTTTTTACCTCTCTGGCTTCAATTTCCTACCAAAACCTCGTGAGGCAAGCATTGTCTTAGGTTTCCTACCAAGCCTGTTTCTACCAAGACACTGATGATTTCTAGGGCTTCTCCTAGCTCTAATATTCTATGACTCGTGTTGAAATATCTGAGAAGCACTTTGTAGAATAAAATTTTATTTTACAATGGGTAGACCTTCTGAGCTAAAGATTTGGAGTGAATTTCTCTTTAGAAAGGCTAAGTTAAAGATTATTCTTCTATAAAGAGCTGAACTTAATATATTTCCTAAATACCAGGCCTGTTTCTGCCAAGAAACTTTTTTATAAGAAGTGCAGAAAAGGTCTTCTTTGAGTAGTAATAAGTGCTTGTGGTTTAATTTTTAAATTTTTTATTAGCCTGTTTCCTCTTATTATAAAAGTAACACATGCACATGTTCAGAAATTTATTTTCACATAATTCATAAGGGACTAACGAATTTCATCCCTACTTGAAGCTTGAAGCCACTTGTCCACCTACCCAGAGGGTAATCTCTTTTAAAGCTAGGTATATCTAACAGACCAGAATTTGGGAGTCTTATATACCATGCATATATGATATAATACATTTGGTTTTTTAACTACACTTTTTATTCAAGATCATTATAGAGTCACATGCAACTTTAGGAAATAATAGCTGAGAGATCCTGTGTACCATTTATGCAGTTTTCTCCAGTGGTAATATCTTGCAAAACTATAGTACAATATCGCAATCAAGATATGTACATTAATACAGTCCTGTCAAGAGACAGAATGTTTCCATATCCACAAGGATTTCTCATGTGCGTTTTATAGCTACATCCACTTTCCGTCCACGACCCTCCCTTTATTAACCTGGGCAACCACTGTGTTCTACATTTGTATAATTTTGTCGTTCCGAGAATATCATATAAATGAAATCATACAATATGTAACATTTGGGAATTGGCTTTTGTTTTTCACTCAGCACAATTCTCTGGAAATTCTTCCAGTTGTTGCATGGATCAATGGTTTGTTCTTTTTTTATTGCTGAATGGTGTCCCATAGTATGGTTGTATCATAGTTGGTTAAACTAATCACCTGTTGAAGGACATCTGAGAATTACTTCCAGTTTAGAACTTTTTACAAATGAAGCTGCTATAAAGATCTATGTACAAGTTTTTATGTAAACACAAGTTTTCATTTCTCTGGGATAAATGCCTAGAAGTACAATTGCTGGGCCATGGGGTAGTGCATGTTGAGATTTTTTAAAAAACAGTCAAACTATTTTCCAGAGTGGCTGTACCATTTTACATTCCTTTCAGCAGTGTGTGAGTGATCGAACCAGTTTCTCCACATCCTCATCAGCATTTGGCGTTGTCACTATTTTTTATTTTCCTCATTCTGATAGGTGTGTAGTAATATTTCATCGTGGCCTTAATTTGCATTTCCCTAATGGCAAATGATGTTGAACACCTTTTTATGGCTTATTTACCATTTGTATTTTCTCTTCAGTAAAGTATTTCTTCACATCTTAGTATTGCCTAATTGAGTTTTTTGTTTTTTCATTGTTGAGTTTTGAGAGTTCATAATATGTTCTAGTTGCGAGTCTTTTGTTGAATATGTAATTTGCAAATATTTTCCTCCCAGTCTTTCGTTTGTCTTCTCATCATCTTAACAGGATTTTTCGCAGAGCAAAGTTTCTAATTTTTTCCCGTTCTGGATTATGCTTTTGGCATCAAGTCTAAGAACTCTGCCTATCCCTAAATCCCAAAGATTTTCTCCTATTTTGTTCTAAAAGTTTATAATTTTTTTTATATTCATGTCTATGATTCATTTTGAATAATTAATTTTTGTAAGCAGTTTGATACTTAGGTTGAGGCTCATTATCTTTTCTTTTATGAGTGTCTAATTACTCTAGCTCCATTTGTTAAAAAGGCTCTTCTCCTACCATTGAATTGCTTTTGTACCTTTGTCAAAAATCAGTTGGCCATATTTCTGGGTTCTTTATTCTGTTCATTTATCTATGTGGCTACCGTTATGCCTGTACCACACAGTTTTCATTCTGTTTCCTCCTATTATATTATTCTTTTTCAAAATCGTTCTAGCTATTCTACTTCCTTCGCCTCACCATATACATTTTGGAATAATGTCCATAATTATAAAAATTATTGCCAGGATTTGATAGTCATTGAATCAAACCTATATACCAATTTGGAGAAAATTTACATCTTTACTCTGTTGAGTCTTCTAATCCTTGGATTCAGTAAGTGTCTCTCCATTTATTAAGATTATCTTTGATTTTTTAATTAGCATTTTGTAGTTTTCATCACATAAGTCTTGCACATATTTTGTTAGATTTAACCTAAGTATTTCATAATTTTTGTGATTGTGCATAATATTATATTTTTTGAGAATTTTTCCACCTTTATTGAGATATAATTAACATGTAGTATCGTATAAGTTTAAGGAATACAATGTGATGATTTGATACATGTATATATTGTTATATGATTACAACAACAAGGTTAGTTAACACGTCCACCTCACATAATTACATTTTGTATGTATGTGTGTAGTAAGAACATTCTCTTAGCAATTTCAAGCACATAATACAGCATTGTTAACTATAGTCACCATGCTGTGTATTAGATCCCTAGAACTCATTCCATTTATCTTAGAACTGGAAGTTTGTACACTTTGATCAATATCTTCTCATTTTACCCGTCCCCCTTCCCAGCCCCTGAACCACTGGTCTGCTCTCTGTTTCTATCGTCAGCTTTTTTTTTTTTTTTAGATTCTACATATGAGTGAGATCATGCAATATTTGTCTTTATCTGTCAGACATTTCGCGTAGCAAAATGCCCTCAAGTTTCATTCATATTATTGCAAATGGCAGAATTTCCTTCTTTTTATGGCTGAATAATATTTCATTGTATATATACTGCGTTTTCTTTATCCATTCATCCCTCAACTGACCCTTAGGTTGTTTCCATGTCTTGGCTATTGTAAATAATGCTGCTATGAACGTGAGAGGGCAGATGTCTCTTCGACATACTGATTTCCTTTCCTTCGGATATATACTCAGAAATGGGATTACTGGATCACATAGTAGTTCTATTTTTAATTTTTTGAAGAACCTCCATACTCTTTACAGTAGTGGCTATGCCAGTTTACATTCCCACCAGCATTGTACAGGGTTCCCTTTTCTTCACATCCTCTCCAACATTTCTCTTCTTAATAACAGCTATTCTAACAAGCATGTAGTGGTATCTTATTCTGGTTTCGATTGCATTGCCTTGAGGATTAATGTTGTTGAACATCTCTTCATGTACTTGTGAGCTATTTGTATGTCTTCTTTGGAAAAAAAAAATGTCTATTCAGGTACTTTGATTAATTTTTAATCAGATTTTTTTTTCTATTGAGTTATATGAGTTCCTTATGTTTTAGATATTAACTCTTTATCTGATATATGGTTTACAAATATTTTCTCCCACTCTGTAGGTTGCCTTTTCATTGTGTTGATGGTTCCTTTGGCTATGTAGGAGCTTTTTAGCTTGATGTAGTCCACTTGTTTATTTTTGCTTTTCGTGTCATCCAAAAAATCATTGCCGAGATCAATGGCAAGATTTTCCCTATGTTTTCTTCTAGTTTTAGAGTTTAATTAATTTAATTCTTTAATTCATTTTGAGTTGATTTTTTGTGAGTTGTGTAATACAGAGATCTAATTCCACTTTTTTATTTTTTATTTTTTTTTTGCATGTGAATATCCAGTTTTCCCAGCATCATTTATTGGAAAGACTATCCTTTTCCCCATTGAATATTCTTTGCTCCATTGTCAAGTATTAATTGACCAAATACAGATGGGTTTATGTCTGGGCTCTTCATTCTGTTCCATTGTTCTATGTGTCTGTTTTTATTCCAGTTGTAAATGATATTATAGTTTAAAATTTGGGCCCATGTGTTCATTACAAGTATGTAAATACAATAAATTTTGTATATTTATCTTTATCCTGTATTCTTGCTGAACTCACTTATTAGTTTTAGGCCTCTTTTATAGATTCCTTGGGATTTTCTATACAGAAAATCGTGTCTTCTGACAATAGGGATAATTTTATTTCTTCCTTTTTGATCTGCGTGCCTTTTATTTCCTTTTCTTGCCTTACCACACTGGCTAGAGTTACTAGTACTGTACTGAAGAAAAATGGTAAGAGTGTACATCTTTGCCTTTTTTGTGATCTTAGAAAAAAAGCATTCATCTTTCACCATTAACTATAATGATAGCTGAAGGGTGTTTTGTAGATGTTCTTTATCAAATTGAGGACGTTCCCATTTATTTTTATTTTTCTCAGAGTTTTTATCATAATTGGGGGTATTAAATTTTGCCAAATGTTTTTTATGGATCAATTGATACAATCATGATTTTTCTTCTTAGGTCTGTTAATATGGTAGATTATGATTGATTTTCAAATAGTGACCTAGCCTTGCATCCCTGGGATAAACTCCATTTGCCATAGCATGTAATTCTTTTTTATATTGCTGAATTCTTTTTCCTAATATTTTGTAAAGGAATTTTGCATGTATATTTATGAAAGATATTGGACTATAATTTATTTTGTTTTTGTACTAACTTTGTTTAATTTTAGGTACAGGGTAATTATAGCATCATAAAATAAATTGAGAAGTGTTCTTTTCTCTCCTATTTTCTAGAAGAGATTGTGTAGAATTGGTTTTAATTCTTTAAATATTTGATAGAATTCTCCAGTGAAACCACCTGTGCCTGAAGATTTTATTTGTTAGTTTTTAAATTACAAATTCAATTTATTTAACAGAGGACTATTCAAATTCCCTATTTTATATTGGGTAAATCGTAGTAGTTTTTCCAAGGCATTGGCCCATATTGTGTAAGTTGTTAAATTTATGTGTGTAGAGGTATTTGTAGTGTCCTCTTATTTTCTTGTGACATCTATAGAGTTTTTAGTGATATCTCTTTTTCATTCCTGATAATTGTTTCATAGTTTCCAAGAGTTTGGTGATTTTTCTGTTATCTTTCTATTATTGATTTCTATATTAATTTTATTATTGTCAGAGAATACATTTTGTGTAATATATCTGAATTCAATAAGAGGAGCAGAAACACTAGGATATATATATGTGTAAAATGAACATGCTTATATTTATTATGTTTATATTTATATATCTATATTTTATTATACATCTATGTTTTTAAATGCATATTTTTATACACATAGCATTTTTAGTGGATGCTCTAAGTATAATTCTATACGTATATAACTTCTCACAGTCTACTGGTGTTTTTACCAGTTTGAGTGTAAAATATAAAAACATTACATTTCTTTACATACCTTTATTTACATACATTTATAATATATTTATCTTAAATATTTTCTTTACATATATTTAAAACCACATCAGAGAATGTTATTTTATTTGCTTTAACTGTAAAACTCAAGAGAAAAAGAAATGTCTATTATATTTACCTATATTTTTGGTTATTTTTTTCTCTTCCTAATGCTCCAAAATACCTTCTATTATCATTTCTCCTTTTATTCTTTTTGGTTTCCATGGTTTCTGATGAGAAATCTGCTGTCATTGGAATTATTTTTCCACTATAGGTAAAGTGTTGTTTCTCTCTTACTGTTTTCAAGTTTTTTTTTGTTTTGTTTTTAGAAGTTTGATTACGATGTGCCTTGTTGTATATTTCTTTGGGTGTTCTAGTTGAGGTTCACTCAGCTTCTTGAATCTACAGATTTATGTCTTTTATAAAATTTGAGAAATTTTTAGTTTTTATTTTTTGAGTTATTTTCAGCCTTACCCTCTCCTCTCTTTCTGAAATGCTGATGGCAGGAAAACTAGATTGCTATCTCTGTTTTTTTTTTTCCCTCTCTGTTGTTCAGATTAGATATTTTTCACTGTTTGATCTTTAAGTTCACTGATTCTTTCCTCTTCTGTGGCCTCCATTCCATTATTGAGCCTATCCATTGAGTTTGGTGGTGGTTGTTGTTCGCTATTGTATGTTTCATTTCTAAATTTTTATTTGATTCTTCACTATATTTTCTGTTTCTTTGCAGAGACTTTTATTTTTTATTTGTTTTAAGCATGTTTGTAATCGCTTATTGAAGTATTTTTATGATAGCTCCTTTAAAAAATCTTGTCATATAAGTCTAACATCTCTGTCATTTGAGTGTTGGCATCTATTGATTGCCTTTTATCATTTAGTTTAAAATTTTCCTGCTTCTTGATACAATGAGTGATTTTTTAAAAAATAAAACTTGGACATTTAGAGTATTATGCTATGAGACTCTGGATCTTATTTAAACCTCTATTTCAACTTCCTGTGATACCCACTCTAGTAGGGGAAGAAGGAGCATTGCCTTATTACTACCAGGTGGAAGTAGATATCCAGGTTCCCCTTTTGGCCTGTCCTGACACCCAAAATGGGGATGTTCCTTTATTACTGCTGGGCAGAGGCGGAAATTGTGCTCCCCACTAGGCCTCCACTGATTCCTGGTTGAGAGGGGTAGGAGTGCCTCCTTACTGCTTTTCATGTGGCCTCCACTGACACCACTGGAGATAGTAATCTTGTTACCTATGGGCCATAGTGAAGGTCCTAATTCTCTGTGTGGCCTTTTCTAGCACCATTCTGGCATAGGGTTTGGGGCATCTCATGATAGCCTAGTGAAGGTGGACATCTAAGCTCTCCATTTGTCCTAAACTATTGTGAGTGGAGGTAGGGTCACAATTTTTTCTGTATTTTTTGGTCAGAGTAGAGCCATTTTTATCTAAAAGTTTTCTGTTTTACTACATTGCCCCATTCTTGGTCCACTGGTTAGAGACAGCCAAATTTGTTGGGGCTTTTTGTTTGCCTGTTTGTTTGTTTGTGCCATTAGTGTTTCAAGTTGCCAACTTCTTCAGCTCTAGGATACATGAGGCAAAAAGAAAACCCAGGGAACTGACCGCTATATCGTTACTAGCATCCTGGACTCCTTAGCTAGTTTGTTCTCTGTTTCCAACTTTCAGAGTCTTGTTATGTTTGCTTTATATATAATGTCCCGGATTTTTTTGCTGGCTTAGTGGGAGGAACAGGGAGAAGTGTGTCTACTCTGTTTTCCTGGAAGTGGAAGCCCATGGTTTACTTTTAACAGGGACTCAAATAGTACAAGTTTTCCCTTGAGCTATAAAGCACACAGTTCTAACAACTACAAAGAACTAACAGAAGACTACAATTAAAGAAATCTTTAATCTTGAAATTAGCTAAATAAAATCATAGTGTCTATACATTCTATGTATAACAGGGGAAACTGAATAATGCCTGTGTATTATAGGCCTAGACTTACAGAGTCAGAGGGGCTTAATTCACATTTAAACCAAGTGGGAAAACAGACATGTCTTATGAGGTAGCAGAACCATCAAAATGAAATTAAGGACCCAGAGTGCTCACAATCTATGTTTTATTTCGTGGAACCCATTGTTCTTTCCTCTTTTCTTTTCTCTTTTTCTTCTGTCCCTTCCAATACCTTTCTCCCTTGCTTGCTTTTTTTCTTTCCTCCTTCCTTCCTTCTGTTCTTTCACTTTTCTCTTTTTAAGACTTTGATTTTTTTTGCCCTTTTTTGAGTCCTACACTACCGCTTCCTGCATTTATTTCTGAGTTTGCCATTAAACCCACCTGATTATAAATATCATTTAGAAAAACAATGTCACAAATCAGTGGATTATTGTGGGCTAATCATGAGAAAATTTTAGCTCAAGATAGATAATTCTACAGACTTCCTCTGAATGATAACTTGGAATAGCACTACACAGCATTTTGCTTTCTGACTTTTCTGCAAACCCTATTCAGAACAGTATTTCCCAAATTTCATTTACATCTCGTCTTCACAAATAAGATCAAAATCTTTTTCTAATTGTTCTAATTTGCACTTTAAAATTTTTTTAAATCAACTTTTAAAAAGAAAATTAAGAGAAAGAAAAAGAAAGGAGAAGTGCATCTACTCTATCTTCCTGGAAGTGGAAGCCCAAGAAGAAAGGAAGGAAGGAAGGAAGGAAGGAAGGAAGGAAGGAAGGAAGGAAGGAAGGAAGGAAGGAAGGAAGGAAGGAAGGAAGGAAGGAAGGAAGGAAGGAAAGAAGACAATTATATTGGTAAAGTTCTATTTTTTAAAAAAAAATAAGAAGGTACCACAATCTCCCATAGTAAACAAGCTTGAAATTTTAGAGTGAGAAGTTCTCTACGATGTCAAGTCTGCCTCCTTATTCCTGACAGCACTTTAAATTTAAATGTTGGTTTTATAAACATAAATCTTAAAATGCACTGGATACCCATGGTAGAGGACCAAAACTTGACTTTATTATTCTCTCATTTGAAATTTGTCTCTTTTAATCTTGTCTCCTCGAGAACTTATTCACCTGCCACTTGATGAAAACTTGTGGGTCTCGCGGCTCTTTTACTCATTCTAAGATAACGAACCACCCTAAAGTCCCAAACCAGTAAAGCGAGCGTTTCCAGTCAAAGATAAAAATCAACTCTTCATTTTCAATCGAAGACCACACTGCTCCTCTCCTACTTCTCCTTGAAGCCTGTGGTTGGAGGCTGCCTGTCTAGGGGAAAAGGGGAATGCGGGTTCTGCTCACAAGGCAGCTCTTGAATAACCTAAAGTCCCTTCAGCTGTGATTGCCCGACACAGATGGGCAGTGATAACCTCTGAGGCTGTTACTGCTCACAGATGTGGCTCCTTAAAGACTTGAAGACCCTTGGGCCAGTTGAAGCTGTAGGGTGCTTTGATAAGCGTTTTGCCATGTGGTGTGAGAGGACAAGAGGGCAGCACCTGAAAATGTCTGGGCCTTGAGTCCACAAGGGAGAGGGGGTCTGGGAGCCATGTGCATCCAGTTAAGAATAGGAATAAGCACAAAACAATATTAACTTTAGAAATGAGATGAAAGCCCATGTGTGCTAGCTTTCACACAGAAGGGAAGACCCAATGAACCTCTCACCCCCTTCGGCACTGCTTTTAGATGGAAATGATTTTGTTGAATACTGACACAAAAGGAAGATACAAACAGTGAAGAGCTCTAGCGAAGAACAATTACATGCAAGTAGGTTACATGAAAATATAGTCTCAAGTGTATGATATCTTGTGAATATTAATTAAGGAAATTATTCTCAGAGCAGCTAGTGTTTAAAACAAGATCTAATCTCTGTTGAGTGGGCCTGCCATCCTCTCTCTCGATGTTTAACTTCAAAGGGCTTCAGAGTTGGAGCAAATGAGATTATTATTACTTCAATCTAGAGAGGAAACCTTTTCTAACCAATTCAAGAGTAAATTCTGGAATTACATGTAGCATTTAGTTCAAAGAAGAAAAAATATTCCACACTCATGAATGTCTATGTGCTAAAATGTTTCTTAACCTTTTTCATCTGATCTACTCTGTCCCCTTACAAAAATTGCACCCTTCAAATATAGAGCTGGAAGAGGATATAGTCCCGCTGAAGATATAATTCAATTAAACTGTTCTTTTTCTTTGACTTGAGGCCATTAGAAATAATACTATTACTACTAACAAGAGCTAGTACTTATATACATTTGTGTATCTGGTACTGTTTCCTTACCTTCACTCAATCTTTATAAAAGCTCGGTGAGGTCTGCATGGTAAGTAGACATGAAGAGGTATATGTATTATTTTGCCACAACAAAATACCACAGACGCGGGGTGGGGGTGGGGAGGTGGGGGTGCTTAAGCAACAGAAATTTACTTTCTCACAGTTCTGAAGGCTAGAAGATCAAGATCAAGAAAAAGATCAATGTGTGAGCAGGGTTCGTTTCTCCTGAAGCCTCTCTCGTCAACTTGCGGATGGCCACCTTCTATGTCTTCACATGATTCCTCCTCTCTGTGGGCACATCCCTTTGTTTATCCAAATTTCCTTCTCTTATAAGAACCCCAGTCATATTGGATTACGACCTACTCTGGCTTCATCTTAACTGAATCTTCTCTTTAGAGGTACTGTCTCCAAATACAGTCACATTCTTAGGTATGGGGATCAGAGAGCTTCAGCTCATGGGAGAAAGGGGGAACACAATTCACCCCATAACAGCAAAGTAACCAACCCATGCCCCCACGACAGGTCAGATGTAGGGCAGGGTTTCGAGCCCTAGCACCAGAGTCAGAGGTTTACCCATCTTGCTGTGCTGCCCCGTAGTTGCAGCTGGTGTGAGAAAAGGCAATACATGTCTATTTTGATAAGGGTAATGGCTTGATGACCTATATAACTCAGGGTAGAAGGATAAAGGCAAGGCACTGAAAAATTTTTTTAAAAATCTTATTTGACAGGACCAGTAAAAATGAATCATATTCATAGGTTGTTAAGGGTGTCCATATGAATTTGGCAGATGCATAGTTTAAAATGTTGGGGGGAAGATAACCCATTACTTAATGTTAGAATTTTAGCTGTTGGTGAAATCAGTGCTGCTGCCATTCAGCTCTCTTACACAACTGTAAACAGATGCTGGGTATGATGGGGTATTTAAGTGCCCAGATGCTGAATGGATACAGTTACAATGGGATGAAAGATGCAGATGGTGAATAGAGACAGAACGGCTGCAGATGCAGGCTGGACACAGATCCAGGTAGACATGTCCATATGGGTTCCCCAGCAGATTCTTAGGCTGTCATGGTGCCACAGTGAGTGTTAGAGGTAAATGGAAGTTAGTTCTTCCTTTTGGGACCAACCTGAGACACAGAAAAGTCAGACTGCACCAGTCAGAGTTAGCCTTGTCACCCGTCATTTGCCCACACACTAGCCCCGAGTCCACTTCTATTTTTCCAACTGTCCTGTGCAGGGTCCCACCTGCATGCCTTTGGTAATGCTGTTTCCTGTGCCATGAATGCCCTCAACCAGCAATCCCTTCTCCCTCTCCCACCTCATCTCCCCAGCAGGTAAAACCCCCCTCGTGATTTCTGACTGCCTCATATCTGGAAATTGAGACAGTCTCTTCTTTTATTGTCCCGTTGATCTTTACCATTTTGCTCTATTCCAGCACTTTTCATTTATGATATCAATTTCTGTGTGTCTCTCTCTCACTGAACAAAATATTTGAAAACATGAACCATGTCTTTTGCGCTTTTATATATGCTGGCTCCTGATACACTGCCAGGCACATTGTAGGTACTCACCAAGTAAGTGTAGAACGAATATTCATCTCAGAGAGATCTGAAGTCCTAGAGATATGGTTTTTCGGTCTGCATACCACTTAAAAAATAATAATAATAAATATGTTTTAATGTTTATAATTTCAGAGATGTCACAGAATAAAAATTACTTGGCTTCTCTTTAAAAATCCAAATATCTGGCCACACGAGGCTTCAATTTTCACACAAAGAGTTAAAATTGAGTATTGGTTCTCTCCTTTGGGCAAGTCCTTAACTTTGCAGCTCACCCCAGTCTCCACTCCTACTGAGGTGTTGTCGCCTCACACCCTGCCCTCTGTACTCATTTGGGAAGCCCACTTCACCCTTTTTTTTGGCACTTGGCACATTCTGATTCCTTCAAGCCAAGATCCTCATCTACTTTTGTTTGCCATGCCCAGCACATGTGCTAGAGTGGTTTTCCATCGTCTAACTTGTATTATACCCACCTCTCACCCCCAGTCTATTCTAAAAGGGCAAAAGAGATGAGAGAAGGATGCATCTTTAGGTTCATGGAAAAGGAGCTAAAGGAAAGACCTTTCTTCCTCTGGCATATCAGGTACTGGCTCCGGCGAGAGACAGGATACTGGCCGGGATGGACAAACAAGGCAGCTGGGAATGGCAGCTCCTATATTTCAGCCAGCAAAAGCCTTTTCAAAGCCTGTTTTGCATAAGATCGTTCTGCTGACCACATCAGAGTCACAGGGAGTAGTTACCTCTGGTACTTCCTTTCTGCAACAGTAGCACCCTGTTTAAAAGAACCAAGAATGGAATATGATCATCTCATATATATGCTGCCATGAAGTTTCAGACGACTGTACTGGCATGAGCTTTCAACATTGAAAAAATAAATGAAAGCTCTCTGGAAATAATGGGGGCACTGTGTCCTGAACTCAAAGAATAATAATCTCAGGCAATCAGTCATCCAAGATGAAAACAGTTTCTTCCTCTCTTTAGGCTGTGCCTGGGATGACATGACACAGACTCTTAGTGCAGGAGAGATATGAACCCCGGCCCAGGACAAAGAAGAGGCTACTCTCACCACTGCTGAAATGCCAAAGAAGACGGGATGCTTTTCCTTTACAAAGGGCGAGAGTCACTTCTTGTGTATGGATGTGAAGCCACATTTGGGAAGATAGATTGTGCTTCACGAACCCCAAATATCTGGGCTTGAGGGGACCTTCCAACTCAGATCTGGAGGATTCACAAGAATATGAACCCGATATAGAGAATTTACATATTCAGAAGCCCACTACGCTTTCTCTACACATGGCCTCCCAACAATCTGAAGTAGTATGCACTGGTCCTTACACCCATGTCACAGATGTCAATGCTGCAGATAAACAGGATAAGCAAGGCTACTAAGCTCATGAGGAGCAGGTTACGATTTGAACCCAGGTCTAACTGTCTGACCCCAAAGCCCTGGTTCCTAGCTTTCACTCTCTTACTTTCCATTCGTTAGCTTCACAAATATTTATTGAACATGTACTATGAGCCAGAATTGTTCTAGGTACTTTGGATACAACAATGAACAAATCAGGTGAGAGGCCTTGCCCTCCAAGAAGTCACATCCACCCCAGTGTACGCTGCAGTGCTGTCAAGTCTGCACTCCACAGCTGGGAAGACTGTTTACAGGTAGGCTTCACTCCTAAAGTACCGGAGAAATATATGAATTTGGAGAGAGGTATTAGCTGAGTTACTATACATACATCTTTAAAGTAAATTCAAGGGGCTAAAAATGTTACTGCTGAACTTGAAAATGAGGTTGGGTATGTTTTATCACTTTTTCCTGGAGGGAAAAAAATCCCCCAATTTTAATTCCCTTCTGAACTCAGCCACATGTTGAGATAAGGAGGGTGGGGTTATAAATCAACTCAGCTCCCTTGGGAGAAAAATTATAGTAATAAGCTTTAAAAAAACGATGATGATAATAATAAGCTATATGATTTCAAAGTGACTCGCCACCACTCCCTCCCCCTCCCTTTTTTTTTTCTTTGACAACTGAAATTGATTTTGAAAGGAAAGGCTGTGGAGATTTTCATAGAATACAATCCAGACGTTCTAAATCTAAACCCTCTCACCAAAGAGACTGCAGATCTGCGAGCCTGGGCTCTGTTGATAATGCCCTACTCTGTGCCGACACACTATACCCACCACCACATGTCACTCAACATGTCGGAGAGTTCATAGATGAAGGAAATAAAGATGGAATGATATTAAGACTGAAATCAATACAGCTTTCTTTTACAGTTCCCAATAGTCTCAATAACTTCAAAGAAGCAGATATGAATATAATTAATGAGCAGAACAAACACCAAGTAAAAATAAATCTGGCCCTTGTTTTATGAGCACTGCTAGAATGATGGATTTAGAATTGCAGACATATTTGTCGGCAAATCTGACTGTTCACTCGTTTCCAAATGGTATATTATTTTAGAGCAATTGAAGCTGTACCAGCCCGGGTGCCCCTTAGGGAAAAAATATCTTGCTGGAACTACTTGGTACCCAACTGAACAGAGCCCTTGTGCTTGATGCATTCAGTCACGTTAAAATTTACGTTCGAATCAGTTATGAGAATGAATCCTCCACCAGCTCTCCATTTGGCTGCTTCTGCAAGCTAATCCTGCTTTAAAATATGTATATTCTTAGAAAATGGACCAAACCAAATAACAACAATGCTCAGAGGAAATTCACACTTCTATTTGGGAAAGAAATAAGCTCTTGCCAAGGAATGGGCTCAAAAGCTATGAAAAAACATGGCTTGGCTGTGGTTCTAACTCTCTCATTGTGTGGCCTCCTTATGGAAATTTCTCAAAAGTTCTGATCTTCGATTTCCTTATCAATAGTAGTAGTAGTGATGATAGTAATAATACATGTATGTTTATTGGGTGTTTACTGTGTTTGAGACTGGGCCAGTTCTAAAGGATTCATAAATTTCTCTCTTTTAACTTTCACGACAGCCCTATAAGGTAGTTCTGTTACACTGCCTTTTTACAGATGAGGAAACTGAGGCTCAGAGAGGTACAATGATTAGCCCACACTCTTACATATACAAAAGCCAACATTTTAGGCAAAGGAGCTTGCTCCAGAGCCTGCATTCTTAAGCACTATTTTCTTAGGGCTAGCAGTCAGGAGGTCTAAGATATGAGTTCATTTATACAACCCTGGCTAAGTTAATTTACTCTATGTTCCAGCTTCCTGGTCTCTAAAATGATGAGAATAATACTTGTCCACCTCATGTCCTGGACTTATTATATTTCGCATGTAAAAATCAGAAGAAGAGGAGGAAATGAATGGCAAATTGCTATTGTCTCTTTATATGTGATGGAACCAGAAACAACTGGAAGAAAAATGGTCCTTCTCATTGCTTATAGCTTACCTATTGCGTCATGAGTTAGCAAGGCCTGGATACACTGGTCCCTTTGCTCCTAAACCTTCCTAGCCCATAGTGGCCAATTTAAGTGACAAACTATTCAAGTGTAGTGTAACAGGTCTATGTAGCAAGAATAGAAGAGTTCTGGAATTCTTCATGAATATAAACTGTGTGGAATCAAACCAAGGTATTCAGGTCTTGGAGTGACTTAAAAAGCTAGATTATTAACCCTGACTTGCTATTGGGAGCAAATGCACTAGTTTGTGCTCTATGGTATTGGGCTATTATTTGGCCCTAGTGACAACCTGTTTCTAAGACATCTACCTAGAAATGAATTTATCTAGAAAATGTCCTGGTGAGTGAAGCAGGCTCATTACAAGACTTATACAGAAAGAAAGAGAAATAACAGTTGCTTCTAGCAATTGTCACAAAAGACACACAGGTGTCTTGATATTCTTTCTTTTAAACCAGTTGTAAAAAAGGAAATTGCACCCTTAAATTACAGTCAGATAAAAAGATATGTAAACTTGATCAGTCTTCACTGGGCAGGAAGTGAGAGCGAGCTTTAGGGAGGCCAGGGCCACATCCCAGAGGGACTGACTGTAATCATCTTGACTCCCGGGCAGAGACAAACCTGCGGAGGACCTGCCCTTTCTCGGGGCTGACCAAGGAGCCCGTGGGGGCAGAAGCAGCATTCTGGGTGCCCTGCATCTGCTCCAGGGGCAGAACAGAAGCACTCAGTTAGGCAGCCGGGCAAAATTAAAAACATTGGACTGGGCCAAATATGGGGGGTTGGAGGGAGAACTGTGCACTCGAGCCACCCCTTAGTCTTTTTTATGTGGTAAGGAAATCTAAGATCCCATCAATAGTCTTAATTGAAAGGCTCAGTGAGGGGGGTCTTGCAGCTCCTTTTCCTGCCATTAATTTAAATTTTACCCTCTCTGGTGTATTGACGGGACTGAAGGTGATGCTTGGGGACCAGCCATTATGAATCATGTGACCGTGGATTAAATGTCAGATCTATGCGGGAACAGGTACACTGTGGTGCCACCCTTGTACACGGAGCCCCGTCCCCTTAAACCTGTCCGTCCAAGAGCCATACTCCTCTACTTTTGCACATTTGCTGCCACACTGCCCCTCCTTCTACTTAGGAAGGGAGACCTGGCCCGTGACACTGTCCTTCAGCCATCTTTCATGAAGGCCACATTCAGAAGGCATGGAGCGGACAGGCTGGGCGAGGGCGGGGAGGCCTGAACGGGAAGTGGGGGGGCGTGGAAAACGGAAGAGAAGATTGAGAGGCGGGGATTAAATGAACCAATAGAGCCGTAGCTAGGAGTGCTGTTTAGAAGCTCTAAGGGAACACCATCTACCCTTTTTCTTCCTTTATTTTTGCAATATTGTTGAATGCTCCTGTTAAATGCTAAGTAAAATTTGTAGTGGTACTAATTGTGGTACCGCTCTGGGGCACACAATTTGCCGTTATTTGAGATGAGCTTTCTTTTGCGGGACTTAAGACTTATAGTGTCTCCTTTGTGCTTTCCCCAGTTTAAAGCCAGGTCAAGACATAATTATAGCAAAGACTGTTAAACGGATCAGGTGGCGGATCAGGTGGTGGCTTTTGCAGCCTTACTGTGTGTGCCTGACTTTTCCTCCGCTTGGCCGTGCTAGCTCCTATCATAGACTCATTTATTACCTGCTCCTCTTTTTGCTTGACAGCTTTAGAAGTTACAAGAGTATTAGCTGAATCTAAATTAAATCTCTTTTTTCATTAAAGGAAATGAAAAAAAAAATGGGTCTGTTCTTTTTAGGAGGGGTACATTTCACTCCATACAAACCAAACAGGAAAGACATGTAAAAGCAGTTATGGTTTTAAAAATCTATGAAGCCAAACAAACTCCAAATCAACTCTAGCCCTGCTTTGGATGATGCAGTGAGCACCATCAGCCTCTTCTCTACATCAAGATTTCCACCTGAAAAAAAATGAAATTATCACACTCACTAATCTCAGAGTGGCAATTGGTGGATTTAACAGTGCCCTGAAAATGAGACTCCCGGATTTAATGAAGCATTTCATTCAAAGGTTCATTTGGCTAATAAAACCCCTGTTTTTCACTTGTGTTTGAAGCTAGTCTATTATTCTCTCACGTGTGGTTTGAACCAGTTTTCTGTGAGCTGTGGCCGCTCCTGAGGATGGATATGAATGGCACTTATTAGGAAGGGATGAGCTCATGAATTCAGATCATCCTTAATGCTGAAATGAGCTGTAATGAAGGCCCAAGATCAAAGTGCTTGAGGACCCACAGCCGATGAGCAGGCCGCTGGCTTGGTCCGGGTTGCTGCAGAAGAGGATTAGGAAACTTCACTTAAGTAGCCGGAAAGGTTTCCACAGACTAGCGTGCTCTGCATTTAATTGTTTATGAGGTTCACAGAGCAAAAACACTTTTAACAGATATATAAATAGTCTCCCTCAGAGAAGACAGTGTTATCAGATATTTTCCACAAGGGAGAGAACGGCTTTAAATTAGTAGCAAGAAGAACAGAAGCAAGGCCATTCTTAACTTCTAGGGGAGTGGGGAGAGAGGCAAGGGAAGAACACATACCCAGAAAGAGCAGAAGAAAGAAACAGGAGAAAGGAGGAGCAAACGTGAACACGTGCCACCTTTTCCTTAGCGCTCTGAATAAACACAGACCCTCCTTCCAGGGAGAAGCACACCCCTCTTTTCCTAAATATGGAACATGAAGCACAACAGAGCTCCCGAGCCACAGCCAGGGTCCCTCCCTGCTATGTGTTACAGCAGCAAGATGCAGGGGGAGGGGGAATCAAAAGCAGATGCAGTGGCCTAAGTGCTCCAACATTTCACTCTCCTCCTTGAAAAGATGTCAAGGATTATTTGTGTTACCTCTCTGCAAAAAGCAGAGACATCCTCTTAAAGGATGAATGAAAGATGAGTACAAAGAATTAATTTGAAACCAATCAAGCCCTGTGTGCGTCTACTGCTTCAGAAATCCTGCTATTTTAATGATGAATTTATTTTCAAAGCAGTGCCGATCCTTTTGAGGGGAATTCCACCTCTCACAGCTGCACAGTGTGCCCTGCAGTGTTGAGCTTTCTCGCCCACCTGCTCTTTGTGAAACAGCGTGGACTTCCCAGAGCTGAGCCTGTGCCAAGCTGGCTGAGCCGCCGAGGAGACATCCTCAGCCTGCAGCCACCTAAGTGTCAGTGAATGTACCACAAACCCCTGCAAAATGGGCAAAGCAACTTGTGGAGCCACACAACCACATGGCAAAGCCACAGACTCCCTCTCACCTTGCAATGGACCCTCTTGAATTTTCTATGGTTGATCTGTTAACCTAACTTGGCTTCTCCACTGCCTTGTTCAAAAGTAATTTCATTGAAAATATTTATTTGCAAAATTTTTTTAAAACATCACACCTGAAAAACGCTAAATAAAATTCCTATTTCATATTCCAAGTACAACTCCTGAAGAGACTAGAGGATTCTATCTACTTTAACTGGACTAGCGCTGATATGTTTGTTTTGAAATAGCATCTAACCATGACTTTAAAAGCTCCACTTAATAGCTTTTGGTTCTTTTTTTTTTTTAAAAAAAATTACTTATTCAAATACTTTTAATTATAATGTTCTAAAATTTAAATGTGGTTGCTATGCATTTGGTTATCAACAAAGAATTTCTGGATTAATGCAGAAACACATTGAATAGGGCAGAGTACTATCCCCTTGAGCCAATGAGAGCATCCACAGTTCTCTTAACAAGGAGGACGATGAGATCTGACCTTTGGCAGTGAAACACACCCTGATCCCCTCTGTGAAAAAAAGAAAAAAGAAAAAAAAATTCTTCTTATAGTTCCTTGAGTTATCTGAGGTACACTATTACTTATCCACTCTCAGTGTTATGGCAAACATAGTGAAAGGAAAACATTGTGCCAAACTACCTGTTTAATATTTATGATTCATTGGGAAAATGCACAATTTGTTCTAAACTAAATTTAATGAAATGCAAATGGGATGACCGTTATTCTTTTCTTTCAACCATAATACATAATTTTTCACACCTTTATAGTTCTCTCAAAGTTGACCAAGAATCTTAAAATGAGGTGATGGGTACTTTGTGTGCACATCATGGCCCTATCCTCATAGTGAACCTACTGGTTGTGCTTCCTCTAATTATGTGTCTCTGACAGAAATCTATTTGTTGAGGATGTAAATGAACAAGCCCTTTAACTCCTGACGCAACTTCTTCACTGTGTGCCATAGTCTAGGAAATTATTCTAGAAATATCAGAACAATAATTTGGAGTTTTGCCCCACCTCAATATTTTAAGAGTATCAAAGTTGTGCTATGAATGTTGTTAAAGATCTGCTTACAGGCGTTTGACTAGACTGGATTTTTCAAGGTGATATCCTCAAAGCCTAGCACAGTGTAGTGTAACATGGTAGGTTGAAATAGAATTGAGTTGCTTCATAGCATCCATTCCACCTTGCCTCTATTGGTTAGCAGTCGTATAGTTTGTATGGGATTGTCTACTTTTTTGCCAACTCTAGGGCAGGCCCTAAGTAGCCTAGACCAATCAGTAGAATTCCAGTTTCTTATCCATAGCGATTGGTTTAGAGAAGGCACATGACCCAAATCGGTATAATAGGGTAAGCGGAGACCTTTGCTGATTAGGGGAGAAATTCTTTCTCACCATGGACAGAGTAGTGTGCAGATATGAGCCATAAAGTAAAACAGCTATTTTTCTAGTAGGATAAAAAGAAAGCCTAGGAATAAAGGTAGACTAAGAGAAGCTCCAGGGCTGAGAGACGTGTAAAGAAACTGAGCCCTAATCAAACCGTTCCTGAAGCTTGAAATACTCGTGTGCTTTTTCAGCTGTGAAATCCAATATATATATATTTATTGCTTGAGCTTTGGTCATTTGCAATCAAAAGGTTTCAGATCAACACAAAATAATTCAATAAATATTTGTCGAAAGATTGCATATTTATATATATTGCAATTTAGTCTACATAAAAATATAGCATTATTAATCATCACATTTCTGTTGCTAAAGTTTCTATCAGCAAGCTCTAGATTTGGTAATTGAAAATTATTATATTTACATTGTACTATCCATGGTAAAAGACCATCGCCTGAGAGTGAATGGGCCAAAAAAAATGCTAACGACTCCTGAAAGATTTCTGTATGCTTCGATAGAAATAAAAGATGTTAGATGTACTCACTACGCAAATATGAAATGAGGCATAGAGTTTTAAATTTGTAAGATTAAATGTTTTAAACAAATACCCTAATGACTCACCATGAGGAAAATAAGATCATCTCAAAAATGGCACATTCATTTTAGGCCATCCATTCTCTCACCTGCCTTCTAGTGACTGATAGTTCACAGATGTGAGGTAGCTGACCAGGGCACAGACTGGCTCTAAGCCCTGTAAAGACCATATCTGTGCAAAGTTAAATGGTCCTCCCACAGATCCTAGAATATGAACTCTAAGAGGGCAGGAAATGGACTTATTCTATATTGTGTCCCTGTACCTAGTATGTGACACGTGGTATGTGTCTGCATGTGTACAGTTCATGACACAGAGGCTCTCAATCATTATTTATTGGATAAATGAATGGTGACCACTTATAACTTGGGTCTCATTTGCACTAATCTTATTCTGAGCTTCATATAAGGAGTAGGAGGAAGCGAAAGACATAATTTAGTTAATCTGGTTTTTCTTCCAAACTGCTCTTGACACTCATCAGGTTCTTGCATCCATCTAAACTCTCTTCAGGATGCTTTCACACACATTCAAGGCATTTTTCTCAACAGAAAATATGCATTCACCTGTAAGGAGAAGAGAATCAAGTGGGTCTTTAACGCAAAGAAGAGGATGTGAGTGACCTTTTGGGTAATCGTGTGATCTTAAGAAAGCCAGTTTACCTCTCTGGGTTTCAATTTCCATATCCCTAAGCTAAAATTTGAGAGTAGAACTATATGAGCAGATTTTCGAGCTGTATTTGATAGAGCTCAATGTATTTTGCAGAGCAAAGAGAGAGAGGAATAAGGCCAGGGCCCAGAGTCTCTACTGCCATGTAAGCATAAGAAGGTTCTGAAGCTGACTGCCTAGGTTCAAATCACAGCCCTACCATTCACCAGCTGCATGATCTTGGGCAAGTGGCTTGATTTTTCTGTGCCTCAGATTCCTCACGTGTAAATAGAGATGACAATAGTATTTCTTTATAAAGTGTTATGAGGTTTACATAAATCAATATGTAAAACCTGGTACATGAAAAATGTTATATATTTTTTAGATATTATCTGTTTCGTATATTGAAGTTCCCTATAATATTTGGATTTAAAGGTCTTCCGTTGCCAACAAAACAAAAATATTTATTTATTTTTTTTAAACGTTCAGAGTCTTTAATTAAGATGTAATAAAAGGGGTCTGATGGGGTGACGTTAACCTCTCCAGCCACTGCCCCACCACTGTCATTAACACCACACCTTCCTGCCACCAGCCAGACTCTCTCCAGTGCGCTTAACTCAACACAATGGGCTCCACTGTTTCCTCTGAAGATTATTCTGTAGTTCCATTCAAATGGCCTCTGCGGATCTGGGGAACGGGTGCCTGGTGCTAGACAGAGAAGGGCTCCGTGGCTAATCGCCTGCATTCCTGTGAAGACTGAAGGAGAAGATAAATTTCCTTAACAGTCAACATTTCAGGAAAGGCATTTTCTTAACAGAAAATGGTGAATATTTGAAAAGATAGAAGCCTCAGGTAGCTTAAAATTTGTAAGGAAGGAGTGCCTGGCACTTCAACTGCTTTAAAATTCCTTCTCAGAAGACCCTATATGAATCTAAATAAAACTTGAATAGTTATGGTAATTATCCCCACTAATCATCTTGCTTAGCAAACTATTTACCTGCGGTTTTACTTCCAGAATGTCCTAAAGACTTTGAGGCTTTATTTCCTTTCTCTGACCTGGGGAAGAAAGTGGAGGTTCATCGACATCATTCTTGGGAACTGAGATTATGGTACAATCTATTTTTGGTCTCGCCCAATCTCTCCACACCCAACCTGGGTACTGATATCTCCCTTTAGCAAGCCCCGTTTTCCTGGTTTGCTCCCCCAAATGTTGAGCTCATACCTCTTTTGACATTTGGCCTACATTTACAATTTTTTAATATTTGTTTTCCCTCTTTCTCACTCCTTTCTTTTGTGTTGCCCTCCCTTCTTCCTTCTCTTTCTCTCCTTGAGCTCACTCGGTGTAAATTTTTTAAAATGCTTCTGCCTCAGGATTAAGGTTGAACAGGGGTGTCTCTGTCCCAGAAATATGTTAAGATTAATCCAATTTGCAAGGGCATGTAGGAGCTGTAAATATTTTTGGGCATTAGAGAAGAAATTGACCCAAGCACACAAAGTAAAGGAACCAGGCAGAGGAATGGCCAAACAGCAGTGACCCCAGATGTCACTCCCTGGGCGCCAGGTGCAATTAGCCACCGGTGCCTCCCTTTTGGGGTGGGAAGTGGCAGGAGGTAGGAAATCTATTCTGGCATCAGGAGCAATAGAAATATTCTTTCTTCCTTTCCTCTACCCCGGGCCCATTTCTAACTACCAGTCTGTTGGAATTTTTAGGGACCAATTAATAGTCAGAAGCTCCCCACACTGCTAATGTGCCTGTGCCTGGCTTAGATGACTGATTTCTACTTCTGAAGAAAGAGAAAACAGATGCTCACTATCCACTCCCCCACCCTCCATCCTCTAAATCTGTTAGAATATGTCAAGAGATTCATAGCTTTTTCTACACTTATACTCAAGCACATATGAATTGTTATGAGGTCTAGGGTTTATGAGTGGAAATGTCAAAATCCACAGGAGAGTTTCTAGAATATTCTCCTTCTTGCTTCCAATGTAGACAGAATAATTTAGAAATAAATGCATTGGTTTGTTACTAGATAATCTATTACTAGAAATGTATTATTATAGAGGAAAATATCTACAAAGTTTTCTTCTACTTGCCCCTTCTTGTGTTCTGGCAGGAATGGGGAACTCACTATCGCCAAAGGCAACTCAGTCATGTTGGTCCAGTTTTGTTCATTAGAAACACATTTTGAAATCAAATTAATACCTGATTCCCAATTGAACATATCTATTGCTCTTTTTCCTACCTTTTAGGGTTTTACACAAGACACCACATATTGCTACTTTGTAGTATACATCTGCTGGGTTTGCTTTTTTACTTGTTCATGTCTATCTAAGACCCTGACCCTTCTTCTTTTCGAATTATTCTTTATGATGTGATTCTTGGAGGGA
Organism: Pteropus medius; assembly: GCF_902729225.1. NCBI lineage: Eukaryota > Metazoa > Chordata > Mammalia > Chiroptera > Pteropodidae > Pteropus > Pteropus medius. Next base: position 6,260,511 of record NW_024352786.1, on the reverse strand, counting down.
GGCAGAGCCTTACCTGCCACCATGGAGGCTGAAGCGGACTGAGCATTCCTTCTATGCCTCCCCAGACAGCCCGCACATGGTCATGCAGCCAACTGGAAGCTCTGAGCACGATTTTTAATATGCAAGAAGAGGGAAGGGGCAGGCACAGTCCAAGACTATATGAGGAAACACAGAAGGGTCCAGCAGAGGTGGCCACAGTGTGCAGCAGAGGCGGTATCCCAGCAGCACCCTAGCTGGATGGTCCTTATAGGGTAACTGAGGTCTGGCCTCTGTCTCCAGCCTCTCTTAGCTCATGTGTGCTTCCCCATCAAGCTTTCCAGTCTTCTGATGATCCTACAAGTGACCCAATAAACGCAACAAATTCCTTTTTTGACTAAGTTAGCCAGTTGGTTTCTGTTGTTAGCAATCACCAAGCCCTGACTGATATACTCTCTTTCAAATATTAGAAGATTGTTAAGTATTCTTGCTGACTTTTTGTTTCCCTACTTCCTCCAACACCTTTCTGGATGGTTCAGCTTCCTGTCCCTTCACAACCCTTATTGCTCACATATCGACATGCCCAGCTGTCTGCACACTCTGATAAAACAAGACTAGCACGGCTCTACTCTCTCCTTGTAGGTCTAGGTAGATACCTCTAGTAATACTAATGCTACCTAGCATTTGTAACCACATCACATGACTTGTACTGAGTCAAATAAAATCCCCCCAAGTTTTTTTCTACATATTATAGTTAAGCCATAGCTCCCTCATTCCAATGTGTGTGTGTGTGTGTGTGTGTGTGTGTTAACTTGAAGTCCTAGGTCATTAACACAGTCATAATTCTTCTGTCTTGGGAGAATCCCAAATTCTACAGCAGTTAGGTTCCTGCCCTTTTCTCTTGTGAATTAGTCCTCCTGCACACCCCGTTTGCCCATGGGTCAGTTTCTGAATGTTATTTCACCAAGGCTGTGATATGTTTTGTGCAAGAGCATCCCATGAGTCCCTCATTCTACCCAGAGCTTTGAGAGAAGGCACACAACCCCCTCTGAGGACCCAAAATGCTAAAATAGGAACAAGTCTAACCCTCTTCATGGTCTTACAGTGGCCTAAGCTGAAAGGAGTGGGGAGACCTGTGACCTGCTTGGCCAAGACTTTTGATCCCTCTCAGACTTCACTCTAAGAGGACAAAGCCATTTATAGGCACACATAGTCTGAAAACTTAATTACGGTCAGTAGCTTGAATCATTTCTGCAACCAACCCTTTTCTGTAAAGTGCTTACAAATAGAAAAATTGTCAGGGTCAAATTTTCTCTCATTGATTCCACCAAATAGGAAGGGAAGAATGAAGGTCTGGGTAATCCACAAACTAGAAAATTGATGCCTGATGAGAGCTGATGGTATCTTCTTAGAGGTCATGCAATGCCAACAGAATTGGCCTACTTTTGTTTTAAAACCTCCCATCCTGGAACCACAATTGCTACCACTTCGGTGGCAGAAGGAAGATGTTTATTCTTCACAAAGACTGCATGCATGCCTTCCAACCCTATACGTAATCTCCCAGGCCACCAAGGGGCCAGCCACATGGTGTCTGCAGATGCAGAGAGAGGCCAACGATTCTCATACCACGAATTCCTCCAGTGTCCTTCCAGCGTGAATAACAGAACTCTTCCCTTCAGGTCTACTTCGCTTCCTTCCAGTGGCAGAGAACCTGAGGCTCCATTGCCGACTGCCAACTTCCCGCCCAGACCTGACAGCAATTTGTAACTCAGCTTACATAGGCTCTCCTACTGTCTGCATTTTTGTTTGTAAAATGAGCAATTTGCTCTTGGTTGCTTGGCTCCTATGTGAAGTCAGCCGCAAGGGCAGCTCACCAAGGGGGACAGCTGGTCAGTGAACGCAGAAGTCGGATCCTCAGGCACATGGCCCGCGCCCGGCCCCCGCCTGGATGCTGTAAGTAGTTTTGTTACACAGAGTTACTCTCCAGAAGCCAAGTGCCAGTTCTCCATGTGTGGTATTTGCAGCGACAGAGAAATCAACCCAGAAGGAAGCGTTTTTTGTTGAGATGTTTGGGAGGTCTGGGCAAATGAAGTGGCCCGGGCAGCCGCCTTTCTCTGGAAAGACTGTCTTCTTTTGAGAGATCAGGCCTGGGAGTGGGAAAAAGGAGGTGGCAAAAATTTGTCCCAGCTCACACTCCAGAGGTGAAACAAACCAACCCACTTGTCAAGTGATAAAAACATGGTGAGGAAATAAAAAACCACAGCCGATGCTTATTGCCTCAACGGCTGCGACACTATCTCACCACTCATTTAGAACATATGTTCAACAGCAGCGTGAGGATTCGGGGACTCAACCGTGCTCTCTGCATACAGAAGGGAAGAGGTGAGAAACATTGCATGGGAGAGGCCATGTGACAAATCCTCCAGAAATTCTGAGACCCGCCTTCCCCTCCCTTCTTCCTCCCGATGCCATCACCACCATCTCTACCATATGCAAACTATTTTGTCATTGAGAACCAAAATAAACACATGTGGCTGTTCCAGCTACCTGTGTTCCACATTTGCAACGAGGGGGTAAAGCTAGATTACTCTCCTCCCTGACCCCCTCCCCCTACCTCCTCTGTCAAGGGGAAAAGGTGCAGACTCACACTCTTATCAAGCATTCAAACGATTTCATGGGAACACCACACTTTGTTCTATTCTGGCTTCCCTCACAAGGGGTTGGGGGCGGCACATCTTCAAACGCCTGCTGGCTTAAATGGTGACAGCTGCATGCAACTGGCTTGCTTACAGCCTGCCTGGTGCAATGAGAGATAACTGCAGGGTAGGACTTCAAAGACAGACCCACTGCAGTCATTCCAACAGCCTGGGGCTGCCGCCTCCAGTTGGTGGCTGCCTGCATGCAACAAGTACGCCAAGGGAAGCTAAAAAATTAGACCTTTCCCATAGGCGTTGTGAGATATGAGGCAAGGAGGCAAAAATGAGCCAGGAGAGGTGTTTAGGGCTTTCTACAAAGTTCTAAACGCATTTGTCCTAGACAAATGTTTGTGTCTTAGGTAGATAGTGAGAAGAACCAGCTCATAGCATGTCAGTTTGACTGACACTGTTATTTTTATAACAGATTATAAATCACATTTTAAAAGATGGAAATCAGCTAAAATTTTTATTTTGTGTGCGTGTATTTCTCTGATGTCACCTAAATTGCCCTTCTTTGCAGAAATCATTTATTAAAAGTTGGCTCTATGTTAAAATGTCTGGTGGCCTTTGATCTTCGACTAAGGAGCCGTTATAGGAGAAACTGTCACACAGAAGATTCAAGAGATGACTTGAAATCCTCGGTTCCTTGCGATGGGGAGCACAGATGGCTGTTTAAGGAACCACATTAAAGAGCCACCGTGAAAGGTAGTTATTTCCTGTCTTCTCCATCTGGCAGGTCCTAACGAAATGTACCCCGAGGAGCAGACTCTCTGTGACATTGTATAGACATATATGACTACTGATGGTTTAGGTGAGGCTATTCATTTTGGTAAATTGCCGCCCTCTGGCCCACCACCAGACTCAGCCTCCATTCTTCCTTTACGCATGTCGAAATCCTGATTGAACATGGGCAGGTTTACATAACCTTTCTAAGCTTTGGTCTTCTTGTCTGTGAAATGGGAATGAAAATATCTTCTAATAAGTGTAATAAGTTTGTTCTGCTTCAATTAGGTTGAGTTCGTTCTGCAGCTTAAAATTAAACTAATTAATAAACAAATTATGAGGTATTCATATGATGGCATATACAGAATTCAAATGACGAAGTATAAAATAACCAAAACTGTCTTAAAACACAGAGAAAACATTCCACAGTGATTGCTAAGCGAAAAAAAGTAAAGATTTTGAAGAATGAATGAAAAATCGACGTAAAATGATTAGTATGGTGTATCACATGAAACACTTTAGTCATCACTTTTATTTCTCCCTTGTCCCCAGATCAAACTCTATTTCCCTTATAAGGCCTTATCCAGTTGTCCCGTTCAGAAATAATCTCTCCTTATAGTTCCATACAGTCATCTTGCCCTTAGCACTTCTTACTGTATACCTTGAATTATACTAATTTATGTCATGTTTTGTATCACCTATAATAAAAAAATTCCCCTACTTGTTTTGCTTCAGTTAGCTGAAGTTGGCCCTGCAACTTGAAAGGGATCTTGACTAATAAATTATGGTATATTCATATAATGGAATATAATATAACCAAAAATGTCTTAAGACATAAGAAAAATGTTATATTGTAACAGTTAAGTGAAAAAAGTGACATGGAAAATTGTTAATACAGTATGTTTTCAAGCAACAAAACAGAACCTCCACTAAAAAAAATTATGTATACACACACACACACACATGCAAAACACTGCTAGGAAATACACTAAATAACAGTGGATATTATTCGGGCATACGTTTGTGGCTGATTTTCTATTGCTTCTCTTCATTTTTTTAAAATTTCCACATTTCTACTTATCAGGATAACAAAAAGTAATATGCTCTTTTTTAAAGGACAAATTGTGAGGTATGAACAGGGGGTGAAAAAGAAACAAGGGGTTAGGCAGGATTTCATGAGTTTCCAACTTCACCCAACAAACATTTTTAGAGCAACTACTCTATGAGGCTCTGATAAATATTATAGGAGAAAACAGATTTTAGACAGGTCCTGACCTCAAGAATCTTAATATTTAATTGGGGAGATGAGACATACAAATGGGAGTATGAATACAGGATAACGGCAGAGGAAAAGACCAGATGAGTGATTTCGACGGCAAGAGCTGCCTGTGGGAGTTCTGATGCGTCTGCCATGCTGGGGAGCAGCTTCACAAAGAGGCAGTCTTAACGACCCCTTAAGCCACGACAGACTCCATGGCCGTCCCTGATTAAAGAAGTCAGGGACAGAATGATTAAACTGAATCCATATAATCTAACATTTTTATTTAAGTCATTGACTTCAAATGTTTTCCCCACTAAATTTTTTTCCAGAGTTGCTAGCAAGTAGCAAAATAGCTTGAGTGTGAATTCCATTAACTTTGGTTGACTTACAGTGAAATGCCAAAAAGGCAAGTAACAGAAGGGGGAAAAGAAGCAGACCTGAATATCCTCAACCAGATTTTTTTTCCCCCACAGATCATTAAGAGTTATAAAATCTGATTTTTAAAATGCTAAAATATTTTCAATTCTAAGTAAATTTTATGGAAATTAAGCTTTTACTGTAATGTTTCTGAATAAAAAATTTATCTGATTTTTCTCAAGGCTAATAGAAATAATTTAATCCTCTACTTTGTCCTAGCCAAAAATATCTATAGTTTCTGCAAAACATCTTAGTGGAATTTAGTGTCAAGATATCCAAATTTACCTCTCATATATAGATTAAAAAAAAAAAAGTTTTACTTCGATGGAAATTTTATTCATGTCCAAAATATCTAGATTCTCCATTCTACTAATAATGGAAAACTTGATAATTTTAAACCATAGCAAGTCCAAAGAGTTAGTTATTCCTTCGTATCACATGTAGGAAGGGTGAGAAGTAAGAGGAATGGTATCTTAATGATCCTTTAAAAAGAAGCAATTGTATCAGTGCTATCAGAGGCGGTCACAGGGAAGCCGAACAAATATGCCGCTTGGTCAGAAACCTTACTTAACACAATCTACTCCACCAACTTAATAAAAGGTGACATTTAGGACAGAAATTCACTTTCAAGAAAATAAGAGGCTGCTTTGGTCAAGGCCAGAACTTTTTGATACTTCCCACTAACTCTCAACACAGGGTTTGGGCTTTCAGATGCTTTCAGAAGGCTCTCCACATCAAAAAGTTCACTAAGGAAACATGTATTTTTGAGCTCTGGAGAAAACCCAACGCCAATGCTTAAATGAAGATGTTGACACCACCATTAGCAACCGCTCTTATCAGATTCTTAGATGTGATATCTGAAGGTGGTACAATAGATGAATTCTCATCTTCCTGTATAGTCAGAGGTCAACAATAACATTCCAATGCTAAATTCATCTCAGCCCACAGTGCCAAATGGGCATCAAACAGAGTCAGTCAGTTAGTCCATGGTGGCCAGTGCCTGTAGCAGCTGAATCCTGGCTGCAGTGCAGTGCTTGTCCAGCCCTTCTCCCTTCTCTGGGGCTTCCCTAAAAATCCTGTTTCAAAGTCAAGGCCAGAGCCTGCCTAGCACCAGCCAGAAACTTGGGCAGATGCTAGAGGTATTTCAGCACAAGAGAGCATAGATTTACACAGCTTAATCTTATCACCCCTTGATTTACAGAACTGAAATTAAAGCCTCCAAGGCAGTTTTCTGAAAACATTTTTCAAGTCATTAAAAATATGCATAATATTATCAGTTACCATTTATAGCTTCTGTATTTCTAGTAACTGGCATTGTTGTTACTTCAGGCAAGCCAGAAAATAAGCATGCCAGGAACTGACATGGTGTGTTATGTCACCAAAACAAAAGCGCTCACACTGATAAATGTCAGGTTGGCTTCTTTGTGGGTTTCCCCCTTCCTTCTGCAAGCTTTAGCTTTTGTCTTCTTTTCCACTCTGTGTGAGGCACTGAGCAATGCAAGAAGCTGGAGTCTCTTTCAAAGGTATCTGCATTCTAAAGGTAGGAGGTTTATCAAATGGACACAACTTACGCAGATTCAAGAACTCTAACCGTTTCCTTTGTCTTAGATCCAGTAAATAGTAATGTTTTTAAATCATTGGTATTCCTGGGAATCGTGTTCATCTGGCATATTCATCATATAGAGAGGAAAAATCAGGATCTTTTCTTGCCATTAAAGCCCTGGGTGGTCAGGACTGCTTCAAGGAGGGGACACAACGGAGACTTTCTCTCGTGGCAATGAATAAACAGAAATTGATGTTAGGCGGAAACATGAAAGCGGATGGAGAATGATGATAAAACTCTGAAAGACAAGGTTGCAGAAAGCCTCTTTCTTTAATTTTCCCACCTACCAATCTCTTCTTGCTCTTAGCATCTGTTCCTTTACTGGTTGATTTAGTACCATTATAGACAAAATAGAAAAAGGTATTCTCTGCTGGGGCCATTTTTTGTTGGTTTTTATCTTCCCTAAACCTAATGCACATTACTGCTTTTATAAAAGAGGAGCTAGTATTATTCTTGGGTTTACATATATGTAAGTGTGTGATTTGTCTATCTTTATTTCTGCTTTAGGTAGATGTCCGCATGTTGCCTGAAGTATAAGTGAATGTGCATACATGTTAGATATAAACAACTCCCCGCAGTGGTAAAGACTGCTAGACATTTACCCTAAAATTCTCTTTCTTTCTGGACACACAGCTAGAAACACTTTGGAGGAAAGTCACTCACTGACCAGAAGCACTAACCTTGGACTCTTACTTGACCAAGAAATTAACTGCTATTGTGTTTAAACCATAATCCATTTTTGGATCTACTTGTGACAGCAGTTTAGCTTAACGTAACAAAAACACTCACAGCCACATTGTATGTGAACACACACACACACACACACACACACACACACACACCCATCATGTATGCACAGTTATCTTCCAATAGTTTTTGAAAGTTAGAAAAAATCTTTAGTGCTCTTAGGATCTATTACATTTGAAGGCTATTTTCTAGTTGTCAAAGCACTTTCATGTATATTCTCTCATGTAATCTTTTGCAAGGCCGGTAATTACAGTTTACAGGTGAGAAAATTGGACTAAAATAGTGAAGTGGCTCTCATAAAGTCACACAGCCAATAAGAGAAGAAGTTTTAGGCCGGGCCTAGATGCAGACCTCTCTTTGCGGAAAGCCCTTGCCCCTGTTCTACACATCTTACCAAAGCTCAGGCTTCCTGAGACCTGCTTGGCCACCTCCACTGCAGTTAGAACTGACTGTTCTTTTGCGACCCACTTAGCCCTGTACATACATCCACTATGGGACTTCTCACATTGCATTACACTTATTTATTTACACAGACTCTAAGGGTCCTGAATAAATGAGGCAGATCTTATTGCTTCTTAGACCTATCACAATATGTGACTCCCAGTCCAACTGCCAATACACCAAAATGGTAACTTACATAGCTCCAAAAGTATGAGAACAATTTGAAAGGAGGCTTATAATGGTGCAAAAGCAATGTTTCCTTTGATAGAATTTAAGCATGATTAACAAGCCCAACAAATTTTTTGGAAGTTACATATGAATCAACTAGGCCTTCCTAATTTTGAAAGCTAACTGGAACACAGAATTGCTTTCATTTGTTTAGACGAAGTCAGTGTTCAACATGGGAATGATGTGACTTAGTTCTAAATAATCCCAAAATACAACTCTGTAAGTGACATTAACATAAACATACAAACACATCTCGCCATATATTAAGGAGGAGAAAAAGACATTATCTCTGTTCTGTCCATTTTTTTTAATCTCATTCTTTTAATGTGTTTATTTCTGCTAAAGGAGCCAAGTGAAGATAATATTGAATGCTTCAGATGGACCCACAACCTGCACAAATCAGGAACAATGCCATTAACCTAGTGTCCACTTGATTTTAAGTAAAGCACTTTGGACCTTGAGAGCTTGCGTGGAGGTTCTAGCAGGGGAGCGCAGCTACTCGTATACCCTAACGGAAGAACGGTCCTCTCTCCTCGGGGAATGTCGTCCTCTTCGACCGAGAGCGCAGCTTTGGGAGGGACGCGCATGGAGCGGTGAGGGAGGAAGGGTATACCCACCTAGCCAGCCAGATCAGCCGAATCAACTCTGGCGCTCAATGAGGTGACACATGTCCTCAGCCAGATCGCCCTCACATCTAAAGTAAGGCACTTTGAGGTAGAGACGCATTACATACAGCTCCATGAGCCATGCGAGCATCCGGGCTTAAATCTTGTAGGTTTCAATCCTGGCAGCAAAATGATCAGAAATGGCTCTCACCTCCTTCTACCAGAGATCTAAGACTTCTTAGTAATGCTCCAGCTTCATGAAGGCAGATAAAGGCGGAGGAAGGATACCCTTCTGCTGGAACGGCATGGGGAATTCTAAAAAAGACCCACCATTTGTCATTCCCAGGAATAAAACTGGGAAGGATGAACAGAACTCTTGCCAATGTTAGTTTTCTAGAACATGCCTTAGGCACAGTTAGTGGGGAAGAAAGAGGGGAGGGAATCAACTGGTGAGCATTCCTGGCTGAAAGACAAGATTCCAATAAGCTGTTTAGCCTTTGGTTTCAGCGTTCCCAAACATCATAAAGATTTCAGCTCTTGTAAAAGGAGAGCCAATTGTTTACAATAGACTATTCTGGAGGGAGTGGGTGTGTCTCATGAGGCAAATATTTGCCCATAGGAGGTAATAAAATTGAATTAAGCTCCTACCCCATTGCTGTACGTGGTCATCAATGTGATTAGCTCACTCATCTATTTTCAGATCCTGTCAGGCACAAACATTGACAAGAACCTGGCATTTCTCCTTAAGAATATATCATCGACCTTTCAAGTCTGTAATCTTGTTCATCAGAGCGGATGGCAGGGGTTTATGCAGAATAGTTTGCACACCTCTTTGATTTCAACCCCCAGAGAACCCAAACACGCATCCCACCCAATCCTGTTTTATTTTCGCCATATCCTGTGTTGTTGAATGGGCCTCTTATAAAAATGCAATGTAACCCCCCCCACCTCCAGTTTTTTTCTGATGTTCTAAACAAATCTTACATCAGTTTGGTAAAATGTGCAGTTCTCTTACATTCCTCAGGCAGACTTTAAAGGTCACAGTTCTAAAGAATTGAGGAAATCTGTATGGACAAGGTCCCACATGGCTGAAAACAAGAAAGCCATTTATCCAATAGATAAGAGCTGTACAGGCAAACTCATACTCCAGAAAACGGTGGATAGAGGTGGGTGGGAGTGTACAGATCTGGAATTTTCATAATCAATCACCCTCTACTTATATCTTTTAATTAAACCTCCTAGTTAAAAAAAAAAGAGCACTGATCAACAGCAGTCTTTCTTTATCACAGCACTGGTGAAATGGAACCAGAGAACTGTTAGACAGCCACTCCGGAGGAACCACAAGGACAGTGGAAGAGCTGGAAAATGAAACAGGATCAGAGTTTGCTTGTCCACATCGGAGCTAAATCAGGCCATTAAAACTCCCCTTAGCATTTTCAACTGTGCACTTTAACTGTTGAGCTCAGCCTCTTCTCATCTCAGTATCTCCGAGCATCATCATGTGAAATCATTTTCTCCTTTCATAAACATTCATGAAACAATGTTTCTCATAAACATCCCTGCTTTACCTCTAGATTATCTTTCAAGTCAGTTCAGGTGCTAACAAGAATCCAAACCACTCTTTGTATGGGGTTGAATGATCTGCACAATCCAAAGAAAGACACCAAAGAAGCACTCAGGTCCGTTGCTATAAAACTAATAAATAGGGCAATAAACACAGAATACATTCCAGAGAAAGCCTGTGCTCAGGGGTTAGATGCATGACTCAAAGCAGCAGGCTCCCAGTATCAAGAGTGGTCCGAAGATTGGGGTGTGAGGCTCGGAAAGGGATTACATGTCATAAGAAAAAGGAAATTACGTTGATAATGATTCCTGGAGTCGCTGCCAGCAACTGCAGCCAACTTGCCTGCAGCTTCATCAAAATGTGCCAAACGTAGGTCCAATGCTGTCAGGATTAAGAACACTCTCCACGCAGATCAAAGAAAGACCCTCAGAATAACTTTTTTTTTTATTCAATACAAATATTGTCCCCCAAATAAGAGATCTCCAGACTCCTAGACATATATTAGAACAATTTTCCAGGTTACTGTTTTAACAGGAACCTGGGGCTAATCCGTAATAGCCCCTGATACTCATTCATTCATTCATTCATTCATTCATTGACTGCATTTGTTGGGCACTTTACAGTGTACAATGTATTTTGCTATTTCTGTGCAGGGTCCAAAGTTGAGAGGCAGTATAGCCACACATTTAAAAACATAGGCTGTGGCAGAATTCAGATCTTCAGCTGGTCACTTACTAGATGTGTTGTTTAAGCCACATCTGTCTCACAGGGTTGTTGTAAAGATGAAACGGTAACATGTGTAAAACACTTGGCAGAGCGCCTGGCACCCAGAAGTGCCCAGTCCATGTCAGCCATTACGTAAAACCGAAATGTCTGGAGCATAGGCAACGTTTCTGAAGAAGAAAAAATAATAGGGTATTCAACTGATTCTGAACACTCAAACATTCCCTCTTCACACACACACAGGCACACACACACACACGCACACACTATACTCATAGAACTCTCAAACTTGATTCAAGTAAATATTTGGAATTAAATTTATTTACACTTTTTTTTTTTCTTAAACTGGGAGAGGAGGAAGCGGGGAGAGAGGTTGTGTGGGGCCCACCGTGGACTGGCATTTAAAACCCAACAAATCCCATATTGTCTGTGCAAAATGAAACTGCTGCTGGCATCTCCAGGAGAGTGTTTACTTGCCTCTAAATTACTCCATTGTCCATCCAAGGAGAAAGTTAACCAGCTATCAAAGGGAAAACAGAGGACGAGAAAATAGCCGTGTGTTACAACAGAGAGGATCCTTACACTCCTGGTGTCCTGAGACAACTAGGAGCCAGTGGCTCTGTCCAGTGAAGAACCCTCTCAGCAAACCTTTAAACTGTCTGAGCTGTGTCCCGGCACAGCTACCTGTAAAGCCTTTTGCTGAAGTGATGGACTTGTCTTTTGCAACCAGTTAGCACCTGCTCTCAAAACTTGATCCCTCCTTGATTTGTTTCAAGTGGAGCCAGGGGATAAGGACTTAATTAGCAGTGCTCTATCTCTTCTGATCAGTTCCATCCAGCTTCCCCCCAGGGCCCCAGATTTGTCTCTATTTGGAATTCCCATGCTTGCTGGGCGGCTGGATCTGGCAGAGGAGTCCCCATGCGTAGCCTGGGAGGGAGTCCCTTTGGTGGCGGAGCGGGCAGCCCGCGGAGGTGAGTAGGGGACTCCGGCTGCTGGAGGCAGACACGGGACCGGACCGACCATCGAGGCCTCGTGAAGTAAGAAGGTGAACGGAGGCGCGGGGTCACCCTCATCCACTGGAGCAAGAGAAGCGCAGACCCCTTATGTTTGCAAGTGGCCCTCAGGCTGCTGAAGGAGGCCTTTTTTTATTTTTTTGTTTTTGGGGTTTTTTGTTTTGTTTTGTTTTGCTTTGCTTTGCTTTTCACGAAGGGAAAACGCCTCCTGCTCTATACCAGCTTGAAGCCAAACTAACATGTTTTGGCAACCATTATTTGGCAATTAGGGCCTCAGCTCACTGAAAGCATTCTTCCATGCAAAATAAGCCTTGAAAAGAAAACACTAAACCACATCTGAGTGGAAATATAGGAAGTGAACAAAGGGGTGACGGAACAGTGAGAGTCAGAAAGGGAGGGAGGCGAGAGGACTCGGGGCCGGCACGTTGCGTAGAGACTCTGCAAGGACGGGCGGTTGGTTGTTTCCACAGCCCTAACTCCAACTCTGGCCCAGTCCACGGCCGGCCCGCGGCCAGGCACGGGGCCCTGTGTGTCCGCGGGGCGAGCCTTTCATTGGCTTTCAGAGAAGCTCTGGCGCCGCATTTAAGTAAAGGAGAAAGGAGCGATGGAGAGTTGGCTGGGATGGTGCTGTCCCAGTGGGCTTGCATCTCCTTCTCACCTCAGCCTCCCAAAGGATGTGCACCGGAGAGAATGTCTGGGGCACCCCCAGACTGACTCATCCTCAGGGGCTGGTAGCTCTTCTCTCCTGTTCAGCTTGGCCTCCCGCCATTTGAGGAGAGGCTACGGCATGCAAAGAGAGACTCCCCTTCCCACTAGTCCAGGGCACCCACATTCTTTGTCGAAGAAAGGGGACAGTCCAGCCGAATATACTCCTTACTGGTGCAATTTGACAGAAATAAAGGGAGGTTATGACACATGCCACACTGTTTCAGATCAATGTGCATTGTCTCCAGCTTATTGAGATGTCAGCAACACACATGTTGCTACATGCTATAGTATTCTCTCTTAGATGGAGTGCATTCTTTCTTTCCTTCCTCTACCCAACTCCCCAGTTTGGGGGTGAAAAACTTAAGAGTGAGATTTTGAAGGCAGGAAACCGTACCCAGCCAACCCTTGCACACAATAACACGCCCTCACAGTGGAGTGAGCAGGCCTCATCCTCAAGTGCAGCTGCCATAGAGGGTAACAGAGTGAGGGCGGGGATGTGGGGTCTAACCTCCTGACAACCCAAAGTATCATCTGAAATTACACCAGAAGAAGCATAAATGGATTTCATTGGTGGCTCTGATATTACCAGAGAGGTTATTTGTTAGCCTATCAATGGGCAAATAATCCATGAACACCGTTTGGTTTAATTTTATAACTGTAAATTACATTTCCCTCACTATTAGGTTAATTTTCTGATGATTTTTCTAATAATGCTGCACATTAGCATAGGAATTTGTTAATCCTGGATTGCTTGTACATAGCCATTGGTTGAACCATTTTTAGTTTAATCACAGAGATTTGTCCATTTCTACGTGACCTGTTTCTGTATAATCATCCATTTGAGAAATATGATTGTTATTGCAATGCCATTTCTCAATTTAGTTTTTATGATATAGATACAGCGTTAGCATTTTAAAATCAAAGTATTATCTATTCTGGTTAGCATATCAAATTTAAAGTTTCTAGTGGTCATAGACTAAGATGTTTAAATTAAATGTAAATAATATCTGGCATACCATCTTATAAATCTAATGTGTTCTATAATTTTACATAAATCATATCCTCACTTATGTTTAAATAAATGAAATCAGAATATCATCGACTTTTTTTTTCACTTGCATATTATCCTTTCAACTTACCTACACATAGGATGGCAAGGTAAACTAAACTATGCAGGCTTGGAAGAAAAGTCTAGTTAGCTTGGCACTGGCTTTGCTAACTCTGTCTTTCTTTCTCTGGGCCCATTTTGCTGTCTTAATGCCCACAATCTGAAAAAAGTTATAGAAGCTTGATTGCACATTTTGGCTTGACTTTTTTTGAAAGTTTTAGAAAGAGTTCTGTCTGCAATTGACTTTGCACCCCGAAAAAGAGTAAAGTATATAACATTTTCCTTCTGTGCACTTAATAGGAAAAAAAAATTATTTCCGCTGTTGAGATCTCAAGGTTCTAAAAGGGTTAGTGTCTTTTAAATGAGGCTATGAGGACTCCATCCAGTAAGCCAGTGACCTGCATTCACAAAGGTGTATTCTACTCACATAGATGCAGTTGGCTCTTGGAAGGCAATGTGTATTTATTGCCGGGAGTAATAGGAAGAACACATGATAGCTCTAAGAATTTGCTACATATGTGTTTCAGTATAAATTCCCATTGCCTTTAAAGATGGCAGCCAGAATAGTATGGCAGAATGCTACTCCACCCTTGGTATTTCTACCTCAGCAGAAACAAAGGCTCATTTTTGCCGATATTTGAAAGGATCATGGGAGTCAAATAGATAGCATAGATTGCTTTCAGTATAATTTTTTAAATCAGTTATTCTTTGGATCACCAAAAGCCGTGTAAATTCATATTGAATATTATAGGAACTAAATAAATAATTGTAAAATGAATAGATGAACATTAGCGTCTGACAGACCTCACATACATAACTTCTAAATCAAGCTTTTGAGGTTCTAGATGTTTGCTGGTGCATGACTCCTCTCCCTGTATCCCTGAATGACACCCTAGTATATTCACCCTTAAATAATTCAATAAATGAGTTTGAAGGAAAATGTCCCTAAGCTGATTCTCCATATTAATTGGTTTAAATGCAGTCAGAGTTGGGTTGCTGTTTCCTTAACATGCTTGTTGTGGGTTACCTGCTAGGATTTTCCTCTTTGTCCACATCTTATAATTAAGAAGATTACTATGATAACACATAGATGGTGTCATTTGTCTTTAGCACTCCCTTACCTTATGTTCTTCCTTGCCTGAAGTCACTAAGCTTCAGGAGGACACTGTCAAACACTTTGCTAATGAGGTATTATAGTTATATATGAGGTTAATGAAAGGCCACAACAGTTTTAAAAATTAAGCTAAATTAAGGAAAGAAGGATGAATTCCAGATACATCCAGTGAGGCATGGTGGGGAAGTGAGCAGTCATTGCCATCTTGTAAAACTGTCTGAAATGTAGTCAAGCAAGAACTCGGCAAAGAAGACTCGGACTCAGAAAAGTGTCTAATTAGAGCTGTGATGGAATTTAACTCCCAAGATTGGGAGCTGAATTCTTGTCTATAGGAAGGACTCCTAGGACAAAATAGGGATTCATGTGGATCTCTTGAGAAACTGTAACCACTGTGCTTTGTCCTGGGAGAAGCAGATTTTGCCGAACTTGGGAAAATCATTTAACCTCTGTGTTTTGGTGTCTGAATCCATAAAGAATAACAATTCTGTAACCCTTTCCAGAAACATGAGAATGATAAGTGAGCTGTCATGAAAGGGCCTGCAATGCCTCAGAGAGAGCTTCGGCATGAGGTTATTTCTTTGATTGGGGTTATTTGTTTGATCAGAAGGCGAGATTATTATTTCTTTGATTAGAATTCATATGTATGAAAAACCAAAACTACATACTAGTGTTGTTCAAAGAGATTTGTGCAGTTAGTGTGCTAGAGTAGTATTTTACACTCTTTATTCACTAAAAATAACTTCTTTCATAGTGACTCCATAGTGTCTGTATGCGCTACCCAAGCTGGTCAGAAGCTAGGCGGTCTCCGGCTCCTAAAAGCGAGGGTTTGTCTCTGTCTGTATGTGGGAACAGCAGCGTTTTAATTCTCTACACAGAGTTTGAGAGTTGTCTCCTTTATTTCCTGTTGACTCAGCTATCTTCTTCCCACATTTGGGGGTTTGTGGTAAATGAGGAATTTGTATTTGGCCACTGGAAACAAGGCCTTTGAATAAGCTTAGAATCATGTGGACCCTGTGATTTTTCTAAATGATCTGAAATTCTCCTTTTCTCATAGATTCACTAACATTAATAAGAATTATATATGCATCTGCTAGAAACGGAAACCTCAGTGATAGGAGAAGGCTTAATGAAATACTATGTAAAACAGCTTTAAGATTCCTCACTTCCTTGAAATTCTTTCGAAAACAAATCAGCCCTTGTGAATGATGCACAAAGACTTGTTTTGTTTCTACAACTTTCCTCTCTTTTGACAGGCAATAGGCCTCCACAAGGGAAGAAATACTTAAATTCATAACGATAAAAATAGAAGTTGTCTATGAAAATCCAAGTGTACACTGCAAAAGAACTTGACGTACATTTGACCCAATTCATTTAATAATTGTGAAGGATTTTACAAATACTTTTCTATTTCTCTTTCCTTATTCCTTATGCAGCTGCTCCCTACATTCTTTAAAATTATGTAAATGTTTACAATTTTTATTTGAAACATCCTGAATTGAAAGAATTAACTCATTTTAATCATTTGCCGTAATTTTCTTATTTTTAAAAACATTTTAACCATTTTTTAAGTATATAGTTTAGTATTGTGCAACCATTACCACTATCCATCTCCAGAATACCATTTTCTTTTAAATATCAAAATTTAAAACTACCATCTCAAAGGATTGTTCTCACTCCCAGTACAAAACTGGAAATTACTGGATCTTACTACATGGGTCTGGTTTGAGGTGACTGGAGTTTGGGACCCACTGGCAGAGGTCTATCTTGAGCAGAAGGAAGAGGCAGACATGTGGGCAGACACAGCCAAGTCTCTACATAGCAGATAAGTAGGAAGTGTTAAGTTTGAGTGACAGAGTGGACTGTAATGGGAGAATAAATGATGAAACCAGTGGCAAAAATCTCTAGGGAGACAGAGAACAAGGGAAAAGGTGCAGCAGGATCAAGAAGTTCAGAAGACAGGTCTTCAGTGAGTAAGCATCCAGGGGTCCTTCTGAGGTTCATTCTTTGTTTAGCTGCAGGAAAAGGGTAACTTTAAGGTGATGTTTCCTTATTTATTTTTCTTCTTCACTCTTTTGACCCCATTTTCCCCTGCTATGTTTTCTAGGGAAGGAATTAATTCCTTTCCCACCAGTCATGATTCTACATTTCATCCTGTTCAAAGTATTTAGAAACAGAGCATTTGGGGTTAGAAGAACTGGTACCTCAATTTTGCTAGTGAAGACAGCACCCTTCTTTCTGCCTTCTCTCCCCAACCCCATTAAACTTATATTTTTGCTCCTGTTATTATACATTGGAGTTTTATGAGTGCTGTTGATTGATAACTGGAAAAGGAGACAGGAGTTTCAGTGTGGGCTTGGCCAGAAGCGTGTAAAGGGGATGGTATAGTGGCCTTTCCCAATTTTTTCCATGAAGAGGATAACCAGAAGTTTATAAAACTGTGAGATCATAGGCTTAGGAGCTCAGTGATCAAATGTGACCCAGCATTATGGAGAAAGCTTTTCTCTCGGCCTTCGCACAGGAGCTAGCATCACTTTGATATCCCAAAGGTGGAAAACGCCATGGCTTTGTCATGGGCATTGCTGTTCTCATCATGAGTGGTGACAGAAACACTCTTCAAAATGGCTTTGTGGTCAGCAGACATGGACACTTTGGAGCCAAAGGCAGAGAAGAGTGAAGTAGGGATCATGTGGTACAAGTAAGGCAACCCCTGGGGATTTTCACAAGTAACCCATGGACAGCTGGAGAAAGGACTGGAAACCTGCTATCACAAGGATGGAAGCTTTGAACTAACTGATATATAATTACGACTCTAAAAATATTTACATTATTTATTCCTAGATTTCGTCTGCCAAATGGCAAATCCCCTAATCACTGTCTAAAATATGAAACTTAATATTCTATGGGACAATATCTCAACAAAGATACTCCAGTCAGGAGTATCAAGATTTGCAAGCAAAGATATAAGACTCTATTATTTTAAAGTGGCAAAGATGCTACAAAATTTCAATTCAGTGCAGGACTCACAAAGGGTAATTCATTCAACTGAGAAATATATTCTGAGATCCAATTATGAGCCAGGCTCATAATTAGGGTAAAACTATAAAACAGGGTTTATTCTTAGGGTAAAACTATAAAACAGGGTTTATTCTTTCAACTCAGAGACACAAAATTGAGAATTATCTGTGTTAGGATGTGAGCTAATAGGGCCAGAAGAGAGGAGACCTGGAGAAATCATCCACGTTTAAGGACTGTGCAGAGGAAGAGTCTCCACAGGGACACAAGTGCAGTTAAAGAGTGTCCTTCACACCCTGGCTTCAGATTCCCTCTGCACTTCGTCTTCCCAATGAGGGCACTTGGGGCATCCAGATATCTTCCATGCATGTAGAGGGGACGGGGCAGGACCTTCCATGCATGTAGAGGGGGCTGGGCAGGCTTCCCTCTACTTAAACATGGCATTTTTTCCTTGACCATGACCGTTCCATACTACCAGGACCACTGCACCAGGTAACAGTCTTCTTTCAGAATCCCCATTGAGAAGGATTACACAAATTCTTTCAGCTCCAGGATTCATAATTTCCCCCAAAGACTTCCATCCTTTCTCCCTCCACCCCTACTCCATTCAAGTTTCCATCCATACTCATCTCAACTCCCCGGTGTTTCTCTGCCTTTTTCATCGGGTCGTGCACCCCAGCCCAGGATAGGTTTCTGTTTTGCTTTGTTTTGCTTTGTCTTGTTCCCTCTGGTAATGACAGGAAACCACCATACATGACGATGTATCATTCGTCTTCCCGGCTCTATGGTTATCTTTATCAACTGTGCTCTAGTTCTCTATTTTGTTTCTTTGGAACCCACAAATCCTCTCTTCTCTCAACAAAGCCTGGGTCTTGCAAATGAAAATCTTGGCTTTCATATCTATTTTCCCTGAAATGAGCTTCAACAGCCTATTTTGGAGAAGCTCAAGACTGACTCCTTTGTTCTTGGCTGGTTATTATGGCCCTCCCCATGAAGCAAAGGACGCCTTTGTCTTCAACGGATGGCAGCAGGAATTACTGGGAAAGAAAAATACATCCAATAATATTTTTGAATATCGTCCTGTTATCGAAGAACATCAGGCAGCAGCTGAGGCTGGCAACCCTAAATTTGTAGCAGCAGTAACCTCACAGTTGCATGATTTTCTCCAGCAACACTCAGAAGACTGAGTTTAAGTAGGCGGTTGGACAAATCCAGGCCAGGTGTTAAGAGGCGAGTTCATTGAAAAGAAAAAGGACAAATAGAGTTGAGACTATTGACAAGACAGTGATTACTGGATAATGGAAAAAGCAAAGTGAGAAAAGGGCCAACGGAAACATAAAGGGCAGGGAACTAGATGTTTTCAAAAATTTGAAGATAAACTGATTGGGAAGTAACTGAACAGGAGAGAATGATGTTCTTGAATTTGTGATTTTAGAGATTGAACCATTTATGGAAGTTCAATTCAGATGGGGTCAAGCTCAAGTGTGTGAAAAAAAAACCTTGCTGCTCTCCAAATTAGGTTATGAATACGAGAGTCACCTAAAACCTAGTGCATCATTCCTTTTGCATTCCTGTTAGAATTCCTCTGCAAACTACCCTGGGTAGTCGCTGCCAGCAGGAAAGGGCTGTGCCACAGGCTTCCCAGCCCCTGGCCTTCTCACGACTCCCCACCAGAACACCTTGTCCTCGCTGTGGAAAGGGCTCTTTAAAACAAAGCCAGGGAAAGAGTAAATAAAATGTTGGCAACACTGATGTCAGCCCTCACGGGTCTCACACACCCCATCTCCACCACTGACCTTATAGAAAACAATTCGAAGACACATGTAACAATGGATATTTATAAAGCATTTTATAATTTACAAAATTGTTTCCTTTATCTGTTTTTAGCTCTCATATCATTATTATACGTATTTTGCAGATGAAGGAAATGGAGGTTCAGCGAGGTTAGTCCAAGTTCACAAAGCTAGTTTATCCACTTTGTCACTCATATTTGGTCAGGTACTGTCTCCTTCTCAGACTCGCCTCGCCATACCCTCAACCATACCCCGCAGCTCATCTCATCCCTGAGCTACCACTTCATCTGTACATACTCTATAGGCACCTCTTTCTAGTTGACTTACAGTATTCTATTGTGAAATAGATTTTATCATTTAATTCTCACGACATCTATCAATGATGTCTTAACTCACCTATTGTGCACCATCACAGAAAGCCCAGCACGTAGTACAGAGTGTGGCTCCTGACAAGCCCTCAGAAAGGGTTCTTCAGTAAAAAAGTGGGAAGAATACAGAAACTAAAGAACGTCTGTGCATAACCAGTGCTTTCTCCAGTCTATTTGCTGACAACCCTAAAGCTGCTGGGGTTTTCCAGTCTGTGGGGTCACAAATCGATTTGTAAAAAGGTAAGACCTGAGGGCTTGGATTGACCTGCCCAGGTACATGGCAGATAATACTCCAGGGAGACTGGCATTTAGGAAATGGAGGTTTCATAGGCAGATAATTTCTCCTGGACCTTTGGGTTTAAGGAAGAAAAGGGCAGGAAGGAGAACAGCATTTTTACAGATTTGTATATAAAGATCTTCTTGTAAAACTAGACTTCAAAGGGAGAGAGAATATCATTCCTTTCCAAGGAATTTCATTAATTATCACAACATCTCTGCAAGGGAAGCACGTTCGAAGGAATATTTCTCCAACGAGGAAACTGAGTGTGAAATGGTTTGATTACCAGAAAACTAGAAAAAAATGCAACCCAGTGTATTCCCAGACTCCTAAAGTGCCAGGCCATTCAGCCACTCACTAAAGTAGCATTTATGGAGACCCTGTGTTATGCCGGGCACCACGCCAGGAGCCAGGAAATACAACCCCTGATCTAGAGGATTTCATACAGCACCTGATCACTACTGAAGTTTGCAAATAATCTAAACAGCAAACAAATATCTGTGACACACTGTGCTAAGTACAGGATAGAAGTATGAACAAAGAGCAAAGGGATCACAGAGAGGAGAGTGATTACTTTTGCCTGGAAGATTAAAAAAGTCTTTTAACTGAAATCGTTAGTTCATGACAAGAGTTTGAGAGCCGGCATTAACAAAGTTCGGGATTAGTACTTTGAATGAAGCTGTTAAGTGAGGACAAGTCCTCCCTCCACAGTAGTATGTTTTCATAATCTTACAGAATTATCTTACAGAACCAGTTATCCATGCCCTCACTCCACCAGCAATGAAAATGGACTATGCAGGGAGTTGTCATAATCTCTAATATTTATTCAGTACTCACCATTTACTATGGTAGTGTTGCTGCATGCATTATTTCATTAATTCTCACGACATTTATTAGTAAAAAGTATTCGTAACCCCATTTTATAGATGAAGGAGTTTAGAGGGATTAAGTAACTTGCCCAAGAATTCATATTGAGACAGGTTACTGTTATTTTGAGAAGAACAGCCTCAAAATAATAATTTGAATTAATGAGGCTGATTAATTGTTTTGGTCACATGTATATTGAGTTACCCAAATTAGCATTTATTTCGTGGCTCAAAATTAACAGCATTAATTTAATTAAATAAAATTAACATTGACCTATCACGTTAAATACTTCCTTCTCTCTCAGCAACACCTTCCCCCCAAAAACCCACTGAATATAAATGAAAGTAAAATAACTACTCGCATGTCATATTACGGGCTATGTCACTGAGACATGGACAATTGTCCTACAAGTTCAGAACACATTTCATCTAAGCATTAATGGTGAGTTATATTTAAAGAGGTAGCATTTTTTTTAAGCTTCAGTTCAAAATATCCTTGACTGGGTGTGTTAAACCAAAGCAACTAATTAGAGATGTCTTAGAGTAATACCTTTCTTTGTCACTTAACATCCTCTAACCACGAAAATCCAGAGGTTTTTACCTCTACCACAGAAACCTCATTTACAAGGGCAGAATAATCACTCTGTAGGCTTATAGCCTCTTGAGCTCACACAATGGGAACTTTAGGATTTGTCTCCACTATTCCCACAATGGAAAATTCCTAATTACCTCACTCTTCCAGCGGAGTTAAGTGGAATCCCACGAAAAATATCCATTTCGAGAAAGATGATTGCTGATGAATAATTGTTAATATAACCATCAGTATAGAGTCAATATCGCTGGCATTTAAATGCTCAGTTTTTAGCCTCAAACTGCCTGAGTTTGAATCCCATTGCCTCAACTTATAAGTATGTGACATTGGGTTAACTATTGAAATTTGCTAAATCTAACTTGCCTCATTTATAAAATACAGATGATAACTGGTAGAGACTACAAGACGGGTTTATTTTAGTAAGATCTCAAAGAAGCCTGAACATCTATAAATAAAATACTAGTGCCAGTGCTGAAACTATTTCTCCTCTTTTCCCATGGTACTGGAATAATAGCTGAGTACATGACTGCTCAGCTAGGTGAGGCTAAATTTTTTTGTCTGCCTTGGAACCAGGTGTAGCCAAGACTAAATTATCTCTAATGGAATGTGAATTGAAATTAGTCACTTCTGGGTTAGGATGTGAGGATACTGGAAGAGCACTCCTCCGTACTTTGTTTCCCCTTCCTCCTGCCAGAAAATGATAACAACTACATCAATCATGAGGAATCACCCACCATCCTGGGTCCCTGAATGACTATATGGAACAGAGGCATATATCTACTGGATTTAGGAGACAAATTGACTTCTATCATGTGTGAGTCATTACATTTTGAGTTCTTACTCAGTAATAGTATCTAAATCACAAAATAGTTCTAAGGATTGAAAAGGATAATGCACATGCTGTTAGCACATAACATTACTAAGCATCAGCTATTAATGTGAGAGGTTAGTGTAGTGGCTATGCTACCTAAGAACCTGTTTAAACTGAGAGATATTTTGTAATAGGGAGAGAAAGAAATGAGAAATCTCCTTCCTATTCAGGATCTGTCTGAGAAGCCTGAAGGCAAAGCTAAGAATTCTTTAGTTATCACCGTGATGCCAGTTCCTGTTTCTGGGGAAAGCAAGCTACTGCAAAGCTTTAAGTCCAGTTACTCAGAAGCCCTCATTTGACCCAGAAAACCTTGAGCCAGATTACAGAAGGCACAAGGTCAAATAGATAAGAATCTGAAAGCCAAACAGAAGTCTCTCATTAATGCTAACAATTTGCCCTTTACAGCTTCAGTTTGATTACTAGTTGACAGTCAAATTAACTATAGTTCATTTCCTAGTACAGCCAACTTACAATTATAAATAATAATGAAGGGAAGTAATGGCACTTGTGATTGAAAACAATAAGTACTGCAAGTCATTTTATTTGGCTTTGGAATTGTGTGCATGTAGAGTATACGTGCATAGTCACCCTCCCAAAAGAATTGAGAACATTTAGTCCATATCTCTTTTTTGTTGTTGATTATCTATTCCCATGGTTAACTTTACACAGAATCATTTGCTTCTTTACTAGTACAATTACATAAAACCATTTCTGGACCAGTATTTTATTTAAAGTTCTACTTTTTAAAAAATCTTATCTAACGCATCAAGTCTCTGGAAAATGTTATATATATGCCCTGCAGCACAAAATAAGCTCTGCAGTAATTGTGGCAAAAATATAGTGTTCAGTATGCTGTGTTGTCCATCTATTTCTCTCTACTCCACCCACTCCCCCAAACCCCCACTCCCCTTTGTAAAAGGGACATCAATCTAGAGACTTGACATTCTTTAATAAACCATTTTTCAGTTTGGTTGTTTTATTTATAGGAGCTTCATTTTAGTGAGTTCCTCAGGAAGAAAAGTATTTGAGAACTACAGGAGACCACTTGTTTCCTAACCTTTTGACCCATATTGAATGTCTGGTTTTCTCGAGGCCCTTTCTATTATCAATGGGCAGGACCACAGTACAGAGGGGTTAATTAGGCCTGGGAAGAAAAAAAATAACTTGCACTCCACAGCTACTGATAAGAAAGCAGCAGCATCACCTCCTAAATCAGTTCCTAGAAACTCAAAGAAAGTTGGGCTAGTAAACATTTATTCAATATGTTTCCCTTCCATTTAACTGTCTCCCAAACCCTCACATTCTGATGGTGTTAAAAGCAATCTAGCAACATCCAATAAAGATGAAGGTGTACACTCCTAAGAAACTAGCAATTCCACTTTTAGATATACACCATGGATTAGTATGCACATATACTCACAAGTACAATGTACAGATGTGTGTTCACTACAGAATTCTTTAAGAAAACTGGATATAGCCAAAAGGCCAACCAACAAGAGAATGAAAAAAATAAATCCATGCAATATAAGTCTGTACTGCAGTAAAATCTATCCATTTTGATTTATAAAGATGAATACCTATAAATATAAAAACATAATATTAAATGAAAAAAGTCAGTAGTAAACTTATGTGTTCTAATATACCATTTATATAAAAAATAAAATGTACAAATCAAAACTAAGTATTATTTATGGACATATATATAGACACATATAGTTATAGCAACAGCTATATATACATTTAAAAACTTATCTTGGAATAATTAAAGCTCAAATTCAGAATAGTGGTTATTTATTTCAGACAGAGATGAGAAAGTAGGAAAAGATTGAGCTCAGGGAGGGTCCTGAGTAACTCAAACAATCTCTAATATTTTATTTCTTACAAAAAGATCTAAATAACTATGGCATTATATTAAAATGTGTCAAAGCTCTGTGAAGTATCCATGGATGTTCATGATATTATTCTCCAGATTTTGTTTATATATAGGACTTTCTCAAGTGATTTCTTGATGACTGGACCTGAGTGGATGTCATTACATCATCTATGTTCGCAACAGGGAATATTAATCATGGCTTTCCCAGATAGCAACAGCTAAGAATAAACCAGCATGTGATGGAGGTAAGGTCACAAACCATCCTTACTGGCCAAGAAATTGTAAGCGTTAGCTAACAATATTATATATCTAATATTTATTATGGGCTAGCCTGAGTGCTTAACATGCACTATCTCTTGTACTCCTTGCAACGATTCTGGGGAGATGGCACTATTATTACACTCATATTACAGATGAGAAACCCGAGTGGTAGAGAATAATGTGGCCCAGGTCTCACAGTGAGTGGAGAAGCCAAGAGTCATACTAGGACCCCATGGATTCTTATCGCCACTCTCTACTACCTCCTCATGACTGGTGTCCGTTGTCTTTACTAATAGTTATTCTCCAGAATTTTCAGGTTCAAGAGTCCACTGAGGTTCACAATAGAGGAGGCTGGGTATCACTGTGTAACAACTCTGAGACACATCTCTGCTGCACACCTGCCTAGTCCAGCTGCCCCTGCATGTTGGGGACAACAGATCAGCGAACTTGAAAGCCGTCCTGTCAACAAGATCTTGACTCAGGAGCCAGGTCTGCCGAGGCCTCTCCTCAGGATAGCTCTGGAGGCAGCAATGTTCGTTCCCAGTTTAGACCTATTCAGCAGCAGGCCTGAAACAGAGACGTAGTAAATCCTATCAAAATCTCCTCCATTATGTGACACACTTTGTTAGTACAGAATAAGGGGTTCGGCTCTGTTGGACCAAATCAAGTTGGTCTATGTGGAGTATCACATTTTAGATTCAAATCCCTCTTAAACCCTCTGCTTAGGCTCGTGGTTAACAATATTTTTATATCTGTCTGCAGAGATGACAGGCAGCCCAGCTCTCGAGCGGGCCCAGCGGCCTTTGCGTGGCTGCTTTTCGAGGCAGGCTCCATAGATGAAAGGCAGAAATCCCACCACCCCGGTGTCTCCTGATTAGCCTAGAGAAAAGCTGAATGACAAACATATTTCCAGTCTGCCTGGCCCATGCAGGGAAATGGGGCAATCTGGCCTGAAAAGGGATTTAGACTTTTGTTGTGTGCAAGGGAGGGGGGATAGAGAAAAAAGCTAATTTAAATCCGTCCACAATGCTTCCTCTCCTGGTGATCTCTCAGATAAGAAACAGCCTAGCTGTGGCTCAGACCCCTACCATGCCCATGCATCTTCCCTCTGCCCACTTCATCACTAGATTATCCCGGCCCTCTCAGACAATGTCCAATACTGTACAGAAAGTGGCAACTGGTTGTTTCAGAGCACTCATTCTTTAGCCGGAATCTTATGACACATTTGTTGACTAATAAAATCGCCTATAGTAAAATTCTCTATAGAATTTCTA
The DNA here is from genome assembly GCF_902729225.1 of Pteropus medius. NCBI lineage: Eukaryota > Metazoa > Chordata > Mammalia > Chiroptera > Pteropodidae > Pteropus > Pteropus medius. The sequence goes on along the minus strand of NW_024352786.1, from coordinate 6,234,397 downwards.
GCCTAAAAGAAGCCTCGGTACAGAATGTACATTACCTAGTTAGCTATTCAGTTTCTTACACTAATCATATTTCCCTATACTAGTTTCAAAGCCATATTAAATGCAACATAAAATGACCACAGGGCTCATGTGGCAAATGCGAAGTGTTAAATATGTGATTGATTTATTGGAGACACTACATTAAGACATAATATCTTCATTTCTGTCTTTCCAATAGAGAGAAGAGCCCCACAGATACTGAAAATATACATAGTCGATGCAGAGCTCGTTTAACTGTGTAAGTCAATGCATCTTCAATTTTTATTATATAATTGTACGTTCCGATGGGCAGGGTCTGGGTGCTAAATGTTTTTGAAAAATCCACAAGCCACATAAATGAAAAATCTGTCCTCCAAGAGAATATATTTCTGGCTTCAAACAAATCATCTTTTCCCCTTTTAACGCATACACTCGGGCATGGTTAGTAGCCGAGGGAATCAAGGGCAGCTTCAGGGAACTCTGTCCCTCTGCTTGGACGTGGCTCTGAGAAGAGCGCCTTCAAGATGGCCGCGTGGCTAAGCCGGGCGCCTCGCGCTGCTGGCATCAGTACAGCGCTTCTTCAAACACAATTATCAAGACAGTCTTCAGTGACCTCTCATTGCTGCCGTACAGGGGAAACTGCATTCAGATGCAGATTGACCTAAATCCTATCAATCCATTCAACCATGTGTGTGAGTGTACGCGTCTGTGCGTGCACGCGCACGTTCGTGAACACACATCGCACATGCATTTGCACTTACATAAATTCTCCCTAGAGCATTTAAACCCCCAATCTAAAATTTCCAAATGAGGAGAAATGCTTATTTTTCCAGGCAACTTTGCCAATTGCTCTTGTGTTCTTCTTATAAATATTTCATAGCAAATATTTAACATGATTCTTTCCCCAATCGGATCAGCTTTGAAATGCTCCTCAAAGTGAATTCTCCCCTAACAATAGCTTGATGCAAAAGCTTTTTTCTTCTCTTAAGCACATGGTCTGCTGCCATAGCAGCAAGAATAGTTTTTATTTAATGGAAAAGAAAAGATACTTTACATTGATTCAGTGGTCGAGAAGGTGGGGGCAGTGGAAGGCGCAGCACATGCGTACCTTGTGTCTCCGATGCGGAGGCCCAGGTTAGCTTGACCTCCCCTCCCCCACCAGCACGCCTGAGATTATTACCTAGCCTGCATTAGAAATGTAATGGGAAGTGACAAGTTTATGTAAATGATCCACATACGGATTTCGCTCTTGTAAAACAGAGCAGTTACTTTGGGCTTTCTAATTATTTCATGCCTTGTGGTTCTCTGACAGAGCAGAGATGACTATAGTTGAAAAGTACCCTGTGATTGACAGACTTCTGTCCCCCTGGAGCTCATTAGGGCTCTGGCTTTGGAAGGTGGGAAATAACCCTACCAGGCACCAAGAAAGAAAAAAAGAATGCACCGCAGCACCAGTGATTCTGTAGATTCATTTGTTCAGATTTACGTTTCGTTGGGGAAACAGTGTTATCGGAAAGTGCACTATTGCCTTCCTAATCCAAACAGACTCTCTGCTTTGGTGCTTTTGATTCTTAAAACCTGCATTTAGAGTCACACAGGCTGTATGATGTAGAACTTGAAGGGTGTGAAATGCCAATAGGATTTTTCACAAGTGGGGAAGAGAGGTGAGAGGAGCAATATGCCATATGGAGCAGCAACAGACTCTAACCAGACACTAACCACTGTTGTCACTTTGCAGACTCAGCATGACCTCTTCCTAAGTCACGTTGGCAGAGATATCAATGAAGGGAGCAAATAAAATGGAATAATTGATTAGGAAAGTCTGGTTCTCTCATCAGTTTAAATATACCCTAGTGAGGAGAAGTGCTGAAATGAGAAAAGTCTTCCCATTTTGTGGATTAGAAAATTAAGAAACAGAGCAGTGCAGCTAGAATTAGCCTGCAACGGCCTATCCAATATCCACTTCTACAGGGCAGAACCAGGAAGGGAGTAGAATTGGAGAAGATCAGGTGACATGAGGTTTGCCAGTGGGTGAGGTTCCAAAATGAGGAAGCCAGAATCTGTTAGTCCAAATATAGTGGGGTCATATTTTTATCCACTGCACTTAAATGTGTAACAACTCTATGTTTCTATAACTGATCTTGTTTTCAAGCCACATATTACTGGGTAGTAAGGAGAACAAATACTTAAACCTCCTAATTAAATTAAGTTCAGTGTCTCTCAGTTTAAAAGTTTCTTTCAGCTTGGTTTATTTTCTTTTCGATAAAACTCGGTCAAGTTCAATGTCTCAATTTCCTATCAGGGTTAGTGGTCTTCTTTCAAAAGTTCTCCAGTCACCATGCCTACTTCCCCAAGAAGGTTTCTGGGTATATTATGTGTCTTTGTCATGAACCAGGGATGAGACAGTAACTTAAGTACCAGAGGAGCAAGTGAACCAAACTGCGTAGAAGTAGATGGACAAGTATGGGGAAGAAAAGAAGCTAGCTTTTAACAGAGGCATGCTGCAAAACTTCCAAGTTAAAGAGAATACAAGAGGAGGAAAGCTATCCGACTTGTTTTAGAAGGCTAATAAAACATTGATTCTAAAATCGGTATGGACAGCACAGGAAAAAAAGCTCAGGCCTATTTAATCTATGACTACAGATGGGGAAAACCTATATAAATTACTATCAAAGTGAATGTAATGTGTTAAAAAGCAAACGTAAATGAGATTTTTCTCAGAAATGCAACAATGGTTTAATATCACAAAATCTATCTTAAAAGAGAAAACAGAATAAAAGAGAAAATTATGAAGTTTAATATTTACTTATGATAAAATAAAAAATAGTCTCAGTAGCCAGAAATAGAAGGGAATGGATTTAGTCTGATATAGACTTTATACCAAAAAACTAAGGTCAACATATAGTTAATGGAGAAAACTTAGAAACTTCCAGTTCCCATGATCTCTGCCACTATTTAATCTGTTATTGGATGTCCTCATCAATAAAAAATTTTAAAGAAAAGAAGAAAAAAGGATCGTAAGATATGGTGGTTTAAAATATGACCATAAATTATCTGATAGTCCCTTCAAAAAGTGGAGCCTAATTTCTCTCCTCTTAAGTTTGGGCTGGACTTAGTGAATTGCAATAGAACAAAGTGAAGTAATGCTGTGTGATTTCTGACACCAGGTCAGATTCCTGAATTTCTGACCTCAGAGATTGTGTGATAAAAATTGTCTATTATTTTAAGCCACTAACTTTTGGGATCATTAGTTTGGACCAGTTGTTAACTGCTACACAAGCACTGGAATAAATCATCATTCATTGCTGACAATATGATCATCTACATAGAACTCCAATGGCATCAACGAACTATTAAAACTATGAGAGTTTAGAAAATTTGCCTTAATGCAAAATCAACGAGCAAAAATCAGCAGTCTTTTTCGGTCCCAGCAATAATTACCTAGAAAATAAAGTACCATTCATGATAGTACCAGATAGTAACGTGTCTGAGAGTCAATCTTACAATTTTACAAGACATTTTTATGGAAAAATATGTTAAAATTCTATTAAAATATAAAAGAAGACTGAATAAATGGAAATATACCACATTCATGGTTGCCGATAGTATTAGATATTTTTTTTCCTCAATTAACGCATAATTTTAATGCAAAGACAATAACAATAAAAATTCCAGCCAGATTTTCTACCTGCCTGGATGGCTTACCTAGTACTGTGTCCTCTAAACACTGACCACCTTAAATACCAGGCTCTCCCTTTATCACTGGAGTTCCTCAGGTTGCCTTCAACTGGGTCTATATCAAGGACCTGTCCCACACAAGTGGCCATGTATCTTCTCCAAGTTTCAACCTCCCCTATCCCCCAGATGTGTTCTGGCTCACCTTGTTATTTACTGAGCTCCAAGCTTCTGTTGTGAGCTGAGCTATGATAAGAGCGGAAAAGTTGGGCAAAAGAGGAAGGAAGAGATTGAGGAGGAAGAAGGAAGAGGGCATAACAATAATAACTACCTTTGGATCCTGTGAAGATAGGACTCCTTTGAAGGCAGTTTCATTATGAAACCAAAAGACCAAAAGATGGAAGCCTGATTATCAATTCATTTGAACGAACCCATGGGGCATATTTATTTGCAATAATAAAAACTACTAGAACTGAAGAATTTATGCTAAGTTTAGAAAACATATTAGAAGAGAAGATGCTAGAACTATGCAGTTATTCTAGCAGACCAATGCAAACAACATTTTTATTATCTTCATGAATAAAATAGTAGGCTGAAATATTAGAAACTAGTTTTGATTTAGTGTAGAGGAGAAGAAAGATAAATATGAAACAGGGCTCTATCAAAAAAGCACAAAGGATCACCAAACCAGAAGTTCTTTTCATTCATTAGCCAAGAAAGGCTATAGCTGATGAGGAATGCAGTCAAAAATAAATAAATAAATAAAATGAAAGAAAGACATCCTGTAGCTATGTTAAAAGAAATCATCTGAGTACACTGAGTACTCAAGTAATTCAGTTCTGAAGGATTTGACTCAATGCAAAGGTAAATATTGTGTCCTTACCAGAATCTGCAGTCCCTCTAATGCATTCACAGCCCATTTCTTATTTATTCCTAATTATGCTTCAAAACTGTACTCTGATGTCAACAGCTGTGCAATGCTTTCCTTTCTATCTCTTCTTTCTACCTCAATTTCCACTAATTACCCCTTCTCAATTCTCTCTGCATTGCTCCTTTCATAGACTTGTCACCCAAATGAGATTTGTTTATTCTTTCCCCACTAGACTTTGAGCTCTTAAAGGGAAGGCACTGTGTCTTTATTTTGTCTTATAAAAACCTAATCCATCACCTTAAAAATAGTAGGCTCTCAATAATTGAATAAATGAAAGAATGAATGTCATTGCTCTCTATAAGAGGAAAGTTAAATGTAATCTCTACAAATATAAAGGGAGAATGTATGCGTAAGAGAATAGCATCACTGAGCCAGATGTAAAGGACCGGAAAGAAGGAAAGAAACCAGTAAGAAGTAAAGAAACAATCAGTAAGAAGTCTTCAGAGACTGGAAGAGAAGAAAGAGGTGGTGAGTAGGAATTTAAAAATAAACAACGGAGAAAAATAAAAAAAAAACATATAGATAGAGGGAAAGGCAAAGAAAAAATATTTTTAAAAGCTCAAGATAAGCAAGAGAGTACAGTGAGACGACAACAGGGAAAAATTATCTATTGAGAAAGGAAGTGAGGGTGTGCAAGGTTCAGAAAACTTAATCTTATCTGAGGTTCCTACAGAGGAAGGTGAGGATGAAGAAATTAGGAATGGAAAGGATAAAGGGAAATGAGACAATGAATGCCCAAGAAGCCACATAAAGAGCAGAAATGTCAAGTGAGAGTAGAATAATAACAGTTAACATTCGTTGAGCACTTCCTCGGGCCACTGTGTTAATTTATGTTTTATTTCATTTACCTTTCCTGGCAGTAGGCACTATTTTATAGGTGAGAAACAATGACCCAGAAAAGTAAGGTTTCATGTTTAAATTTACACAGTTAATAAGTGGTAGAAATGGAACTCCAGTACAGGGTTTTCAGCCTCTGAAGCTCGGAACTTGAAGGAGGGAGACAAATAGACCAATGAGGAAGGAGAGGAAGAGAAGACTTTGGGAGGAAGCCCAAGTATTCCAAGCAAATTCATCAAATACGGGTGACACATGACTCCAAGTGAGACCACACAATACAAATAGCGAGAGAATGTTGAATTTGGCCTTCTGAGCTCTGAGGGAGTAACTTAAGAAAAAAAATCAAGAAAGAATGTTTTCTTTTATACATTAAGGTCTGAGAATTTCTCTGTAGGAAGAGACACAAACTTATTGAGGCTTAAAGAAGACAGTACAAGCTAAAAGCAAACTCCTGTTTTTCTACATGGGGTCCCAGCTTCATAAGAAAGTCAGCAGTTCTCTACATGAGGAAATGATGTTTTAGGGGAGTAAAGGGAATGAATAAGAAAGGACGCAGCTATCAGCAGAGAGGGCTGGAGGAAAAATGGTCTATCAGATAGGAGAGCAGCCTGAGAGAGGTAAAATGGTGAACTGAAATGTCGAATTGGGTTTATGACCTGTCGCTGTGAGGGTGAGTTAGAATTAGAGTGAGGGATCCCTACACAATCTTCAGCAAATACCATGAAAAATAAATTTTTAACATTCTGAAATGGTTGGACTTCTTATATAAAATGTTGAAGGGTACCAAATATAAAGTATGTCTTCTCTCACTGTACATTTGGGGACAAGAAAATGTCCACTAGGTGGGTCCATGGACCCAGTGAACCCATCTCGAACCAGAGCTGGGCCAGGATTCGGTTTCTCACTTGGCTTTCGTATGTCCTCATGATAATGCTTTGGGTCTCTGGGGATCAATATTAAACCAAGATCCTGTGCTTGGGTATTCTCCCCTCCCTAGTATATGCTCGTCAAAGTAAATGGCCATGGTCTCTTTGGGGGAGGACTGAGGAACCGTTACCACGTACTTGTCATGATATTGCAAAATTCTTCATCCTGGGAATGGCATCTCCTTCAGTTAGAGATTTCTTAGGGTCAGAAAAGCAGGTAAGAGATTATGACTATTAAGGTGACTGCCCTCAGCATCTTGATCATCCATCCTTGACTTCTTTGGATTGAACATCTTGAGTAGTACCCTGTTTGTTGGCTGCCTATCTATTTTTACCCCAGAGGATACTATGTTCTATTAAACAACTACATAACTTTCTGTGGGGCAGCCGCCTGCCCCCAGAAGCCCTCTGACTTTGCCACTCAATTCTTGGATTCTAATGGTTAAGCACCGCCACCTAGTCTCATCCCCGTTGCTATCAATGAGTTCGGTAAGCATCTTCTACCATAAGCCTAGAAGGGAGAGCCACCATTGAACTTCTTAGTGGTGATGGAACCCTCTTAGCACACTCTATTGCTTTGGTAAATGGTGAATCCTCTGGACTAGCCCATAGTAGATACATTGTAACATGCCCGCCTCTCTGAGCCTTTGAATCTTTCCTACTACCATCTGCCACAGCAATTCTGCCATTTCTGGCTCACTTCGTGGGGACCATTTCTTTTTCCAGGCTCCAGTAGCCTTCCTGACAGCACATTTGCACCATCACTCTGTGTCTGTGCCAGAGTATTAAATCTTGCATCCTGAGAAAGTACCCTTAAATCAATAAACTTGCACTTATCCAACTTTATATTTCATGACTCCAGCCCACCCCCAGCCTGAGTCAGCATGTCCAGAAACCAGATTCTTGTGTGCTCTCCCACCTTCTGGTGGTACATGTTAGGTGGGTCCTGCAGCTACTTTGGGATACAGTCCCTTTCCTCCCTTACCAGGACCAGAATGTCTTCATCCAGATTATGTTGTCACTTAATCCTTATTATCCCGATGACCAGGAAGGAGCACGTTCTCTTTCACGAGAAAGGCTTCTGCAGCATTTCAAGCAAGGAGGCACTCACTGCTCACCTGCAAGAGGGAAGAGTAGACCACTTCTGCTTGTTTAGGGTTCAGAGGAATCTGAGACCCAAGATTTTGGGGTTCATCAACCCAAACATCCTCATCCCATGTGTCAGGGACCCATTCTTTTCTAGCCTACCTGCCTCAATTGAGAATTAAACTTTCTTTAGAGCTTTGTGAATTTTATTATTAAGTCCTGGTCTTGGTCCTTAGCTTTCTGTAGCCTCTGGCTATAAGAGATTAGAGCACTTTATAGGCTACCAAGGAAGCCCCGAGGCTATCACACTTAGCATTTAACTGTCACATAATCATTCTCAGCCTTTTATTATCTTTTCCTAAAGTGTTAGTTGAGCTTAGCAATAGCTACCTAATTCCGCTGACCTTATGTTATTTCTCCCATATTTATTAACTCCTGACATGTCTCACTAGCTGGTGCACTTTCTTCCACCAGTATTCCATTCCAGTTCACCGTCAGTGAAAACTTTAACAATGATCTGCTTCCCTGGGCCAGGTTTTTCTGTGCCCCATCCACCACCACTGATGGGGTCCTCACTGTAAGCTAAGGGCAAGTGATCCAGTTCTAAACTTAGTATCTGCTTTCTCAGACCACTCTCAATACCAACTCTTATAGGCTGAGCTCCCAAGAAAGAAAACTCCGAGACAGAGAATATCATACAGGAGGTTGATAGGGAAGTACTCTTGGGATCATATCTCTGGAAGGGTAGTAATGAGTTGGGTAGGACTGGAGGGAGAAGTGAAGCCAGGAAGCAGTCCCAACAGAAGGTCTCAACCTATACCCCACAGGGAATTCAGAAGCTGGAATACCCCTTCAGAATTGTCTAGAGTCAGGGCAAGGGAGCCTGGCCTTTATTTCCCTGCATCTTCCAGTCATTGGAAGCCAGTAGCTGATAGAAAGGGGTGTGTCCTTGGGCCAGGTGCATGCCTTCATCCCATAGTACTAAAGAGAGCTGAGGGCTAAGGGCTGTCTGTCGGTAGCCAACAGCTGGGTACACATGTCTTCTAGTTCTGAAGGGTGATCTGGGCGGTACATCACAGCATCTACTACAATTACTTTAGATGAAGCAGAAAGATGTTCAAAATAGATTAAAAAATGAAAGGAAACATCAGATTATAAAAGGATATATCTAGATGAGTCCCTTCTGGAAGGACATATCCAAAACAATGACAATGGTCCTTTCTTGGTAATGATGGGATTTTGATTTGTTTTTTTCTCTTATTTATCTATATTCGGTAATATTCCTTTAATTGGTTGCTTATAATAAAGAGGTTACTTTTAACTTTAAATTGACATTATAGAAGAAATTAGAAATCAAGTATTTTAAATTTCTCTTCTTGTTTTAAGCTATTTAATTAAAAGATTTAAGTTATGCCTTTGTTGATTTAAGTATGCAGAAGTATAAAAGTGAGCTAAGGAAAACATATTGGATTATATAATTCATAAAAATATTCACCACCTAGTTCTCAAATTAAAAGTTATATTGTTCCCATATTATAGTTTTCATCTGGACACTCCAAAACTCTGAATGAGAAATTATTGTAACTCTTATTTAGCTGACACCCAAAATAAAATAAAGAAAGGTGAAGTGATCCAGCAAAAACTACACAAATTACTGGCAGAAAAGACACCCTTGGCTTCTGATTTGGAATCCCATTTTCTAATTATTCTGCTGTCCTTTCTCCAAGTAAAGTTTAGAACAAGGGCATTCAATACCCAAATCACTTGTTCTAAAATGGCCTTCTTAATTGCCAGTGCTCATTAACTTTATGTGTCATTATTGGAGAAAGGAGATGGGGAGGGAAGTGAGAGATGTAAAGGAAACAGGAAGTAATAAATTAATTTCTAACCAAGGTCAGCTGTTCCCCAGAGCACAAAGCAATGGATGTGGATTACTCCAGGGGCTTATATTGGCAAAAAAAAAAGTTATTTTGACAAAGTTCTTAGTATGTGGACAGAAAATTCTGCCCAAGATACAAAATATTCACCAGCTAAAGAATATGGTGAAAAAAGAGATTTGAATTTAAATGTTTCTCTACAAGTTCTTTCTTCGACATGTCTATTCTTTACAGAATTAGTTGAAACTAAAGCAACTTATAGATAAATAGAATGAGATAGTCTTAATAAAAGGAATCGGAAAGAGAAATGAGAGAGAGGGGTCGGGGGAGAGAGAGAGAGAGAGAGAGACAGAGAGAGACAGAGAGAGACAGAGAGACAGAGAGAGAATCTCCAAGCATTCTTCCAGTTTGCTAGGCAGTTTGGACAGGCATTTTAATTTTTTTAGTCTTCTTCAAACAGCCTTCAACCTTTTGGAGAGTCGCATGTTACTAAAGTCATCAGTAAATCGCCAATTCATCATTCATCAGTTGAAAAGGAAATAAAACTGTTTGACACAATAGTTTGACACAATAGCTAACAATAGTTTGCCACATGAGATACATAGATATAAGATTTATGTGAATTTTGTGTTGTCTGTCAGATGCTACAAACTTCACAGAAAAGTTTGTATATAAAAGGAAAAGGTTTATAATATGTTTATAGATATGTACATAGAATATATACATACGTAGAAGTGTTTATATGTGTGTATGTATATATATGTGTATGTGTGTGTGTATATATATATACATATGTATGTATATATATATGGAGAGAGAGAGTGAATGATATATGTGAACAATTGGTGAGTATAAATTCTTTCAAGTTTTCTATAGGTTTGACTTTTTTTTTTTTTCCAAAAGGAAATAAAAAGAGAACTAAAAATAGAGGTGATGATTTATCCGTGGAAGTGACCTATCTACCAAAGGAAAGGTGAGTAGTTTTTAGACACCGGGCTTTATGTCCATGAATGGTAGGCAGAGGGGAAAGGTGCTGGCTTTTAACTCTCAGGTTGGAGCTCTTTTTCAAAGAATTAATACTCAAAGTGATAAGTCTATTTTAAAACAACTTTTTAATTTATGTGAAATGCTACCTATCACATACATTCTGTTATATATAATTAAAGAAATTAACAAAGTTTGAGCTTCAGTTGCATCCTCTAGTTAAAATACAAGGAGACGTCAGAAATATTTGGCTTATAATAAGAAGCAACTTACAATCCAGCTGTAGAGATTTGAATTTTGAACAATAGAATAAATATCCAAGTTTTTTCTGTCTTTAAATGCATTTTTCTAATTCATGATGTCACAGAAAAATGATTTCATTAGGTCGAACATATGAACTTGACATTTTTTAGGTCAAAAACAGTTGAGTAAAGGTAGTTTTGTATGGTTCAACTGTCCATTTTCCATTTACTATGTAGATCAAATTATAATATTAGGTGCTTTTATTTGTTCAAAAAATTCTTCTATAAAAAGTTTAAGTCACTGAAAATTTTCTCAATTTATAGAAAGCTTTTTAATTATTTTGAACAAGAAATTATTTTGAGGGAAAGACACATTTGCCTGAACTGACCTCAACCAATGCCTGCTTTGAGTGTTTTTCATGGTTACCTGGCAGAATCAATTTTTTTAAAACAAAAAAATATTAACACAGATTTAGTAATTATTCCAAAAGGCTTGATCCCACAATCAGAAATGTTCAATTTTATTTCGTTTCATTTTATTTTTACTTATTGAATTGTGGTGAAATACACATAACATCAAATTTACCATCTTAACCATTTTAAGTGTACAGTTCAGTGGCCTTAAGTACATTTACATTGTCGTGCAACCATAATCACCATCCTCTCAGGAACAATTTTCATCTCGTAAAGCTTGAAACTCTATAACCATTTAAATCATAACTCCTTATTCCCCCTTTCTCCAAGTCCCTGGCGACCACAGTTCTTTCTGTCTCTACGAACCTGACTATTCCAAATATCTCATATAAGAGGAATCGTACAGTATTTGTCCTTTTGTGACTGGTTTATTTCGTGTAGGATAATGGCATCAAGGTTCATCCATTATAGCATGTGCCAGAATTTTCTTCCTTTTTAAGGCACAATAATATTTCATTGCATGTATATGCCACATTTTATCTATCCATTCACCAGTCAATAAACATTTGGGTTATTTCCAACTTTGGCTATTGGGAATAATGTTGCTATTAACATGGGTGTACAAATATCTTTTTGTGACCCTGCTTTCAGTTCTTTGTGTATATCCCCAGAAGTGGAATCATTGGATCATATAGTAATTTCATTTTTAACTTTTTGAGAAATCGCCATGTTGTTTTCAGCATCGTCTGTACCATTTTATATTCGCACCAATAGTGCACAAGGGTTCCAGTTTCTCCACATCTGTAGCAATATTTGTGATTTTATGGTTTGTTTGTTTGTTTTTATAGTAACCATCCTCATGGATGTGAGGTGGTTGATGTTATTTTGAACACGATTTTTAAAGCATACTTTAAATTGCTGCTTTACACGATCACAAATAAATGTCTTTGGAAAGATTGTGGAAATAAAACTATTTAAATGAAATTATTTAAAGAACAGGTACCCATGACATATTAAATTTACAAAGATGATGTAAATCCCGAATTTAAAAATTGACAGATGATATGCTCTGAAAACTATATTTGAGGAACTAAAAGATGGCTCTGTGAAGTAAAGAACACTAATGTCAAAGTTTCCCATGAAGACTGAATAAAATTGTTTCACGAAATGTGTGAGTGGAAAAAAGCAATCTTTCTAAGATAATATTTTATGCATATAATTTTAAATATGTATGTGTATCTAAATTAATAAATCATAAGTAGGCAATTGCCTGTTTTAATTATATCCCAAAAGTTTATATATTCGAATTGGCAAAAAATTTGGCTTAAAAGTTTATATGTTCAAAACAGCCAAAAATATGAGATCAGCTTATATTGGGGACCACCTTCTACTCAAGTGTGTACAGTATATGATGTTTAACGGTTCTCGAGGCACTTGTGACTGTCTCTCTCTTTGCAGAAAAAAACTGGTAGCCTGGGCCCATCCTCCGAGCAGAGATCAGAGGCAATGTTTGATAGAGGTGGATTTGAAAATGACTAAATTTTTAATGGAAAATAATATAAAGAGTTTCTATCTTAGGCCCTGGGAGTCAGACTACAGGAGTATCACAAATTCTTTTGGGGGGGTGGGGCACAGAATATCAGTCTAACTATACAATATGTAGAGTTGTGGTGGTCCTGTTCAGAAATAGGGGCAACTGTGTGGGAGACCACATCACAAGCTTCTGGGCACAACCGGGCTAGGCTGGGCACAAGAAAAGATCAGTTAAACAGACATGATTCTTTATTCTCCAAGAGCTGGTTAACCTCTGAAACGGGGGTAGACAGAGGTTTCAGAGTTTGCTATGAACTCAAAACAAAAAACATGCACACAACAATGAAATAACTAAGAATTTATATGTTTAGCTCGACTAACAAGTATTGAGTGCTTAATGTAAGGCATTTAAAGCTAAACAGGACACAGTCACAGAGATGATGATGATGACAACAGCAATTTCACTGAGTACTGACTATGTGCCAGGCATGTTCCTAAGCAGTTTACGTGAATCGAGTAAAAGAATTCTCACAGTGATCCTTACCATGGCCTATGAAGCCATACGTGATCTGGCCTGAGGTTCCATCCAATTTCATTTCCTAGCACTTGGCCTGTCCACTTCAGCCACACTGGCCTTGAATTCCCTAACCACATTAAGGCCATTTCATCCTCATAGCCTTAGCATTTCCTGGTCCCTCTGTCTTGTATGCTCTTTCCCAAGACATCTGCAAGGCTCAATTCTTACTTCCTTCAGGCGTCTCAAATGTCAGTCACCACATTGGAGAAAGCTTCCCTTATCACCATATATAAAATAGCACATCTCTTCCCACCTCTAGGGGACATGGTGATATACCACTCACACTCCCTTCAGGAATGAAACTCTGATTCCCCCAGGTGCTGGGAGTGATGGCAACTGACAACCTAAGTTCTCAGTCCTCTCTAGAAATCGCCCTCAGCCGAAGAGAACCGCCTTTCTAGAGGCGGCCTATGTCCAGTGGCCAAAAAAATATCAGGGTATAAATGTTCAATACACTTGCCTCAACTGAGGTCAATTCTGAAAGGCCATCTCAGCATCAGAGCTGTGCATGGGGTCAGCTGAGGCCCTTTACCCTCCCGTGCCTTCCTGCTCCTATAGGTTCACTGGGAGAGCACTCCCTAAGGAGCTTCTTTTACAATAGTCTCCATCTCAGAATCTGCTTCCCGGGGAAACAATCTGCTACTCCCCTGTTTTTCTCTTTCTGCCCTGATCTGCTTTATTCTTCTGCAAATAACTTAGCACATCTGAACATATAGCATATTGGTTTGCACATGTTTCTCTAGGCCTCTATATGTTAATTTCATGAAGGCTGGGACTTGTATTATTCACTGCTGTATTCCTAACGTACCTGGAGTAGTGCCTGGCACACAGTAGGAGTTCAAGAAATATTTGTTGAATAAATGGTTGGATGTATGAAACAGCAAACACTATCAGGAAGTTGTTGTTAGCATTTTACAATAGAAGAAACCAAGGCTCAGGAAGGTTAAGTAACTTGCTCAAGGTCACACAGCTAATGATTAGTAAAGTCAGTAGAAAGACTTATAAATGGGATGTTTCAATAGAATGTAGACAGTAAGACATTGCATAATGTGCTAAGGAAACCAGAAGCAAGCCAAATAAAAAGACACATTGGTGGGTCAGAGCTAAGGAAGAAATGGGAAAAGTAATATTTTCTGCATTGAAACTTGCAAAGATGTGAAACTTTAAAAAAAAAAATCAAGAAAGCAAAAAGGAGCATTTCACCACACTGATGAATGGCTAAATATTCTGGACACCAAGTAAGAACAATCAAAGCCCAAACCAACCCTTTATCCAGACCCAAAGTCATCTGACATTAGGTGTTTCCACTAAATTTTATTTTCCTAAACCCTCGGCTACTTACCATTTAGTTAAGATTTGGAGCAAAATGGAATAATCATTTTTTTTTTATGTCATTAAAAAGACATGCGTATAGTCTTGCATGTCTCAAGGCAGCAGGGGTTTGGTGGAGATAATCAAGAACAGTCCCTCGTCATACTTACTGAGGATTTAATGATACCAACAGCTGATGGTTGACAAGACTGTGAAAAGTGGATCCTTAGAGAAGCCTCTACATTTTAATTTAAAACTCTAGACAACTGAATAGTAACTTAGAAAAGTACCATTTGTTTGCCTTTTTTTTTTTTTTCTTGTAAGAAGAAAAGAAGCGTAATAGAAAGAAACCCAAAACATGTCCCGCGTCTCTGACACGGAGAGAAATAGTAGAAAGTCACACTATTTTTTTGGAAACAAAACAAGGAGCACCGAGGACCTAAGCGAATAAGGTGTTGGAGGTGAGGGGGTAGGGCTGAAAGAAAGTTGCATGTCTACAGCAGGGGAGAGTCTCAACTTTTTTTTCCCAACAAAGAAACAAGTAGCAGTCACTCTGACCTTGTGAGACTATTTCAAAGATCACAAGTAAAAAAATTATAATACAAGAATGTGAAACCATAGGAGAAAATCAAAGAAGAGCACATGACTTTGGGTGGCTTGCAAAAGAAAAGATAAAGGAAGCAAGGAGACGAAATGAGCTACACCAGAGAGTCAGAAAAAAATAATGCTTTTACAAGTCTATCAAAGGGAATAAAACCACAAAGGGAAGTGTACTACTAAATAAAGGAGGAAGAGATAAGATGAAAATCCAAACTTTTAAAATACATAACAGACTACACTGCAAACTGAAAACTCCTGTGCTCATTAGAAACATCTACCACAGTATATTTTTCTATAATTATTCACATCTCGAGGCTGATCATCAGGGAATTGAATTCAATGTGATTAAACATTGCTCCTTCACTGTCTTCCTTCAACAAAGGCTAATTTGGAACAGAGCTACCTTCAGATTGGGAGCATTGGGTGTAAGAATCTGGAAGGCACAACCAAAAGGCGCCTAGCTTTGTTCCACTTACTTCCAGAGGCCATCTCCCACCTGCAACTCCCCTACACTTCCCGCCCCAGATAGGATTGCCCTGGGCCTCTTCCTTATCCTTCCGTTTCGTAGCTACCTTTCGAGTGTCTGCTAAGTGCCCAGCACTGTACGAGGCCTTAAACCCGAAAAAGTGAAAAAAAAACGAACAAGGTCTCTGCCTAACATGGAATCACATGGAAATAGAGACATTAATCAGATGATCATAGAAAGCTTATGTTGCAAATTGTGTGAACACTAAAGGAGAACTGTGAGAATGTACTATATGGGCTCAGTCCAGCCTGGTGGGTCAGGGGAATTGAGGTCTGTGATTAAAACTGAAGGACAAGCAGGAGGAGCCTGATTTTAGGGGATGAGGCTTGGAAAAGAATATTCCAGGCGAAGGAAACAGCCATTGCAAAGGCCCTGAGGCAGATGAGATACGGTGCGGTTGAGACTACAAGAAGGCCAGAGTGCGACAGCAAGAAGGAAAGTGGCACAATACAGGGCCAGAGAGGTGAATGGGGACCCAGAGATTTATATCAGGGTTTCGTGGCTATTTTAAGGAATTGTGTTTATTCCAAGAAAAGGCAGAGTTTTAAAGGGATATGGCTGTTTGACATACCAGATATTTTTTGCTATTCTGTTAAGTGGAGCCAGGACTAACTGGGACTCGATGCAAAATAAAAATGTAGGTCCCTTTGTTAAAAAATTATTAAGAACTTCAAGGCTATGACAGCAGAGCATTGAACAAAACATGGGACTCTCCTAAGGCAGCCTGGGTTTGAGCAGTCCCTGAATCTCTGGGATCATTTTGGTTCCGGGTGAGTCAAGATGGCCCTGTGACAGGTCTCAGCCTTGGTGTTAGGCCAACTCTAAGCTCCACGAGAAAGCAAAGTGGTCATACATTTAAAAATACCATGCACTATTTCTGATTCTTTAAACCAACCATTAAAAAGAAAGAGAAGTTTAGCTGAGGTAAACAGATAGGAAAAGAGCAATCGAGCTGCAGAAACCTGGCTGTGAGGTTTTTAAAACTAATATAATTTATCCATCTGTCTCCAGAGCATAGAGCTTCTTTCTCTAGGCCAGAGTAGGGACTAGAGGGAGGCAAGGGAGGCTCCCAGGATGTAAAATTTAAGGAGGCACTTATTCTCAAGGTCGTGGAAATGCAGGGTTAGCACCTGAGATCAAGTGCCTCCTTAAAGCCTGCACCCTCAGTGTCTGTCCTGCCTCATCATACTCCAGGCTCTGGTCAGGGCCATTCACCAGGATGTGTGAATCTGAAGACTCTTTCTGAGATGAATAGGCAGCAAGGCACCCTATGCCAGGGCTGGATGAAGGTCTGAAGTTTAGGAGAATAGGCCATCTTTGGGCTGAGGACACTTTCTGGAATTCAGTGACATGGATCTCTTGTCGTGCCAACTTTGGACAAGTAAGCTTGAGCCAGGCGAAGACCTGGGACCTCACAGGTATCTTTGTCATGTTACACTACAGTGACCTATGTAGGCTCTGGTCAGTCAGAAACAGTTTGGCTGACATATTCGTCTAGGAATTCAGACAGTCAATTGCTGATATGAAAACAGCTCCATCTGTGTTATCTCAGACTTGTTCAATCAACGCTATATTCATTTCAATCAAATCTCAACCCACAGGCTTCCACTATTTTATGTGAAGAGTAATGAAATTAAGATTCTGTGGATCCCACCTTCTTTTCTATTTCCATTTCCTGCCATCTCACCACTCATATTCTTCCACCGTCTTCTTACTTCCTCTCTCTGTCATGCCCCGTGACTATTACAAAGCATTGAAGGTGGTTTCATTTGTGGCCAAGTCAAAGCCCTCACTGGGCATACAGATGACGGTTTGCCAAAGTACAGACTATCTTCATAAAGTAGTTCGACCCTGGAACCCTGTCTGACTTCTGTCTTTCTTCTGTCTATTGCTTTGTCTGAAATTTTGCTCCCCCTTTGCCTTGAAAAATACAATTATTCCACAGCGACTGATTTTCCTGGTGGAGAATGAAACGGCCGTTATTAATTTGTCCTCACGTTAATATACTTCATTTCCTTTCATCTTTATTACCCATCTATATCTTCCTCAGAGGTCTTGTTTACATAAAACAGGACTCTTGGATGCAGAAAGTGCTTAATGAGTCTCAGCCTAACCACTACAGAGCAAACACGGAGCACTCCCCCTTTATAATTATGAATCATTTGACAGTATTAAAAAACGTCTTCAGCAAATGGTGCCAGGCAGCTTCTTTCTAGATTTTTTTTATTACTATAAAGATCAGCCATAAACTAAATTATGAGCTTGGTCTATGACATTTTGGCATTAAGCTCTAACAGTAATATGAACTGTGCTCATATTACAGGCTTGAATAATTTGGCTCTTCTTACTCTCAAAGTCACTCCCTCTTTTCCTCCCTTCTCCTTACCTCCTTCCCTCTTTTCTTCTTGTTTTAACCATTGCACACAATCAGAACACCACACACAGAGAAAGAAGACTTCAGAGACATTAGCCCCCTCATTCCCACTCATCCTATTTCCTCACCAGAGGATCTCTGCTTCAGCAAAATTAATGTGAGAGCCTGAGTTGATGACCAATGCATTGCCCTCTCACTAAGACTATGCCATGAACAAAGCAAGTAGTTCAGTTTCAACAATTCATTATTGAGCACCTACTGTACACCTGTCATTGTTTTAAGTGTTGACAAAAACCAGATATGGGAACAATCAATTTTGTCTTGATGAGATGAGAAAGACTACGGAGTTCAAGGGATATTTGGTCTATGCTTTGGGGGATGACTAGGAGTTTGCTAGCTAGCTAAGGAGGAAGGACATGTCAGACAGAAAATCCAGGATAATAAACACATGGAAATGTAAAAGCACAACAGGGTTTGCAGAAGGTGGCTATGGTCTGTTATGATTGGTTTATAGGGATTCTAGGAAGGCCTGACTGGATTGGAAGCTGAAACAAGACGTGAGGAAAAATGGCTTGTGAAGGAACAGTAACAAGTTGCTCAGAGGTTAGCTCCCTTAGTCTTTGTGAATCATAAACACAGTTCATGGGGAAATTCAAAGGTGAATAATGTAGGACAATCCATTCTTTCACACTGACATTTTCTGAATGCCTTCTATATGCATGGCACTGTACTAGGCACTAGAGTAGAATACAAAAATGTGGCCATTGCTCTTCTGGGGCTCACAATCTACCTGGGAATACAGAGGTACATAAAGAACTACAGCTCAAGGCAAAATGAGACAAGGGAGTGATAGAAAATGCACAAAGAAAGCATGTGTCTGAGAGCAATAAATGCCATCTGGGAAGACTACAAGAAGGGTGGACTAGGGGAACAAGGAATGACATAAAACAAGGGCAAAAGCATTCCAGGCAAAAGGAATGACCTGAGCAAAATGAAAAGTATGTGAAAGATTAGTTTGAGTATAGGAAAAGCAGAATATAGAGGCTAGCTTTGAGGACGAACGTGGTGGTAGAAAGATGGGCTAGGGCAAGTTTAGGCAAGGCCCTGAAAGCCATAACAAGAAGCCTAGGCATATCCAGAAAAAAATGAAGATCAATAAAAGATTACTTAACAGTGATATTATATCAAAGGCATAGTCTATACAAACACAGGTTTCATCTCGAGAACCTACTTTTTCTGAGTTAGTAGTGGCTATCAGGGATAATCTTGAGAAGAATTCTGGGCTCAGTGAGGAAGAAGTGGATTCATTTATCCATTCGGTTTTATATAACTAGCCTAAAAAGGACTCCTTCTATTGTAATAGTAGAGAGCCTCTGGGAAAACAGTGGTTTAATTGTCTTTGGGAACATCACTCTTTTTGTCACCTCAATAAGATCTCAGGAATAGTGGAGGAATATTCATCAGAGACTTTTATAAGAAAGCAAACTTACCCTAATCAATTCAACTGCAGAACTGAGAAATCATTAGTTAATAATTCTGGCCAAGTCTTTTGAAGTTCAAAAGTACTGTAAACACACATACAAATTGTTACTAGTAACCAATGAAAGAGAGACATCTTTTCAGCACCCAACATAGAAGATTCTACGGGTGGTACCCACTCCTTCTCCCACTTTACCACAACTTCTCATGGCATTTTTTCTGCTGATGTCAAAGGCAGCTTCACTTTTTCTGAATATCAGGGGACCTGGGGAATAAGCAGGGTCAGCTGGCTACAGAAAACATTGGCATTAATTGCACCCTCCGTGCCCACCCCCCAAAAGGACAAAACAACCCAGATCAGCTGGATAACCTTAGGAGAAGACAGTAATGGAACAGAATAGCAGAATCTTTGAGATGGGGAATTGGACTGATTGCATGCTCAGGTCTAGATAAGGGGTCCTTCAACAAGATCCATAGAACATCCCTCTCCCCAAAGGGTTCTATGGATAAAATTTGAGGAGAGAAAAATAATATATATCTTTATTTTCAATTACCTTTAATTGAAATTTAGCATTTTCTCTCATTATAAATGTAATCAACGAACCACAGTAGCATAGCAATAGTTGTGACTTTTTTTAACTCAGAGAAATCGCAGTTATTTTCATATTACAGTATTTGCAGATATCTTAAATATTGTCTATGATCATCACTGCTTGGAATTGTGGTAGTTATTAGAATCAGTGCTAGACCTAGATCTTGTTTAGTGTTGATAAAGAAGTGCACATATTGCTATACACAAATGTAGTTCTTTTTAACATATAGGCTATTTTTTAGAGCAGTTTTAGGTTCTCAGCAAAATTCGACAGAAAGTACAGAGTTCCCATAAACCCCTGTCTCCTCTTCCCCCATCCCCTAGACAGCTTCCCCTACTATTAACACTCCCCACCAGAGTAGTACATTTGTCACAATCAATGCACCAACATAATACACGACATTATCATTCAACATCCATAGTTGACATGAGGGCTCACTCTTGGTGTTGTACATTCCATGGGTTGTGACAAATGTTTAATGACATGTATCTACCATTAAAATATCATACAGAGCAGTTTCACTGCCCTAAAAATCCTCTGTGCTTCTCCTATTCAACCCTCCCTCCCTCAAAACCAATTTGTGGTTTAAAAAAATATTTTGATGACTATTTTTCTATAATTGTTTTTTTTTAATCCTATGGATTTTATGCCTTCAAAAATTCTGAGGAGTCATTGGCTTCACTAGACTCCCAAAGAGTCTAAGGCAGAAATAAGTTTAAGAGCCTCACGTTCCCTTTCCCTATTGTCACAGCCTCAGTGATGGGGTCTCCTCTCTTTTCTTCTGGCACTCAGGCTTTCTTCTTCCATTTTCCCTTTGGTAGACCGCCCATACCTCCTTTTTTATGTAAAGCAGTTTAACGTGGTCCCAGTGTCTCTATTTAAACTTGCACACTTAATACTTTATGCTGAGATGGAGGACTCATGTGTGATTAACAAACCAAAATCCTCTGATTACTAAGATCCGCTCTCCTTAACAGCAGTGGGGATTAAAGGTAACAACTTTTTTTCTTGTTTTTCATATATTCGATTTAAAATTAGAAGTTTATTATATGTTTAATACAGGAGCCAGACCCCTTTACATTTTACCAGGTCTATAAAGAGTAATTTGGGGAAATAGTAGTTCAATGGCAATATCTTTCTAATTTTTTTCCAGAGATATTTTTAAATACTTTTTTATTTTTAAATTACAGGTGACATACAATATTATATTAGTTTCAGGTGTACAACATAGTGATTAGACATTTGTATAACTTATGAAGTGATAACCCTGATAAATCTAGTACCCATACATAGTTCTATATTGTTGACTATATTCCTTATGCTGTACTTTAAATCCCCATGACTATTTTGTGACCACCAATGTGTGCTTCTTAATTCCTTCTACTTTTTCACCCAGACTGTCAACATCACTCCTATCTGGCAACCATCAAAATGTTCTCTGTACCTATGAGTTTGTTTTTGTTTTGTTTGTTCATATGTTTTATTCTTTAGATTTGACACATAAGTGAAATCATCTGGCATTTGTCTTTCTTTGTTTGACTTACTACACTCATCATAATACCCTCTAGGTCCATCCATGTTGTTGCAGATAGGAAGATTTCATTCTTTTTATGTTTGAGTAATACTCCACTGTATATATGTACTACCTCTTCTTTATCCATTCATCCATTGAGGGATATCCAAGTTTCCTCCATATCTTGGCTATTGTAAACAATGCAGCAATGAACATATGGATGTGCATGTCCCTTTGAAGTAGTGTTTTTGGTTTCTTTGAATAAATATCCAGAAGTGGGATTACTGGGTCCTTCTTGTCTTTTGTTATAGCTTATGCTTTAAAGTCTATTTTGTCTAGTAATAAGTATTGCTACTCCAGTTTGTTTTTGTTTTTGTTTTTGTTTTTTTATTTCATGCAATATCTTTTCCATCCCTTTCAATTTGTGGGTATCTTTCAATTTGAAATGAGTCTATTGTAGGCAGCCTATGTAAGGGTCTTGTTTTCTTATTCATTCAGCCACCCTATGTCTTTTGATTGGAGCATTTAATTCATTGCATTTTAAGTAATTGTTGAAAGATAGATATGTAGTCATTACCATTTTATTCATATTTTTATCTTTCTTTTCTTCTTAAGGAAGTCCCTTAACATTTCTTGTAATATTAATTTGGTAGTGAACTCCTTTAGCTTTTTCTTGTCTAGAAAGTCCTTTATCTCTCCTTCAATTTTAAATGATAGCTTTGCTGGGTAGAGTAAGCTTGCTTGTAGGTTCCTGCTTTTCATCACTGTGAATATTTCATGCCAATCCCTGTGGCCTACAAAGTTTCTGTTGAGAAATCTTCTGACAATCTAATGGGAGCTCCCTTGTAGGTAACTAACTTTACTTTTCTCTTGCTGCTTTTAAGATTCTTTCTTTGTCTCTAACCTTTGGCATTTTAATTACCATGTGTCTTGGTGTGGGCCTCTTTGACTTCATCTCGTTAGGACTCTTTGAGCTTCCTTGGCTTGTATGTCTACATCCATCACCAGGTTAGAGAAATTTTCCATCATTATTTCATCAAATAGGTTTTCAAGTCCCTGTGCTCTCTCCTCTCCTTCTGGTACCCCTACAATGTGAATGTTTGATATTGTCCCAGAGGCCTCCAAGGATATTTTTGTACCCTTTGTAGAAAGGCATCTGGGAACTGGGAACTTGCCCATCCCTTAATTCAGTTCTGCCTCTACCTGGAGCATCCCTTTCTCATCCTCCTGGCCCTGTCCATCCGTCTCTTAGGTAACATCTCTTCTAGAGGTGTTTGTTCCTTAACTCTCCAAGTATCATCTCCTCTCTGTGGACCTAATACATTATATCATGTTATAATTGTTTAGTAATAACAGCTAAAACTTGTTAAGTATCCACCATAAGCCAGGCACTTTTTTTTTTTTTTTGACTATCTCGACAGTGGTTTATTAAATGTTTAACATGTGCTACATTGTAGTCATACTTTAGAAATCTGATATTCACAACAATCCTAATGATATTACAATCATCCGTAGTTCACAGATGAAGAATGTGTGACCCAGAAAGGTCACATCATATTTAAAAGTTCACACAAACTCGATCAGCTTAACTTTAAATTCTGCATCCAAATCTAAAATTTGAACAGTGACAGTATTTTATGACATTAAGACATTATCATTAATTGTTCTTTTAGGTATGATAATGATATTTGATTATAATTTTTTAAAGTCCTTATCTTTTAAAGATACATTCAGAAATATTTACTGATAAAAAATCAAATAAAACCCAAGTCGATAAATCATATCAGATGCAAAGTACATCAGTGTACACCCCTGAGGTCACTATAACTTAGAAAGAACCAAACACAGTGGCCAGAGCAGGGTCTTTCCCAAACAAGCTTTGTGACCCTGGGCAAGTCACTTCATTCCTTCCTTTTATAAATGAAGGAGCTGGGCGTGATGCTTTTTAACACCCTGTTCCTCAGAGAAGATGATGGTTACTTACTTCTATCTTACAGGATAGTTCTATAGTTAATAGTGGTTTTTTAATAGAGTGTAGACTATAGCCAGGTATGATCCGATCTGCCTGTTTAGACATAATCTTAATCAAGAAAATATTCTCTTACTTTATGCCAAAATTCTCGATAGTCATACTGCTTATTTCATTTGTGTTTGTTTGTATAAGCAGTAGAACTCTTTCTTCAAATGAAATATTATATTGATGCCTGATTTATAAACACTTTGAAGAGAGCTGCTCTGGTTTAAATGAGAGCTAAGAATAGCACCCTATAAAAACTCACTTGTCTATACCACCCAGAAACTGTTTTAATGGTTTATATTTATTAAGTTATTTAATTTTTGTGTCATCAAAATAAGATGGATACATTTGAAAATGAGGAAACAGAGGTTAAGAAACTTATCCAGTGCCATAAATATAGGAAATCTCTGAGCAGGGCAGCCTGGTTCAGAAGCTGTACTCTGCTTCTATACCATGTCCTTCTCAATGTGGTTGCACATTTATCTTCCAGTAAACTGTAGGCTCCTTGGGAAAGAGTGACATTGTATTCCTAGTGCCCAGCCTAGTCAAGAACACGTGTTCAGTAAACATGTCTAGAATGAATGAAATTTGTTGGACAGTTTTCAGAGGCAAAATCAAAGCTCATTAAACCATGTGAATATGAAAAACTAAGGCCCTAAAAAGTTAAGTGATATGTCCAAGACCAGCCACTTAATAGCAGAACCAGAACTAAAGTTTAGGTCTCTTGACAAGTAAATCACTAAAAGAATCAAAA
The DNA here is from genome assembly GCF_902729225.1 of Pteropus medius. Lineage (NCBI taxonomy): Eukaryota > Metazoa > Chordata > Mammalia > Chiroptera > Pteropodidae > Pteropus > Pteropus medius. Next base: position 6,210,130 of record NW_024352786.1, on the reverse strand, counting down.
TTATAAAGGGATTGGATTAACAAATGCTTACATCTCTTTCTATCTTGAAGCTGTTCTTTTTTAGTCATGGGATGTTGATGATTAGAGGAGTAGGAAAACTTCGTCCTGGTCATAGTAGAGCTGGAGGAGATCCTAGAGATGGGCTTCAGGGGAGGATCTTTGGCATCCAAAATATCCTTAAGTGTCACCAGTTGGCAAACCCAAAGTTCCCATTAACAAACATTATCACTAACAGTATTGCCTGATTCCCATGAGTTATCGCTTTCTTTCATAGAGCTTAAACCAGGAGGCAATAAACTACAGCTTCAGCCCCGTTCCAGGCCCAAGAACAAATAGGATAGAATTAAAGAGTCCCAATTCAATATTCAGATGACTTACATCAACATGTATATCTACTCCTTTTCTAGCCTGGTTCTAACAACTGGCTTCTTTCTTTTTGTAAGACCAAATCCTCACATATAACCCAATTCTGATTTGACTCTTGATATTGTTCCTTATTGGGCATAAGGTACAATCTTGATATTGGCTTATGGCAAAATACAGGAATAGAAAACACTTGATTCACTGCTGCCCCAATACCCCTCACCTCCACGGAGCTCTTCCCTGAAGAGCCAAGAAGCACCTTCGAGATCTTTCTCTAGGAAACCACTGCACTCAAGAGGAAGCCTACTGGCCACAAGCTTTACTCCTTTAAGGATCTGTTACTTGCCCCATTCTAATTTTTTCTCTCCTGAAGGAACTAGAGTTCTATCAGTTCATAGGTCTTGCTACTTGTCAAATTACCTTTCTGATGCTGAGTGCTGCCTGCACACCTGAGATATATCTCTATAGAAGACACAGCCTGTTCTCCCTTCCCTGAAGGAGTAATTTAGTAGAGGTCACTTGGGTCAAAACCAGGGGGCGGACATACATCGCATTCAGAATTCAAGGAAAGTTAGAGGAGTGTATGAAGTATAAGAACAATAAAAAGAAAGAGTATTAACTTTATAAAGCCAGAAAAAATAATTTGAGGAAAACCATAAGCAGAAATTGGGGGACAGCATGCAGAGAAAGAGAATTAGAAAGCAGAGGAGATAAGACTATGATGTAACAGATCAAGTAAGTGGATGATGGGTGGTGAGTAGGAGAGAAAAATAATCCATCATATTTTTCTCATTATTGCAAAGAAGCTCAGAGTCAAGTTTAGTATCTAATAACAGTAATTATATTAGCTCTCATAACTAGGCTATTTGTTCTCATCTTCCTTTAGAGGCTAAAATTTTTTTGTTTGAAAATATGAGGTATGTCAGAGGGCCAATAGACATATGAAAAGATGCTCAATGTAACTAATCGTCGGAGCAATGCAAATTAAAACTACAATGAGATACCGCCTCATACCTGTCAAAATGGCCATTATCAATAAATCAACAAACAAGTGTTGGTGAGGATGTGGAGAAAAAGGAACCCTTGTGCACAGTTGGTGGGATTGCACATTGGTATAGCCACCATGGAAAACAGTATGGAGATTCATCAAAAAATTAGAAATAGAACTACCTTTTGACCCAGCAATTCTACTTCTGGATATTTATCCAAAGAAATCCAAAACACTAATTTGAAAAGATACATGCACCCCTATGTTCACTGCAGTATTATTTACAATAGCCAAGAAGATATGGAAGCAACATAAGTTCCCATCAATAGATGATTGGATAAAGAAGAGGTGGTACATATATACAATGGAATATTACTTGGCCATTAAAAAAGGATGAAATCTTACCATTTGTCACAATATGAGTGAACCCGAAAGGCATTATGCTAAGTGAAATAAGTCAGACAGAGAAAGACAAATACCGTATGATCTCACTTATATGCGGACTCTAAAGGACAAAATAAATGAAAAAAACAAAACAGAAACAGTTTAGTATATGCAGGGAACAAGCTGACGGTTGCCAGATGGGAGGGAGGTTGGTGGACTGGGTAAAAAAGTGGAAGGGATTAAGAAGTACAAATTTGAAGTTACAAAATAGTCATGGAGATATAAAGTAAAGCATAAGGAATATACTCAATTATATGGTAATAACTATGTATAGTGCCAGGTGGGTACTAGACTAGTTGAGATCACTTCGTAAATTATACAAATGTCTAACCACTATGCTATACACCTGAAACTAATATAAAATAATATTGAATGTCAACTGTAATTGAAACTTTTTTTAAAGGGGGGAAGGTGGAGGGGAATAAGAGGTTCGAATTTCCAGGTATAAAACAAACAAGTCATGGGAATGTAATGTACAGCATAGGGAATATAGCCAATAATATTGTGACACTATAGCATTGTACGGTTTCAGATGGTTGCTGGACTTATCATGGTGATCACTTCTTTAAGTATATAAATATTGAATAACTACGGCGTACACCTGAAACTAATATAATATCATGTTAGCCATATTTTAATAAAAATATTTTTAAAAGAGAAAATATGAGGTATGTCTAAATATACACACATTATATATGTATTAATTTTACAATTTTTATTTACAATAAGAATGGATCTGTCCTTAGCTAAAAGCCCATAGAACTTTAGACATCCATCTGGAAGGAGAATTTTAAAAAGTAGCAAGAAATGAAAGGCAAGAAAGCTTCTGTTAATCCTCCTCTCTCAATACAGCTCAACACGTCTTTATTGGGTATTGAATATATGTTGAGCTCTGAATTGGATGCTGTGAAGAACATAAAATTGAAGAGGTGAGCCATGCCCTTTCGGAGATTATCATCTTCTTGGGGAGACTGACTATACAGAAATATAATAGATTATAGAAAACATGTGACTCATTATGGATATATAGTGTGAGTGAGAGGTAAACTTCTGTTGTCTTAAGCCATTGAGATTCTGCGGTAGCCGTTACATGGCATACCCTAACCCAGTAGATCTCAGAGTGTGGGTCCCACACCAGCAGCAGCAGTAGCTAAGCCTTTGTTAGTACTGAAAATTCTCAGGCCCCACTCCAGATGTACTGAATCAGAAACTCTGGGGTGGGGACAGGAATCTGTATTTTAACAAGCACCTCAGGTGATTCTGGTATGCTAAAGTTTGAGAAACTCCAACCACAATATTCTTTGCTACAGATGCCTTCACACTTCCCCATCTTCCTCCACCTAGAGCACAGGACCAGATCATGCAACCCTTACACACTTCTGAAGAGTAGCATTCAAAATGAAGACACCCTGCTCAAGCTCTAAACATTGTTCCCTTTACAAAAATTTTAGACTCAAATGTTTAAGCAAGAGGCCTTATTTAAAATGGCATCAGCTTAAATGAACATGACCTAAGCATCCTGAAAGAGGTGAATTACAAGAAAAAAAATGACCACAATTGTTGATCATTCCCTATGTGTTAGTTGATTTACTTACCCCCAACATTCACACCATCCAAAAACAGAAAAGAAAAAAAAAACCTACGAAGAAGACAAAATTATCATTCTCAATTTACAGAGGAAAACATGGAAGTTGAGGCACTCAAGTAGCTTTCCTAAGTCCCCACAGTTTGTAAATGGTAGTCAAATTTGAATCCAAATCTGTCTGACCCCAGCACCTATGCCTTGCACCACTCATCTTCATTAAAGAAATGAGCTATTTTCTGAGTGCTGAGAACACAGAGGCCCAAGTCAACCCCCTCATCATATTACCAACCTTACTGCCAATTTGTTGGGTGTCATTTCATCATTATGCCTTTAATGAGTTTTTGGGATTTTTTTTTCTTTTTTTTTGCTTGAAAAATGAGAGATTCTGGTACTTACCACTCACTTACCTGTGAGCTGAAATGAATTGAGGTAGGTAAAACTTTAGAGAACTAAGGATGAAAAGTGTATTAAATAGTATTATTACAAGTAGCAATAAATCAGGTTAAAAAATGTAACATGCAAGTTGGAACATAAACTGGAATTAACCGCCATAAATATAAAAGAACCCAAGGCATGTGGTTCTTTGAATCTAACAGTAAAATGCTTAACCTAAATTTTAAATTAAGAAGGCACCCAAACAGCCACCTTGGAAAGGCATAATTTGAGAAGGTTGAGGCAGGGTAATCACTGGGAACGTTTTAAAAAAGTGGCTAATCTGATATATATCTCTAATGTTTTTTAAGAAAAATTATAGTAATAGTTTTTAAAATTGATGGTTTACTATGTGCCAGGAACAGTTTCTAAGTTCTTTACATTAATAATTTATTTGCTCTTCACAACAATCTTATAAAGTAAGTCATATCACTATCCTCTATTTTAAAGACAGATTTTTTTTAAACCGAGCAACAGAGTTTACATGTTTTTAACCTGAGGAACAGAGGTCATGTGGCTTTTTAAACTAAGGAAGAGAAGTCACATAACTGATAAGTGACAAAGCTAGAATAAGAATTTAGGCAGCCTGGCTCCAGAGTGTGTGTATAGTCAACCTCAATGTTTAGGCTAGTATTTATATGTTGATAAATTACAATTTTTGAAGTCTCTTCCTCTTCTTTCATTAACTTGTACCGTTTACCCTTCTCCATCTTTTTGCCATCATTTTCTCTGGCAAGGCTCAGACTCCTGCAGTAGGTCAATGAATATTGCAATAAACTATAACAAAACAAAACACCACTGCAATGCCCATGATCTTTTCATTCTTTACAAATGAAGCCATCTAGACAGGAATGTTAAAAAGCAAGTTTATGTCAAGAAACCTCAAAACAACAAATATTTTGCCATGACACAAAGTAAAACAAAAGGAACTCTGAGTATACTTACATATCAGTTCTTTGGGGTCAGTAATAACCCTTGCTCTTCACAGCCTCACATGCTTCCTTCCTCCCACGATTCTCACTCGATTTCTCTTATCTAAAAACTCTGCCCCCAAATTGATGCCTTCTAGATAATTTTCTCAATGTAATTCCATTTCAAAGTATTTAGAGTTGGTCAAATTCTTACAAATCAACTAAGTTGATCCCATGAAGCCCCAAGAAGTAAGCAACTTGCCCAGCATTATTCAGTGGGTTAGTGCATAGTCGGGTTCTGAACTGCAGACCTGCCCTGGGCCTGACTTCGGAAACATCCCTGAATCTGAACAGGAAGTCAGAACATGGGCTCTGCAAATCAACAGACCTCACTGCTAGTCCCAGTTTTACCACTTACTAAAAGCGTGAGCTCAAAAATTATTTAATCAGACACAACTATCATACAAAGATTGAAATACAGTTACTTACAAAGGGTATATGACTGTATACTTAGAAAAGCCAAAGCAATTCATTAAAAGCCTATTTATATTCATAGATAATCTTCTATCTCTCCTGATGCAAGATAAACATGCAAAAATTAATAATATTCCTGTATACCAATAATAACCAATTATAATGTTTAAATAAGTTCTTCTCAAATAGCTACCAAAAATATACAGATTTAGCAAGTGATATACCTTACTTATCTTTTGAGAGATAATTTGATTGGTTTTGTAGGAGAAATATTTCTGCTTCCAAATGGAAAAATTAGAAATATAAAGAATGCCTGACTCTTCACATTCTTTTAATGCAATCCCAGTCAAAAGCCCAACAAGATGTTTACTAGTATTTTGAAAAATTAAAATAAAATTTGTCTAGAAAAACAAATGGATGAAAATTATAAGTAACATTTTGAAAGAGATGAGCAAGTATGGAAGACTATTTTCATCAGATAGTAAAATATAGTATAAAACAAAATCAGAACAGGGTGTTACTTCTAATACAAAACTAGACATACACACTAATGGGCCTACATAAGAAGTTTCTTATGTATAAAAATGTAATATATGACATGGAAATTTAAAATATTTATATAAATGATGTTATACTGTCTCATTAGAAATTGGAAAAGAGAAATAAACTTAATCTATACATACCTCACACAGAACTCAAATGAGTTCCAAACGCTGTTGGGAATTAAAGAAAAAATAAAAACAAAACCTAGCACAAAAGAAGATCTAATAATAATCAAATATCAAGAAGAATAATAACTTCAAAAGTTTGAGAAAAGATGAAATTTCTCTATATAAGACAGCTTTTCTTTAAAAAAATCAAAACTGTAAACTTTAAAATAAAAAGATAGATAAACTAAGAAAACAGTTTTAATAAAAATGGCAAATGGTCGTTTTTATACCATCTTTACAATACAAAAGCCTGTTCAAATCAATTTTTGAATGATGGTGAAATAAAACTAAAACAAATTATATAAAGATCTCCCACACATGGATAAGAACAATTAGGCAAAGGACAAAACATAGACAATTCATATTAAAAGAGAAAATTAAGAAACAGGTCTATGGAAAAATATTCACTCACTATTAATCAAAGAAATGTAAATTAAAGCAACAATAGGGCACCATTTTCCAACTGTAAAATTTATAAATACTGTTTTTCAATAAAAACACTCAGTGTTGCTAAAGTCATAATGAAACTGTACACTCATATATTTGTGATATCTAGGGAGAGAAACACAAATACTTAAGCCATATAAATGGACTTCAACTGTGTAAAAAATCTTTTAAAATTGGAAAAACTATAAGGCATTTACAGTAGTGTTATAATTTTTAATACAAATTTTGAGGATTTTCTAAATGTCTCAGTATATTCTACCTCTAGAAAGCTCTGCTTTACTCTCTGACCTGCTGCTTCCTCACCTTCAGGCACCTCAGTGTCTCTCGTGTGTGTGTGTGTGTGAGTGTGTGTGTGTGCACGTGTGTGTGTGTGCATCCACGTGCACGCACAAGCCTATCTTTAACATGTCTCTAGCCTTTGGCACAGGGCCTGGCACAATCACTGAATGAATGGATGGATGAATGAATGAGATGAATCCACGTTACAGAGTAGCAGATTATGTAAGTGTGGCTCTTGATGAAATGTGAACCTATGAATTTGCTAATTATAAAAATTATGTGCAACTCAGAAAATGCTTCAGGATAGCAGCACAAAGTGGGGGAAAACAGGATACATAATTGCACATATATTATGATTGCAACTAGATAATAGTTATAGGCACATGAACAAACCCTGGAAAACAACATGTAGATTTATTGTTTTTTGTTGGAGTCATAGGATTGTGGATGTTTCAGGTTTTTTTCTAGTTTTAAAAAGTATATTAATTTTTCTCTTTTTACAATTATAAAAAGGCAGGGGAAAAATTCACAGGCCTTGAGTCAGAATACTTGGGTACCTGTCTTGGCTCTACTATTTAATAGCTTTCTGATCTTGGACAAGTTACTGGAACTCCTTGAGTCTCAGTTTCCTCATCTATTAAATGGGGACTATAATAGCTACCTCTCAGAGTTGTTGTGAGGTATAAATGGCATAATCATGTGAAAGAATTTTATAAACTATAAAGTGTTATATGAACATGATGCCATTGTTATTAAAGTAGCCCCTATTTCCTAGGAGAAATAAGCTTTTTATTTCATCCAAATGTTTACATTTAGTCATTTACATATAATGCACAAGCAGTTCCCAAGTCCTAGAAACGCACACTATTCTGTGTTTCCTGAGCTAATACTAAACCAGCCCTAAGCACTGGCTTATCAGGAAGTAGTGGATTTCCAGCTGGATTTATGAAAGGGACCTATCAGATTCTGGGAATGAAACCCAAAGTGAAGTGGTTTTCCCAGGTAATCAGATAAGGAAAGTCACAGAAAATCTATCACCAACTTTTAAATGTTAATTATTTGATTTTCAAAAACAAAACAAAACAAGAATAAGGAAGAAGTCCCCCACCCATTCCCATCCCTGTTCACCCAGCCGGTCCTTTTCCTTTAAGATGGTGACTATTATTATTTTATTATATGTCCTTCTAGGGTATTTTATGTAAGCAAACATAAATGTGTTATTTTTTCCTTTTTGAAAAATTGAACTATAGTTCTTGGTGCTATTTACATATCAGTACATAAAGCGTTCCTTATGATTTATTTGTTATTTGTTTGTTTTTGCTTCATTTTGTTTTGTTTTGCAGCAGTGTTCTCTTCCATTGAATGGATGTGCCTTATTGATTTTATTTTATCAGTCCCCTTCAAAAGAACATCCAGGTCATTTTTCACCATTTGCTCTGTCTTGAAGGAAGGAATGTCTCATCCTGCCTTAAGCAGTGACAATGAGGACCATAGGTACATTGGGTCCCCAGTGGCCATCTAGAGAGTGTTTTGCTTGCTTCTCTTCCCAACAACCAATTAGGCCTTTTGAATCTACTCGCTTTTCTTGCTCTGGCTCAAAAACACATGGTCAGGAGGATCTATTTCAGTTAGCCCTTTTCTTAAAAGTCAATATAATGCTGTAGTTGAGTCTGAAGCCATGCTACCTGGGTTCAAGTGCTGGCAACTCCCACTTATTTAAATTCTCTCTACCACAAAATGAGGATAATAACAGTATACACCTCACAAGACTTTATAAGGCTTAAGTGAGTTTATATATATACATTGGTGGTCCTTATTATGTCTAGCATCTTTCAGAGGGTATTTGGGAAGAAGCGACCAAAACAATTAAAGGTATTTTTATCTAAAAAAATATTATGCCCTAAATTGGTGGTTTTCAAAATGTGTTCTGTAGACCAACAGTATAACCTGGGAACTTGTGAGAAAAGCAAACCTATTGAATCAGAATCTTGGGGTGGGGACCCAGCGATCTGGGTTTTAACAAGCCCTCTAGGTAATTCTGAAGCATGCTATGGTTTAAGAACCAGTGTTCTAAAATGTAGGGTTTGGCAGGGGAGGGCGGTGTTAAACCATATTCAGATCGTGGAACACAAGCAAATCATGTTGTTTGAGGGACATCATGAATTGATAACATTGAATTTCATTCATTTTACTAGTGGAAAAATATGCCCATATTTTTTGTATGTTGTTGTCTGCATCTCAAAATACATACATACATACATACATACACACACACACACGTATATATACAATTGTTTTCTTTTAAATCACATTTCCAGTCTTCTGTTAGCATTTGTTTGCTACTAGCTCAGTAACACTGATAGATTAAATGGTAGCAGGTACCAATATTTTAATTTTAAAATATAGAGAAAAATTCAAAATTGAAAAAAGTCTAACTTGAACTCACTCTATAATCATGAAATGGGATTTAATCACTATGATTTAACTTTAGCCACTGTTTTCATTTGTTTATTCATTCAACAAACATTTTCTGAGCATTGACTACACTGTCAAAACTCTGCTGAACACTAGTTCTAATGAATGAGAGAGGCAGGAGGAGGAAATGACCTGTCCATCGATGTTTTATACAATCTACCCACAGAAAATCACAGTCAAGCTTGTACTATACCCATGTTTCCATGCCACTGGGCATAGCTTCCAGAAAGAAACAAGCCATTACTATTCCTTTTCTCCCTGGATTGAGCACAGTGGTTTCTCCAATGAAGAAATGCTACTATCCTATAGCATAAACCAAGAATGTCACACACGACTGAGGTCAATTCCAGCTAGTTGGTGGGGCCTCTCTACAGTGTTATTTTAAGATTCTGAGACAATATTCTGGCTGGGCAGGAAAGAGTGCTGTGCACAAAAGACGGGAGTACCAGCATAAGGGGTTTTTCACTTGCAGCCCCTGGAGAGTGTAGCCTTCCTTACCCCTAGGAATATGGGAGGCTATTTCTCAGCATTTCTTGGGTTATAAAATCATACCTTTTGCTTTGTCTCTCTCTGAGGCTACTAATATTGTCAGCTTTCTCCTTTCCCCTGGTTCTTTCCTTCTCCAAGAGCCATTGAGAATGATCTAGCCAAGTACAGAGTCAGTGAACAGTGGTTTCCTGATGTTAAATACATTAGCATGGAATGATTTCCTCTGCGGTGTTTGGGCCGAGGCCCAAGAGCGCAGCCCTGCCGCTTTCTTCCATTGGCTTCCAGACACCTGGCTTGCTCCTAAGCGTGAAGCAGCAGGATTTATTTTCCTGAATGAAGGAGCACACACTTTCCCCTTCGCTACTTGGCTGGCATCACACAGATGTGAACAAATGTCCCTTCACCTTCCACTTCCATGTCAACCAACCTCTTGGAGTGAAGATAAAGAAGATTCCCACTGCAAGCTTTGTGCAAGAGAACACAAGAGGAGACAAAGTGGGCATTATGGTCAAGAATCCACTGGTTGGGCTGGTTCTTCATTTGCTCTACTATTTAAAAGGTGTGTATGGCATTTCTAGATTGCTCTTTATTTGCTTCCATGCCTCTCTTACAAGGCAATCATGAATCCCTATTTAGGATCCATCAGGCTCATCGCTCTAGGGAAGCTTGAGCCAGATCAATTTGCCTCACATGATCATCTAGACCTATAATTTGGAATGTGTGGTGCAGAAAACCTGTTCCATGCTTTAAGAAATAACAGAGACCCTGAAACTCCAAAGACTTTTTTCCCAACCAATGTCCTCCCAGAAGAGCCAATTTAGAAACACTTTCAGGAGATTTTTCAATCAGCTCTATTGAAAATGAATGGAGATTGTATTTATCCTGATTAAGACATTAGAAATAATTTTCTCTCCCTTTAAGAATGCTATATCTTTCCTTTTCTTCCTTCGTATTTTGCCTCTTTATTCAAATCCAAACAAATTCACAATGCTTGCTCATCACTTGATTATTTTCAGGTATTATTTGGGTCTCTTTTTCTTGGCCTTCTTTTCTAAATATTACTGTTTGCTTTATAAGTTTCTTCAGCTGCCTCAAATATACTGTTTTTAAGCTCTTGTTTTATTTTTCTTTCTGCTCATAAAGAAATGCATCTATATGTTCTGGGGTTATCTAATTCTGAATCCGATCGCAAAATGATGCTTTACAAGCAAGCCAGTATTTCTCACAAAATTAAGTAATTGTATAAACTATTAGGTCTTCACCTGACCAATTCTAATTTTAGACCACGGTGACATCTGATTAAAAGATGTCCAACTCTCAATTAACCCTATTAACCCTAATAATAATGGGTAGAAAGAGTACTATATATTAAGTCATGGATTACTGTTTTTATAATAATATCATTTTCTCCCTATGTCAGTAGGCAGAAGTGACACTGAAGAGTAAAATTGTCTGGCTTAGTTTTTTGCTGTTATTCTTCCCATTTTCTTTTGGGAAACAGTGAGCAAAGACAAGGGGGAGAAAAAGTAATGGATGAACAAGAGATGTGAAAATGCCATGAACTATCCCTAGAGAGTAAAAAAGTTGGCTTTTGTTGGGACTTTCAAGATTATGGACATAATACTCCACGTCCATTCACTGGCTCTAAGTACAGTTTTTACAGCCAGTCATAAAATGGAAAGTAAAGGTTCATTGTGAAACAGTTGGCACGTATTTAACAAAGGTAAGACAAGCTGGCACCACTATAATTTCTACTCATTAGCATGGGGTTTGGTGGTGATCCTATGGTAGAGGGCACAGCTAATAAAGAACTTCAAAAGGAGAGAGAACAAATTATGAAATGTAGATTAGTGTAAGTCGTTTACATTTTCAGCTATAGTGAAATCAAATTTAACTTGCAAAGATTAGCAAATATCACTATTAGTTCATATAAATAACCCAGCAATTCTACATGAATTTTGCCATGAAAATAACCCAATTATTGTATCTAAAATCTACACTATTTAACTTTTTAAAGAAATGAAATGATAGCTCTTGAAAGCACTTAAGAGAGGTTATCTGTCAAATCTACACTTGTAAAGATTTTCCCTGTGAAGACAGAATAATTGAATCCCTTTGCCTTGTAATAACGCTCCATATTTCTAAAAATGGAAATTAACTCTGACTCCTTAATTCTTAGTTTTACAGGTAGAACAATCCCATCCCCATTAGCTTTTTCTTATAGAACCCATTTCCATATCCTCGGTTATCTGGTTACTTTTCTCTGGATCTTTTCCCCACTCTCACTTTTAAAATAAGAAAAGTAGTTGTCTCAGGGAAGATCCTTCCAAACCTCACCCAGAAACATTTCCACTTCTCTCACTCTGTTCTGTAGTTTAGGCCATTCCCTCAAAACAGAACCAGACACTTTTGAATTCTTAAGAAAAGAGATTTGAACACAAACCAAAAATGATAACTAAACATCTAAAATTATAATAGCCCTAATCCCTCTACTAGTGGATGGAAGGTCTGCGAACCATGTGCGCTCGCACCAAAGGACATGACCTTTACCTGTGAACTAACAGCTTTACTATGAGATGGGCTCTCTGCTTGTCTCAGGTCTTTCCCTAAGAGCTTCTACTGTGATGCACAGTGTAGGAGAGAGGTGGACAGAATGCTGCGAGGAGGGTACTTAAGCCAGTAGTGTTTTAGTGCATTGTCTAAGTCATGAGAAAGTTGCATAAGTCAAGCTCTTTCTGAGACCCCAGAGATCAAAGAGAATTCAGTTAAAGGGCAAACATTTAAAGAGCAACGACTATACTATTCTTTACCAGAAGTTCCGTGAAATGCAGTTATTTCTGTAATTTTTTATCCACATGTCAAATGCCAAGAATATCTGTTGAAAAATGTAGATTCGGCCTCTTGAAATTTGTATGGCCCAGCATCTTGTTTCACAACAACAGACTGCACCATGGTGTAGCCTGAAAGTTTACCTTAATGTTATTTACTAGTATCAGAGTCACAGTGGTCACATCAGGCATGCCCCTCGAAAGTTATGGAATGAATACACACAACTGTGAAACGCTTAGTAGTCAAACCGGAATTTTATTTTGTTTAACCAGAGGGCCTATACTTTAGAACTGAAAGGAGTGCTATAAATTCAAATATCTTAAACCCCTATTTACTTCTTATCACGTATCCTTTAGTACCTTACTCATCGAAGTGCGGGCCCCATACTAGTAATATGGGCATCACTTGGGAGCTTGTTAGAAATGCAGAATCTCTGGCCCTGCCACAGAGATAAATCTGCATTTTAGTAAGATTCCCAAGAGATTTGTATGCACACTAAAGTCTGAGAAACATTGCTTAGTAGATAACTTTCTCTTTTTAAATAAATATGAGCTGTAAAATAATTTCACCCTCTTAAGCTCCCTCACCAGGAAGTTTAAAATTCTAATTTAACAAAAATGCCGCAATTGTAACTCTTTTGTAAAGCCGTCGGCAAAGCCATCTGTCTTGAGAGTCATAATGGCCTATTTCACTCAAGCACTAAGGCCAGGAGAAAAGGGTTTAAAGGACGGCCCTTGGTGAAACATCAGATCTATTCCCGTCAGTCTTACCTTGTCTAGCTAGGAGTCTCCCTGAATCAACTTATTTCATTCACTATTTAGAGTCTAGAAAAACTTCAAAGGAGGGCCAGGTGCTCTAAGATTAACAGCTGTTCATTATTTTAATTAATTAACTAAAAGAGTTTAGTTCTACAGAAGTCCCAAGGAGATTTTGGACACTACTGGAAGAGCAAGCAGCTTATGCGCGTACTCACGGAAGATCAACCCTATCCCTACAACTCACAGCAAGTGCACCTTAAAAAGTGGGGGGAGGGCAGAAGATTCTATTACCAAAAGTTCTTGGAAACTTCTCTCACCTGTTCACGTTAACATAAGCATAGAACTGTGGAGATCTAACTTGGGGTGAATTACCTTTCTTTGAATTACTGCATGACTTCCAAACCAGCCTGTGGTTTAATTTTCCATGATGTCAGATACTGGGCAGGCCTTCATGGATAGAACATTTTAGGATTAGGGAGGCATGGTTTCTGATGGAAAAGGGCAGATATCTAAAGACTAAGTTTCAAAAAATATGAGGATATCATTTCCCTCAATTCTAGGTCATTTTTACAGCAATTGGTGTCCATTCTTGCTAATTCTCCAATCTATCCTTTCTGGAAAGAACTTATTTTCATGAATTTTAAGGAATCATTTGCAAAGGGGCTCTTACAATTCCCCTTTCTTGTTTTGTTTTGTTGTTGTTGTTGTTGTTGTTGTTGTTGTTGTTGTTGTTTCTGCCCAGTATATATTGTGTAGCAGTATCCGCAAAGAGTAGTCTGAAGAAAAGTGGTGTACATGAATTCTTAAGGTAGTGCTTCCGGAAGAGCAGACCAGAGGTCACCTGTGTCAGAATCATCTCGCATGCTTGTTAAGATGCACTCATAAATCTCCAGATCTGCTAAATTAGAATTCACAGGAGCTAGGTCTTAGAATCTACATTTTAAACAAGTTCCTATGTGGTTTTTATGCATGTAAATTATTGCTTACAGTTTAAAGTCAGTAGAATTTTAGATTATGAAAGCATTCCAACCTGCATAGTATTCCATAACTACCTCCAACATGTAGGTAGGGGTACGAGAGATCTTGAGGTGTCTTACCAGCTCGGGGAATCCCAACCCAGCCTAGATTATTTTAGAAGTGTTAGGGGGGGAAGCAAAGTGTATCAGTGGATACCCTGATACAGTGAAATGCTTCCCTGGTGATAAATCGTTGCTTGAGATTTCCAACCCAGATCCTTTCTGCCCAGTTAAAAGATATTTCCACGACCAACTAACTTTCAACAGGTTCTCTTAAACTGTGGGATGAGAACAATTCTTGCAGGAAAGAAGTTGCTAGCTAGATGGACTCTAGAAACCCCTAAAGTTTCGCATACCTAGAAATACACACAGTTCCTGTTAAGTATCCAGTTGGTCAATGCCTGAACTCACTGCAACTAACTAATCATACTTTGGGCTATTTTAGAAGTTGCAGTGCCACAAAAATTATGCCCCAATTTCTCAATTTCTACACTGATAAATAATTAGTTTCAAAATTCCCATCAGGATGAGTAGTAGACAGCTCTAGCTGAGCATGCCTATACACTAACCTCTAAATTCATTGCGTTCTTGTTACTTTATTGGTGTTCTTTTGTCTTTCCCTGGTAGAAAAGGAACATTAATATGAACAGTAGGATAAGAAGCTGATCCAGAAAGAGAACTATCACAACATTCAATGTTTATAGCAAATATTAATTTACATTTTAATTTAAGCTCCAAAGACAACAAACAATTCAACTAGTACACATTTTAAAACACTTATATAGTAAAACAATTTTCTCTAAATTCTCTGTTCCTTACCAACATAAGTTCAATCTTCCATTGAAATCAGCAACGATATACAAATTTTTGGCAGGGTTTTCCCATCAACCCACACACCCAGCCCAGATTCATAAACCATCATCTGGACACCTACATATTATGATCAATAGTCAACTGTCTCATGTTTCACTTAATGTGAGACTTCCTCTTTGAGGTCCTGTATTTTAAAAAAATACACAAAGAATTAAGTTTCGCTTCAAAGGAGTAATAAAAGGAATGTTATGCTTCCCCAAAGAACCAAATGATTTCCATCCTCATGAAAAGCAGACCGTCACAGGTATATGACCGGACTCCTAATAGGTAACCATGTATTCTTTTTCCCTAAAATGATTGACTTTTGCCCCTATAAACTACTCAGACCTAACTATACGCTGAATAAAGTAAGCTTGACATTTTCATGACAGGAAGTGAACATATGAACCTCAAGTGACATGTAGCCACTCTCACATTTTAACCCTTTGTTCTTCATGCTTTCAACATTGTTGATATATAAACAGAGAGTTATTCTGGATAACTCAAGAAAAATTTTAGTCACTCCAATGAGTCTGGTGTTTCTGGATCTGAAATGTCCAAATAATTGGCCGATTCACTTAGAATGTTTTAGCACAACTTTGTGTGTTCAAGTCACAAATGGGTAAATGGTATGATAATTAAAGGTAAAAAAAAAAAAAAAAGGCTCTTTTCAATACAGGCTTTGTGAAGAACTCGTTCACAGTCAGATGGGAGTGAGGAAGTTGCTGCCTGAGCATTCATGAAGGTACATGGGGCCAAGTTCATATTGCTCCCAGCAAAGATGTGCAGTTCTCATTAACCATCAGTCTACAAAATGACTAAGAGCTTGTTTGTCCTTAATTTCTAAGGACTGGTAGGAAATAAAATCAAAGGTGGTCACTATTTAATAGATCAAATATAGTCAACTTTTCAAATAAGTTGAATAATTTGCCTCAGGTTATATAATAATTCCACATTGAGCCTAGATTAAAAACTCAGAATAATAAAAAAAAAAAAACACTCAGAATATGCAGAGGCCAGGGAAGAAGGCATAGTGTGTATTCTCTGAGCCCATACTTTATTATCGTTCTCATATCATTCTTACAAGAATCCTGTGAGGTTAGTTTTCTCATACCCATTTTATAGATGAGGAAATAGGGACTTAGCTACCTTCACACAGTTGGAAAATATCAGAGCCAGGAAACAAGCACAACCTTTTTGCTTCAAAGTCCATGCATGTTAAGCTCTTTATCTAGTGTTTCCCAAAGTGTCATGTGCACACCGCTCCTTTAGGTGGTGCGTGGAAGAAAACTTTACTAGTGCAGTTCTCAGACTTTACTCTGAGTGAGAATCGCCCGTGAAGCTCATTAAATTGCAGAACCCCACACCCTCCCCAAGAACTTCTGAGTCAGCACCACCCAGGTGATCCTGAAGCAAGCGTCCCAATGGGATGGTCTCACCGTGAGAAATGTACTAAGGTTGAAAATGTAATTAGCACGATAAACCCATTTCATAGGCATTTTCCTTTTTAAATAAATTTAAAAGTAAAAAAAAGGGGGGGGGAATTGTAAATCCATACACATTGTTTTTAAATTTTCACTTTATTTTAAGAAGAAAACATTAAGGAAACGATAGAAGTAGTAGAAGTGGTGACAGGTCAAGCGAAGATTGTGGAGGGGCGTCTCAAGACTGATACTGGGGAAACCCAGTGACTCACTGTTCTGAGATGGAAAAGAAAGGGATATGCCCGTTTGCCCGGATATAGGCATGGGCTGAACAGCAAAAACTGTCTGGAAGCTCAGAGCCCCTCTGCTGCTTCCATGGTCTGATCCTACCGTTGGGGAAAGCGTGGGGGTGAGGACAAGGAAAGATCACTGGGGTCCAAAGGATGGGATCTTCTCTGCAGTTCTCTTGAAGGCACGAAAAAGCATCCTCTCCCACCACAGTGGTTCAGTAGCACAAGGTCCTCTTGGGTTTTTAGAGTTCCTAACCATTTGAGGTCACATACCACTTTGATAATTAATAAAAGCTTTGCATATTTTCCCCAGAAAAATTCTCATATATACACATAAAAATGTGCCATACTATTTCAGGAGCTTCTCAGGTTCCTCAGGGTTCACGCACAGAACTTATCCTTTTTCTGAGTAAAGCATATTTTAAACAAGCGTTCTTCATCTGAGGTTCATGGTCCCCAGTGGGGTGGAGCTGGGGAGGGAGAGAGTCAGGTCCCCTGACTCTACAAGAAGTATTCAGATGTTGGTACATTTTTCTGGGGAGTATTTTCATCAGAATGCCATAGGAGCTGAAAACTCAAACAATTTTTTAAAAAACACTGTTAAAAAACTTTAAAAAATCCATTATAAATGTAAAATAAAACACAGATAACAGAAAACCTCTACAAAAGGATGGCGTAGTGAATTATTATTAAGTGAAGAGCCTGTGACCACCACTCAGGTCAAGAGTTAGAATTTGCCAGCTAACCAGCCACTCCTCCATATGCCTTAGCCCATCACAGCCCCTTCCTCCCTTCAGCGATAACCACTATTCTGAGATTAAGAGCATTTGTTTCTTTGTAGTTCTTTATGATTTTGTCTGTCCATCCTGAGACATTGTCTTTTAATCTTTTTCTTACAATTTATATTTTTAAAAAAATCTCAGGATATTTAACTATAGAGTTTCCCACAGAGCTAGGAAATGCACACACCAGACATGCACATATGTTTTTAAAAATACAACACCTCATAAATTCACACTGATATTTCCAACACAAATCTAGGATGACAAGATTTTTACAGGGCTCATGGGACAATATTTATTCAGTTGTTCGATGTTGATTATAAGTTTTTGCACCCTTTTTACTTTACTTTTTACAGTTTCGCAAGATACGAAATCTTGGCACACATTTTTTTTCTTTGAGTGTTACAGAATTTTATATCATTTTCTTCTGTCGTAAAGCATTGCTATTGTAAAGCCTGATAATAATCTAATTGGCTTTTCCTTATATGTCATATGCTTTCTTTGTCTATACATACAAAGGATTAATATTTTTTTCTTTTTCTTTAAAGTTCAGTAATTTTTTTCTAGAATTTTTCTTGGTATTGGTCATTCAGGGTTGATATTCTAAGGTTAACAGTATGCTTTTTGAAATGTTTTAATTAATTAATTGATTGATTGATTGATTAATTAATTTTGTTATTTCAGAAACATTTCTAGAATTTTGTACTTGTTCTATTCTTGTGCATTGGTTTTCTTCTACAGGGACTCTTGTTCTCTGCATGTTTTCTTTGCCCATTTTCAAATAACTGTCTCATTGCCTTGAATCTTTTTTATTTCTTTCATCATTTTTTTTTTTAATTTCAATTTTTATCCTTTTAACCTCCGAATTCTCTTAAGGAATTATTTGATATATTTATTCACTCTTTCATTTATTCTAATTTAGTCTTCATTTTTATTTTATCTTAAATTATTTTTTGACACCCATTCCCTGATTTCTGAGTTTTTCAAATTGTCATTTTTGTTGTTCCTTTATGCTTTAAATAATTTTCTTAAAATATTTAGTTTGTTTTGAAAAAAATATTATAGTTTTTATCTTTTTTTGCATACATCTTTCTGGTATGTTTTATTGCCTGTAGAGATTTTATTCTGCTCTCAATTCTCTTTTTACTTATAATAACTTCGTATAAATTTGAAGTCAGTAATTTTCTGTAGCCAATTTTTATGTAAAATTAGTTTTCCTAAACTTTTAGGAAGAATTTTTATTCATACAATTTTTCTAACTTCACAGAAATCTCTCTTCTGTTGTTTTTGTAGATTATTTAAAAATATATATATGGCAGCTACAAATACCTGACAAGTACTCCCCAAAACTGTCAAGGTCATCAAAAACAAGAAAAGTCTGAGACACTGTTAAAGCCAAAAGGAGCCTAAAGAGATGTGACAACTAAATATAATGTGGTATCCTGGAATCCTGAAACAGAAAAACGACATTGGGTAAAAACTAAGGCAATTTTAATGAAATGTGGACTTAAGTCAATAATAATGTATTAATATTGGTTCATTAATTATAGCAACTGTATCATACTAATATAAGATATTAAAGATGTTAATAATAGGGGAAACTGGGTGGGAAGTATATGGGAACTCTGTATGATCTCAATTTTTCTATAAATTTAAAACTTCTAAAAAATAGTTTATTATAGACACACACGCACACTCCTTGCTCTCTAAAATTTCCTGGCTCTGTTTTCCTCATCCATCCACTTTTATCTAGACCTTCTTTTTTCTTTATCTCTTCAGTGTGGTACCCTATGCTGGAAGAGAGCCCTGATGGGTCAGTATCAAGTTCTCAGAGGGGCTGTGCTGCACTAGTCACTTTAAGCCTTTACATGGGAACCTTGTATCACCAGCAATTGAGATGGACAAACATCTGACATTTTGGCCGTTATCAATTTGACTTGCTTTAGTTCCCAGTTTTATCTCTTTGAGGGGTTCTTCCATCCTCATATTCATCAAATCCAGCCCCATTGCTTTCTTCTGTTTTCTCTTACACATATGTCAGAAGGTTTTATGGCTCATATTTTAGAGTTCACTGGTTTACCTTGTTCCCTGTATGTTTTGTATATGTTGTCCTTGGATTTTTTGTTTTATGATCTAGTTGCTCTGTTTATTTTTATTTTTTTCCTTACAATTTAGGATCTTGAGATTTCATATATGTATATTTTTTACAGCTTTATTAAAATATAATTCACATAATCTACAAGTCACCTTGTGTTTTTTACAGGGAGTTTAGGAAAATCCAAAAATCATGCTGCCACCATTTTCCCAACATTTAAAACCAAACTTCAAGGCAACCATCAACATTATAGACTATTGAGGTGATGAGGATATTGTAGACAATCTAATGGCTCGTTTAACTATAGACAAGATAGAATATATTCTGAGTGGTAGAGATGTGGTACTGTATTTTTCCATGTGTTTAAAAGCAGAAATTCAAGAGCTTTCTGTTATGTGTGGTTTGTAACCAATTTACAATTACTAACATTGCTATGATGGCAGCATTGGCCAAGGACATTGAAATCCAACAATCTCATCAATTTTACTTTCTTTCTTCCTTGACTCTTAGTTGATATGTCTCTGAGGAGTAAAAAGAAAATCCAAAACATACACAGTGTAATTTCACCATCTTCTGCCAGGACATGCATACCTGTGTGTAATTTTCCTTCTCTCACCCAAGAAACACAACTCTGCACTGGAGGAGGTTTCAATGATGCAAGACCCAGGTAACATCCAAACAACAGACACATTGTAAAACAATACACTTTATTTCCAAAGGCCCATTAAAAAAAAAAAAAAAATTTCTTAAAAGGAAAAACCAAACTCTCAAGGTCTCATTTGAAGTTCTTTTTAGCTTCCATGATTTGGTGGGTACACAGTTCTCCAGGCCTATCTGACAAGAAGCTATATTTTTGGCCTCGGCCCCTTGAACCTGATTCTACTACTAACTCTGACAGATACTTTAGCAGGGCTAGCTCATACAATAGTCTGTAAACAGCTGACTAAGCAAAATTAAACTTGTTGGAAAGAATCTACACAGCTTATAACAATTTCTTTCCCAAGGTGTTAATGAGTCTAATATGAACTCATACAAATTTCATTTCTTCTGTCTTTCCTGCCCATTCTTTAGGCAAAATGCTAACAGGCAGCCAAAGAGAAGAGGTAACAGGGACCCTTACGTGATCCGTAGCCTAGATAATCAAGCCCTAAATAAAGGACAATGGGCTCCATAATACCTTATTTTGAAAGCTACAACTAGACCTTGTTGGAATTAGACAGTGGCTCTTTCTCCTCAGAACATTCTAAGGATAAGAGGCCACCCTCAGAATGCCACCCTAACACAGACTAATCCCCATACACACCACTAGTCATGGTTTGTTTTCTTAAATAGCAAAAGTTTATTTTATTTCACTGCTCCATCAAAATTATTTATCTCATTTATCATACAGTTCCTGCCTAGTGTGTTTTGCCAGAACTAACATGCATGAAAATTATGTTAATAGGCCTTGGACTGGTTTTTAATGTACTTCATATAATCAAGAAACTAAACAAACAGAAGGGGCTCTGAAAGGTAGTCATTCTCCTCTGAAGAACCGCTAACTCTTGCAAGACACGTTTTGAGAAGAGTAACTGCCAAGGATCAAACCACCAGCAGTGTCCTTAGAAAAGACCTGTTTATTAAAAAAAAAAAAAGTGGACTGAGGGCGTTACCATTGTGTCCCACCCACTTCAACAAGTATTCTAGGTTTCCATTAACCAGTGGTGGTTTCATGGAGAGAAACTGGGAAGAGAGTTGGAAAAGATTCTTAACACGTAAACCGATCAAGAGAAAAAACAAGTTTTGATTTTCGAGGAGAAGCCAGCTCGGTGAAAATCATCCATTGCTTAAGAAAATCAATGTGTGTATACACAGGGATGTCACTATAATGCTGGGCCCATGGTCTCCTTCCAACGTGCACTGATGTAGGAAAAAGCCATACAATGAGGTCTTTCTGCTACTACTGAGAAATGACTATCTTAGGATTGAACACAGTATGGACTCACATTATCATGAATTTTCCACCATAAATAGATCTTATAGAAAAACTCCATTAAACTTGCTAAAGAACTGAAATTTTGAACAGCAGTTTTACATAGCTTTTTAATAATGCTCTGTATATTTATATTTACATGCTAATATTTTTGTAAACTGAGAAAACATTTTTGAGAGTCAAGAATTGGGCTAGTCTCTGAGATGCAACAACCAGAAAATCAACAAACAAAAAACCCTTATTAGCAATAATATCAAAAGAATGCTAAAACCAGAGAGAATCTGTGTGTCTGAAGTGAAAATAAAGACATTGATGTACTATCATTAGTCATCTAAATGATAGTACTAGATGGATTGACTGACCAATCAAACCTATGGAATTGGACTTAGTGGCTAAAATAGCCTAAATATGTGATCTCAAAAGAAATGCAATATGTAAACTGTATAGCTTTCATTCTTGTCTCAGATACTGTCCAGGACACTGGCATCATCTCTGTCCCAGTGATCAGGGGGACCTTTGTACATTTCACAGGAAAAATGGAGCCAGCTTCCAAGTTTTTGTTTTTGTTTTGTTTTTGTTTTTGACTAATCTGTCTTCCATTGCTTATTTAAAAATAAGCAGGTAAAACAGCTGGATGTCACCAGCTCAAAAGAGCAGGCTGTAAATGTGAAGGTAGGCAGGGGGGGCAGTTTGCTAAAACAGGGCCCTAGAGACTTCAGGCTAGAAAAAAGTCTATGAACAAAGTAGAGGCCTAAAACATGATATAACTTCGATACATCACCTCCTCAACATGGTTCAATAATAGCTAAAACTCCACAATTGGAATTTTTGTTCTTTGACTCAAATTAAACAAAGCTTTATCTATGGAAATAAGAATATATACTCCTGAAGGGAGGTGGCACATTAAACTTGTCGTTTATTTTGCACTTCAACTCAGTATATGAGTTAAATTCTTTCCTCACTGTTTGTTTTAAGAAGGAGCAGTGGTGAGGTAGAGAGAGAAGAGGACAAAGGGTGAGAGGACCCCTTGGGTAAAAGGATAAAATAAACTTTGAAGGGGTGGAATAATAGAATTATAAGTAAAAAATAGAAATGAAAGCCAAGTCTTAACCATACATTTTTCTACTTAGGCATTTCACTTGCAGTCAGTCTTACAGGTAATAATCTCTCTCTACTCTGTTCTATCTTGTGACAAATATTAGGTCTATCAGTATGCCACATTTTTAAAAAGATGTTGACCAACCGTTGCACAACCAGAAGAGTATGACTAGGAAGATGAGAATCACGCAGGATCTTTGAGGAGGCTAAGTATGATTAGCTAGAGAAAATTTAGCAGAAGCAGGATAATTAAGCCAGAGTTTGTGAAGGGCAAGAAGGCAGATAAAGATGTACACTTAAAAGTGTTGCCTTTGATAACACAAAGAGGACCAATGAGAGATAAATTTGGGATCAATGTAAAATTCTCTAATATTCAGAATCATCAGAAAGGATATGAACTGCTTCACAAAACAGTGAGGGCTCTATCTCTAGAGGTATTCAAGATTTGGCTACTAAATATTTATTAGAGTTATTATAGAAAGGAATTATATTCGTGAGAGCTCTCAAATGCAAGTGACAAAAACTAATTTAAATGGTTTAACTGAAAAGGAAATGAATTGGTTCAATGTAATGCTAGATTCGACACAGATGGATCCAGAAGTTGAAATGATATCATCAGGAATCATTATCACTCGGTTCTGCTCGCCTTTATGTTGGCTTCAGACTCGGGCACGTTATCCCGGGGATAGTGGCAAAGATGGTAAGCTTCAGTCTTATGCCACACCAGCTGAGCAACAGGAGTGGAAAGAGTTTCCTCTTTCTCGACAGCACCAGCAATTGCTGGAATTCATCTAGCTTGGGTCAAGTACTTCCCCTGAACCTATTGGTATGGCCATGGGAAAGCAGCAATTGCATTAGCCAAAACTAAGTCACATGGTCCCCCCACTACACCCCCCACACAAATCTTAGTGGTCACGGACATGTAGCACTCTCTCTGGCCAGATCTAGGTCATCTGTACACCCGGAGGGCAAGAGAGGAGGGCGTACATGGAGTCAACAACCCCCTCTCTTAAACCATGTAGACTGAGAGTTGCCAAGGAAAAATCAAGACGCTATTGTTAAAAAAAAAAAGGGAAGAGTTTCAAGGCAGACAAAAGTAATAGCTATTCTCTAATAAGGGTTCTTCTTAAAATAGGAGACAGGCCTACAAAACTTGTGCGGCTTTTTCCAGTTAAAATTTTATTGCTAAGTCACACTTGCTAAGTCAAGAACTGGGTACTCATTCTATAATTAAAGCCAAACTGTTGACTTTTTAGCTACTTAATTCCTGAGATATTCAGTAATATCGACACAGAAACTGAATTATTCAAGTAATAGCCTGTTATTCACTTCCCTTTGTAAAATGCATGTAGATGGAAACCAGTGAGATGTGCTGGTAAAATAGCTCTCTGGAAAATAAAGCTATGATGTATAGTATTTGCCAACTTTTATTATGCAAGTACTCCCCTTACAGCCAATTTCAGTCTTTCAACATGAGGTTACTAAACACAGAACTGAGAAAATACGCACACATTCGTGGCTCCTGACTTGGTGCCATCCAGCTCCAGCACACCACTTGACAAAACTTTATAAATGCTCCAAGCCTGTGAAAAATGATCTCAGATAATGGAGTCTAGTTTTTTTTCCCCCCATTTCATTTGAGTATATGGTAAGAGATGATAAATGTAAAATAGAGCATAGAATGTTTAAATTAAGTATAACCAATTTCCCTGCAATGAATGCTATTACCTATTACAGGGGATTTTTTTTTCAACATAATATGGAATTTCCTAGCGAGGTCTTCATAAATTAGTTTTATTTCTTATGGCTGGATTTGAATGATCTTGAAAGAAAACAGAGGCATAGGTTTTTAGTGGCTTATTATAATACCTCTATTCAAATAGCCTAAGACCTCTCTCTACCTAACAAAGACTGGTCTACTTTTTGGCAAAAAGAACCAAACCTAATGGGAAATAAAACATATGTCTAAAGTAGTTTATCAATGATCAACCTGTTTTGTGATAAATGTAAAAAAATCCCACAAAACCAAATACAACTGTGTATGACTGTCACATGGTAGCATTCAACAAGGAGGGAAGAGACCATGAGGAAATGCACAAAAACTAAAGAGAGTAACTCCTGATAGTGTGAGAACACATTCAAGGTACCTCTAGCAAAGCTTCTTATTATGGTTCCTTGCAAAAGGCCACAGTTCAAACTTTAGGCATCTTATATCCCACATAGAGAATGGCAACTTTTTTAAAGGAATTGCTTACAATTGAAACTTTTCAAATATTGTAAAATAGAGTAAAGCTAAATATATATTTCTTAGTATCTTGTTAGAATTTTAGAAACTGATTGTGTCCTGTCAGCAGCTTCAACTACTTAACTATTCTTAAACTACGAAAAAGGCAATTCCAACTCAGCACTTGGAATAGTACAATCACTTAACCTCTTCTTTGTTCCAGGTGCGGTTCTCTTTAATATAGGCCCTGTGATGCATTTACTCAACAGTCCGTATTACACCAGACTGAGGTCCATAGCTCCAACAAGTGGGTTCCAAGTGGCCATCCAAACAAGTAAAGTAGAGAGATCAAAGCCAAAAGGGGCATAGATTGACAAGGGGTGAGGGAAGCATGAGGCCTCCCTGGTAGGCCAGAAACGGTCTTTCCCCGCTCTCTGAGGTGAGTAGGGCTGCTTGTTCCATTATCATGTCATAGATAGGACAAATATAGAAAATCTTTTTTGAAAATTAGAAATCTGAATTTTAAAATGGGTGGATTTAAAAAAATATTTGTAGGGAAAATATTTTTAAGGAAACCATAAAACCCAGAAACTACACAAGAAGAGACTGACCTATTGAATTTGTCTCGAAATTTAAAACTCTGTAACAAAAAATACCACAATATAAGTAAAAAGACAAACTTGAATAAAACTTTTGCAATACATATTGTTTAGCACAAAAAAATTTCAAAAATCATTAGAAAGAAAGAGGGAGAGAGGTAAGGAGGAAAGGAAGAATAAAAAAAGGTAAAAAGAAAAATAAGCAAAGGAGAAACATGTAAAGCTTCTCTCAATTTTATATATTTCACTCATAATTTAAAAATATAAATATCCCTATTAATTTTAAAGATGCAAATTAACACAAGGACGAAGTCTCCTTTTTTAACCTACACATCTAAAATTAAAGCAAGCATGTCAACAAGTGTGTGGTGGGAGATAAATTATGCAATTTTTTTAAGACAATTTGGCAAAACATCAAAATTTAAAATACATATATCCTTTGACTTCATAAGTTGATCTAAATCCAGAATCCGGAAAAATAAATAAAATCAAAATTTTGATTAATGAAGAAGCAAGCCACCTAAAAATGAACACTATTGTTTCTGGATGATTGATGATATAATTTGTAATATGAGAGAATGTGAGCTTTCTTAGACTGGCCTGATAGATAGCGGGTCAACTTAGAAGAATATTTATGAGCAGAGCTAATAACAAATTCTGAGCCTACTTTGATCTGTGACTTGCTTGAATTGGTTTTGCCTTTGCCCTCTCCCAAAACGATCATCCCATGGAAACTGAGGCCACTCAGCACCCAGCATATCACATAAGTTAGAAAGCTATGAGCAGCACTGTGCCAGGAAGAGAAAGCACGTGAGTCAGCATAACAGAAAAACCATGTGCTTTGTGACCACATGGGTGAAAATGGCTTTATAGAAGATATAACCTGAAATGGGTCTTCAACAAGAGGAAATTAAAAAGTTGTAGAGGATTGGAAAGGGCATTTGAAAGGTAGGGGAGAACAAGACCGGGAGCCAGGAATAGGCAGGAAAATTTGAGGCTTAAAGACAAATCTAGAAGATAACAGAACAGGAGCAAGAAGACAATCGACACTTATCTACCATCATCAATAGACCAAGGAAAACAGAGCCTTTGGGTATCAGATGCCCTATATTGTTGTGTCCCAAATGTCAAACATTCGTGACTCTCCTTCAAAAGTCTTGCCATATTGGTCTATAGGCATATATACTTCGATAAATGTTTCCTTTAAGTCTACTTTTGTTTTCAGCCTCATTTGAAGAAATAATATCCATGAAATGACGGGGTTGGTATGCTGGAAATAGTTCCTCTAATACATGTTAAGTAAATATATAGCTAATAAAAATGTTTTTGAACATTCATTGTATACCACCTAATACCATGTTGTGAACCAGCAAAGGGACACACGTCCCACCTTGAGAAGTGCTGGTCTTTAGAGATAGTCACCCCAAACTCAGCACCATGAAAGCTGTCGTTTGTTCATGTTTACATCTCATATGACAACGTAGACCAAACATGAAGTGTGAATTTGAGGATACCAGATGGCATTTTTAAACAAGGTTGAAAGATAAATTAATGTATCATCGTAGAATAAAAAACTAACATTTTACGGACATCTATTGAGTGCAGTCTGTGTGATGGTTATTTAAAGTATCTTATAAATGGACATGAAATTTATACAAAATCAAATAATGTAACTAGCAAGTAATCTCTTAATGCAAACACCTTCATACCCCAAAACACTGACAACCTGAGATTAAATATCATTTCAAAGTAGTTTTGGCTCAGTTTTGAATTCCAACCTTAGGGAAGGTTGTTGGATCCCACTTAAAAGGATGACTATCCTCCAAGGAGGAAGACCACAATACCACAAGAAACAAGAAAAAGATACAACCATCAATTATCTTACAACATTTACCAAAGGCAGGAGAGGCTTCAAAATAGTGTGGCAGCTGGTTGGAGTCATGGCATGGTTTCTCCTTTATCTGTTTATTTGCTTAAGGTACATGCATTTATGTTTCCCACCAGCATACTTAACTGGGTGACCAAAGTTGATTTTTTTAACTAGGACTATAATTGTGTTTGTGTGGACCTCTCTTCATGTAGAACCAAGTGCCTTATCTTCCATTGGTCAGAGAAAGGAATCAAGGAATTGAGGTTGCCTTACTCTCTTGGTTAATTGGGCTATGGCTTTGGAGATTCTGGCAGAGTCTGTTTCTATTCCCCTATTTATCCCTAAAAAAAAAACAAGAACCCTCTCCTTCTTCATGCAGCCAGTGAGGCTGAAGTGGGATGGGGCCGAAAGTATCAGGTGAAGCATATTCTGGAGCAGTTGGAGAGAACCACCAAAATGATTAAATGTTTGGGAAACGATACTCACAATAAAAGTGCCCTCACAATATATTGTGCCTTAAGAAAAGAAAGCTGAGGGCAGAGATGTGACTCTGTTCTTAAAAGATAGAGATGGTTACTGACAGGAGGATGACAAGGATCCGTCAACCATATGCACGCAAGTAAAGCAACACTGAACTTGACAGATGTTTCTTGAGAGCTGCAAATCCCTGATTGCTTTCCAGAATATTGCCAGTATATGAGAGGCAGGGCAGCAAACAGTGCGGGGACTCACTCTGGAGTCATACTCTGAGCCTCAGTTTTCTATAAAATAACAATAATAATGGTGCCCACTTCATTAAGTTTTTTGGAGGATGATATTTGTTACTACATGTAAAATGCTTAAACCAGTGCCTTGGCACATAGTAAGTTCTGTGTGTTTGTTATTGCTGTTGTTGTTTTGTTAATATTACATTAACTGGAAGCACTTGCTCCATTTCCATTAAGATTAAGAAGTTTGAGGATGAAATTAAACTTCATGAAATTGAGGTGAGATGTTGAGTAGAATAAAATTTGTTACTAAGGAGGAGTGAAAATTTTATCCTTCAGGGTTGGCCTATTTTTGTTGTTGATTGAGATAGTGTTTTGGAGTTGGTGTGAACATAGTCCTTCTTAGAGAATAAATTGAATATACAAGATGACTCATTAGTTCTTTGAAGCCAGCAGATTTGATATCAACAATGTAACCACACCAGCTCTGGATAGAGGAATTTTTCCTAGATGCAGCTCACAAGAAGCATCTCCTGTCAGGTCCATGTTGTTTTACTTGCATACATATGGCCAACAGACCTGTGCTATCCACCAGTCAATAAACACGTGTGATGGCGTCTCTTCCTATGGCAGGAGGGGAATGAAGAAGTGTCTCTGAATCCAAACTTTAGAAAGGATGTGAGCAGGCTCTGTGTGTTTCTACTGTCCATGTCAGTCAATAAAATTAGATCCTTACATCTCCTTTTTCTTGAAGGCATTTAATGAGTTACATATTCTTTGTTTAAAGCAGCACATCGAGTAACAATACAACTTGTGGGTAGAAAAAAGAACTACTCAGGCTAGGTCCCGATGCCGTAAAAACTTGGTGATAGGAAGTAACCTCAAACACTGGTGAAATCTTCTGAACGAAGTGGGAGTCTTGCCTGCTGAAAGACTGCAGGATCTCTTCTGAGAGGGAGCTGCTTAGTGGTAGACAGATGTGGCTCAGTGGGTGTTTAAATCCTAGAAATCCTTGACATTTGCAGATTTATCTATTCGTAGTAGACCATTGGGGAATAACCTCAACAGTCTTTGCCATATAATCATTTGTAATTCTGCTGGCTACAGGCTGGAGTTCTTGAAAGATCACATAGCTAATGATGGGACATGGTGGACCACTCTATGGCAGTCCGACATGTCAAAATTGGGACAACTGAGTACCTTTACATACTGGAAAACTTCTGAGAATAAAAAAAGGTGCTATTAATAATTGCAACAGAACAACAGGCATAAACTGAGTCTGTCTTGGGCAAATAGAAACATATGGTCACCCCATCCATTGTCTAGCTTTAGAATCCTCTATTAGTGTAAGCTGCATCTCTATTTAATCACTTTTTTAAAAATTATTTCTTTATTTAAAATGGCAATAAAGTGAGGAATAAATTTTTAATTCAGTTTGGTTAAACTATATGAAGGTTTGCAGACAAAGCCAGGGGCCATAGAAACCTGTCGATTCTGGAGATTCATCAAAATCTTGCCCGAGAACCTTTGTGAGACTCCCAAGAATCTACTGAATTGTCAAACAGAGCATAACTCTGAAAACTGTATGTCCTAACCTTCTTTCTATCAAATTGGGTCAGGACACTTACGTAAGGAGATGACCCCCCGAGCACAATGCTAACCCCCACCACCAAGGTTTGGTATTTAGATCACCACAGTAAATGATCATGTTGTTCACTGGTGATATTGACGCCTTGTAAGACACTGATAGCTGAAATTGCTGATTTAACTTGGAAAGATTTTGAATCAGGAGCATCACATTAAAACAGCCCTACTAAGGCTTCTGAGTGAGAGGAAAGAAACAAACATGTGCCGTACACTCAGAATGTGCCAGGCTCTTTGCTGGACTCTATATATGTGCTCTGACTTACTCTTTTCAACTCTTTTTAGCAGCTTGAGAAATCAGAAAGTTTGCATATTTGCTCAAGGAAAGTCACTTATTTTTTCAGTAATCGTTATATACAATCACGGTCAGGAGGCATGCTTAAAGTTTGAAGCAGGTCAACTTTCATCTTCTGTTCACCTGGGAAAGGGAATAAAAATTAATTCTTTGCTGCCTCTGAGAAACTACTATGACTGAATCCATCACGAACTGACAACATTCTAGAGACTAATTAGACTAAGGTTGGTGCTTTCCTACAAACCAACCTGTTTGTTGGCTGTGATCTTGTTGTTCCATGCAATTCCTAGGAGATCTGGAAGGATTCTGGGGCAGCCTAAGTGACAACATAGGGCAGTGATTTGCAAATATTTTACTATCAATAGTAAGAAAGTCCCATGTGGGGTAAACTCTTTCAGTCTTTAATCCAACATCTGTGTTGAGTCATTAAAATAAAGAGGAAGAAATTGGCATTAAGGGATATACTGGGAAGAGGCAGTAATTACAAACTATATCCAAGAAGTGACTGAAAAGCATTTTAAAGAAGTGAGGAGAGCACTAATCCGTTTAAAACCTAGGGAGCAGTCTGCAGTACACGACTCTCAGATGGACTCACTTTAGGTGAGAAGGTGAACTGACTGAGGCTTATACTGTAGTAATTACCTATAATTATCATTTTGGATTTTTTTACATAAAAGTTTATAGTTATGCTGCAATAATCCACTTATGCACAGTTTTCGTTAATTCTATGATGGAAGAAAACTCTCCAGTCAAAACTTTAAATGAAAATGTGTTTCATGTCACCACAGGTCAGGTAAATGCAATGATCCGAGATTTTTAATGCACGTATAAAACATTGGAAGCCCGACACTGGCAGGTTTCAAAGAGAAGAATCTGACTAACCTAGCAAAGATTGCCTGGATCTGTGTACCCAACAGGGCAGTGAGTTCAAAGATGAAAATATTTTGGCTGACTTTCTCCAGGACACATTTTTACTCTGAAAAACTCCTTCGACAGAAACAGCCTTCCCACTCCTCCCTTGCCCCTTGGCAAAAAACCTGCTCCTCGCTGAAGAAGCACCTCAAACGTGACTTCTGCGTGAAGTCTTCCCCTCGCCCCAACACAAGGTTTGTGATCTCTTAGCGACTCCTCTGATCCCCTATACAGACATACATTTCCCACTCTCTTTGCATACATATTAGCACTCGAAAGTGATCAACCTCCAGCACGTCACCTCTCCAACCCCAGGACTGAGTCTAGTGACCTGAGAGATCAGACACAGGATCTCTTCCTCATTCAGTGTCCAAAAAAATGACATGTACACCTATTGGAAGGCTACTCTTCAGTGCAGGGCAAAGAAGTAGCTCACCCTGTTCGTGTGTGTGTGTGTGTGTGTGTGTGTGTGTGTGTGTGTTGTTCACTAGGCTGTGGCAGTTCCTTAGGCCCTCGTACTAGGTCTCATCGATCTTTTGTAATCTGTACAGATTATATATGCCTCACACGTTTATGCAATAAACTGCAATGAAAATAATGTAACCATTCTCCTTTTCCAAAAATGCCATTTCCCAAGTTTTTATTTTCTAGGATCCATTTAGATTTTGAAATGATCTCTTTTTTACTATAACTGAGGTAGCCTCAGATTTGTAAAGGAATCCAAATTTGTATTTCCAGCCCTGAGCACCAGACACATATAAGCAACTTCCAACTTCACCAGATATACACTTGTATATCTAGGAGGCATCTCAAGACTTTTGTAACCAGAATAGAGCTGTGCATTTTACCCTCACCTTGCCTTTGAAAGTGATCCTCCTGACTCCACCCATCTCAGTATCTTCAATATGTACCTTGTCTCTTGAATTTCACATCTAAACACTGCTATCACCCTGGTCTGAGCCATGGCCATCTCACCTGAACGACTTCCATCTAGTCACCTGTTTCCATTTGTATCCCCCGACACAGCAACAGCTGTAAGTGCTCTTCTTAAAATATTAATCAGATCATCCTATTCCCACATTCAAAGGTCTCCACTGGTTTCTTAAAATGCTGAGAACAAAATCCAAAGTCCTTTTCACGGGCCTCCAACATCCCACACGATCTGTGCCCTGCCTGCTCTCTGACCTCGATTCCTGCCTTCCTCCGCCATGTTCCTGGGCCCACACTCCATCCTGCTCCCGAAATCTGCCAGCCTGTCCTCCTCTTAGGACTCTGTGTTTGTTCTCTTTGCTCGTGGTGCACTGCCAGGTCTTCTCCTGGCCAACTCTGTCTGGTCATTCTGGTCTCAGCCTCAACATTGGCTCCTGAAAGAAGCCTTCCCGGACCAAGACTCTGAGGTAGATCCCCAAGCACTTGTTAGAACATTCTTTTATTTTGTTTGCTTTGAAAATTATTCTGTTATTTTCTATTCCTCCACAGAGTG
This sequence comes from Pteropus medius, assembly GCF_902729225.1. NCBI lineage: Eukaryota > Metazoa > Chordata > Mammalia > Chiroptera > Pteropodidae > Pteropus > Pteropus medius. Next base: position 6,177,683 of record NW_024352786.1, on the reverse strand, counting down.
CAAACTCCTTGAGAACAGAGACCTTGCCTGTCTCATTCACCACTGAATCCCAGCTCCTAGAACAGGACAGGTGCTCACTTGTGGAAAGAAGGAGAAATTCTGAAAAACAAAAATCAGAAACACGACATCAACAAGAAATTTGAATTTTAGTACAGTAACCAGGAAGTGGCTGTTCTGATGCTTTCTTTGCTGTCAGCCACAGGAATGAGAGAAGACTATACACAAAGAACAATCTAGTGACAAATGTGCGGCCATTTGCTCTGTGACAACATCTCCAACATGGAGGCTTGTCAGGGTGCTTGGTAGAACAGATGTTATCCAAATTGCCTGAAGGGCCAACACAACTGTGTTGGACACGTGGCCTGCTCAAAAGAGAGTGGGCAGAACTCTCACCTCATAGACTATATTCTCACTGAATATATTCTGACTGAAAGCACTCTGACAGGTCCAAAACATGCTGTACCAAACAAAGAGCCCAGTACAATGGAAAGAGGCCGAAGAATTTCTCTCTTTTACAAATTACAAATCTCAAATTTTGACACTACCCTGACCCGAATCTGGGTCACTGTGACTAATTAGCTCCCACTTCAGATACATATTTTTACCTCTGGTGTCTCTAATTATGCCCTCCAAATACCAATTTCACCCAACTATCGCACAGCCAAAATGACGATTATAGACCAGAAGTACTCCTAAGGCCATCATTACTTTTGGCCATTTTAATGGCCAAATATGACATATAACAAATGTGACCTAATGGCCAATATGACATATAACAATCCTTGTAATGACTGTGTGATAACTGCTCATAACTGTAGGGTTTTCAGCGCCACCAGGAAGGTACTAACCACATGGATAGTAATGTGGCCATAACTCTACAGATTCCTCCAGCCTCCTCTGTACTCTTAGAAGCACTTGATACACTCTTAGGTGAGAATCTAGAAGAATCACTACTTTCTCCCTCCATCACTATCACTATCCACTACCTCATCTGAAGATATCTGACTTTTTTCCTTTCTAATCAATTCTAGGGGAACCAGGAGTCCTTATTCTAATTGAGTCCTTATTTTTACGTGATATGGAAGAAGCACATGGGCTTTGAAATCATGCACATTGCATGACCTTGGCAAGTCAGCAAACTTCTGCCATCCGAGAGTTCCTCCGGTGTTTAATATCCCTGTTTTAGGCCCTTTCATTATCAGCAGGTCACAGTTTGGCCACCACCTATCACAAACAGGAAATGCTGCATGGCTCAAGAAATACTTCTCTGTGAAGCTTCTTGTGCCACATAGCATACCTGCTAGTGACAAGTGCTATGGCGGAAAGCCTCCACCCTCAGAGATGAGGTTACTGGACAAGGGAATGGATGCCCAGCCCACATCTTTAGTAGTTGTGAATGCAGTAAGGGACAATATCCAACAGAGCTGAGCTTTGAGATGAGATAGTTAGGAATTCAAGCTCTGGAATAAAAAATACCAAGTTCTACCACTTACTGGCTGTGTGATATCAGATGACTAACAATGTCTTCAGCCTCGGTTTCTGAAAATGAGAAAAAAAAATGCAACTTCTATCTTGTAGGCTGCTGAAAAGATTAAATTAAATTGCATCCTTAGTTATATTTATTGTTCGATGATTTTCTTAGGAGAATTCAGGCAAGAAAGTCAGAGGCTCTCCCTACCCTGTATTTCCCATATTCCTGGAAGGGTTAGCAGAGAGAGGGAATGTGCCAGTAGAGACATTCTTCCATAAAACCAATTTTGTCTAATGAACAGGTGCCCTGGTATGAATACTGTATAAACAATAATGATAGAAATATTCACTTTATAGGATAATTATGAGAATTAAGTGAGATAAACTACGTGAAACTACCTACAGTCTAAGAAATCATTTGTTTTCCTTTTCCCTTTACATGGTTTGGAAAATGTCTAAAGTCTTTATTTAGTAACTTAAAAAAAAAAAAAACAAACCAACATTTTTTTACCTAAAATCTAAAGAAACTTTCTTCCCATGATAAATTCTTGGAATGCTGTGTTGATTAGAATTTTTTTTCTATAATCTCCCTTTTCTCACCCTTTGTGCCTTTCTTTCCACTGTTCCTCCATTTTCGCGTTCCTTCAATTTACATTCTGTTGCAGAATCCTGGTACAAGAGATTTATTGGGGCACCAATCACAGAATGACTTTTTAAATGGTCAGTTTCTACAGAATAGAATCCTAGCAGGATGCATCCTGCCACATTCTGATAGACACTCTTTTTTTCTGATTTTAAAAAAATTCAGACTCTTTTGGTATTCTATGCAAATGAACTTTGACTATAAGTTGGAGACACATTCAGCTGCCTCCTCAAGCAAAGATATTTTTCAATGTCAGAATTCTTGAAAGTCCTTGAATAAAAATTCACTTCCCTCTAGAGTTGTATTGATGTATTTTTAATATTGCTATTTTTCTTTCATTGTTGCCTAGAAATGCATTCTAATTTTATTTGTAGTTTATAATAAAAAGGATCCAAGGGAAAAACTAGTAAGGGTCTATTGAAAGAGTTAAATCATTTCCCTGCAGCTTTTCTAAGCGGAACTGATAGTCTTAGTCTGACTCAGAGAGCTGGACTAGAAAGGCTGCCAACATCTGTTTTGGTCAGAGGCAGATAAAAGAGACTAATTCATAGCGGGAATAACCTATGTATGGCATTCTGTATTCCATTACCCTTTTCACAAAAAAACACCCATGATATAGATAGACAGATATATTTCTACCTAAACTTTTCCACAGTGGAAATAAAAGTGAAAGGCTCAAAAGAGTTATTATTGATTTATTTACCTAGAATGAAGCCAGGAGGAACAGCACATCAACATTATTACCTTGCAAGGGTGGGTCTTGGCCATTTGACAGAACTGGTCTTAAAATTTTTAAAAACAGAAATGAAAATTACTTTTCAAATACCCATAGAAACATAGGTTAGGCCTGGCATAAACTGAAATGCAAGAATAATGTAAAATCTTCATTTTATCCATTATTTTCAACCTTCTCTCCAGTAATACTGTTAACGTGTAGCCAAATAAATTAGTTTGAGACCCACTTTTCTCATTATTGGCAAGGATGCTAACAGGTAGGCAAGAGAGGTAGTAAGCTATCTGGTTAATTGATGAAATGAGTAAGCCACACAGAAATAATCAGGACATGGCTATATCTAAAGATCAACACAAGAAAAAAACATTTTGCATTTGCCAGGGGAGCAGCTGCGAGGTGGGGAGGGAGATCTGGGGGCATTTTTTGGTTGGTCAGCTGATTGGCTGGTTGGGATTGAAGACTGCCGGTTCCATTTGTTACCTAGAAACACACAAAAAGCCCCCAACACCCAGGGTCATCAAAAAACTTGTTCAACTCTGAATTATTTCAGACAAGTAGCTCAGGCTTAAAATCTACTTTCCTTTTTTGACACCAATCTTTGCATGATTGAAACAGTGTTGTGATAGAAAGGGTTTCATGATATACATTTGACAATAATCAGGAAGATCTTGAGTCAAAGCAGCCCAGTGGATGAACTACATGCCACAGTTTTGACACCCAGAGCCTATAATTCCCATTAGAGGAAACTCTCCACCTTCGATACTCTGAAAGTGAAGAGGCAGACGCTCTTGTTCTTCTTCAGGTTTGAATCGTCATCTGCTATTGTCATGACTAATCCTACTCTTTTGCTCTTCTACCTCTTTCCTTCTTTCTTTTTTTCTTGGTCATCTTTCTTTCTCTTCCGTTGCCTTGGAAATTGATCACAGTCTGGGTGGGGAACATGTCTTAAACCTGAATACTAGAATCTCATTGGGGGCTGAGACCGAGGACACAGAGAGGGCACTCAAATCAGTAATTTTAATTAAATAGAACAAAACTAAGACCACTCCCAAGGTCCCACACTGAGGAAGAAGCTCCTGCACAGGGAGGATTGGGCCGATGTGGCATATTGTTCCTTACATATCAGAATTTGAAAACATTTGCTTATGAGCAACAGTCTTATAAAAAACAACTGTAGTCCTTGATACTCAGAACACAGTACAAATGTTTTATGTGCCTGTATTCTTTAAACATCTTAGAGCCTTAATTATCCAGAATTCAACAAAATGGAACATTACCACCACCACCCAAAAAATATTTAGAACTTTCTTGTCACCTCACTTTTATGAGAAAGATTTAAACTTTAAGTACTCACAGAGACCACAGGTATAACTGATAAAAATGTCTCCATGTGCACCTAAGACAGTATACATGCAGGCCAGTCTCTTAAATCTTCTATAAGCAGAGCATACAATACTGAATGCATAATGATCATTCATATTCAGAATTTTAATTCTGAAGCAGAACAGAGCCATGATAAAGGAAGCAATATTGTTATGCTCTCTGTTCTTATTAAAGTAAGAAAAACTGCTACTGCCCTTTAGAAAGATTTTCAACAAGAGAAAATATTCTTTTTTCTTTGCATTCCAGATAATTGAATTTCTTTTTTCATCTGCCAAAGAATGTCAGTGCTCTGATCCTTCTAAGAAATCTGGGAGTAGTAGCCTGGAATTATTTATGATTTATGCCTACTGCCATAAAGGATTTGGGGCCTGGGATTCAAAGAAGTGATATGACCAATATGCTATACTCTGCCCTTGACTTTCTGACCAAAGATGTGTGCTTCCTCTACTCTAACTGTAAAACAAAGGACAAAGAGTCATAAGATGACAGAATGAGAAGAGACCTTTGCTACTGGAAACTGTAGATCACTGTATAGAAAACCAAGTCTCAGAGAAGTAAAATAACCTGTCCAAGGCCAAAGGGCTCCCGGTAGCAGAACTGGGAGTAGAACCAGGTCCCCTGACTCCAAATCTTCTTCCATTGGCCCAGAAAGTCTCCCCTCTGGCAGGAATTGTTAGCAGGACACTGTTATCACGGTGAGACCATTTTGCAAAGTCTGTAAACGCTGGAACATGTCCTGGAAGAACAAAATATTAAGTCTCATTTTTCTCTAAACAACAAGTACCACTCTGATACTTAGTCTAATCCAAGATGCACCTCAAATAGATCACAAACTAGCAAAGCATCTCAGCTACCATGTGGCACCACTATATTCTTCCTTTCCCTGCTATTGTCCCTGGGGTTACTGTCCCTGGCAAAGCCACTGATCAAATGGAGTCCAAAAAGCTCCTGCCTTTGAGAGTACCGATTCCCACCATTAGGTTTCCAGATTGCCCTCTTGGGTGGTGGGAGTGGGGAGTGGTGGGGGTCATCAGACAAACATTCTGTAGGCCAGAGCTATGGCATTAACAAATACTAGGCCATTAGGCTTGGGGTGGGGCACACAAAAAAGAAAGGATAATAGGTTATCAGACTAAAGAGGCCTGAAGTACGTATTGGGAGACGGATTATGGCTCTTTGGGTTCAGAGTACTAGAGAAAGAGAATGCCATGAGAAGGAAGTCCAAGTAAATAACTGAATCTTTTATTTTTCATGTGTGGTTTTTTTGATCAACCAGGTCCACATTTAAGGTCTGGGGAAGAGTAGCTAGAAAGACTGCCTATTTCTTCTTTTCTTCTGTCAAAGCTCTAGTTGGTTTTGTTGGAGTCCCAACAGCTATCTCAAGCAGGCCAAGTACTTTCGTCCTTCACTTGTGCCATAGCTCCTTCTCCAGTATCTAACACAAAAAAAGACTTTAGCTCTGCGGAAAGAGAGACCAATTCCAAGCAGGAGTAGGAAACTCAACTTCATTAATGGGCAGTGGTATCTCGTAGAAGTTTAAAAAGCAGCTTCCAGGAGAGGAAACGTATTCATAAGTTTAATATAAATTTTACTGATATAAAGAATGCATGGCTACAGTTTATAAATATAATAAAATATGCAAAGCTCTGTATTATAAATTCTGTATAGTCAATTGATTTCTCACAGAACATTTTCCTCGATTTTCGTTTAATTCCTGTATCCTTAGCCAACCTATGGAGGCAATTATCAAACAAGTATAATTCTCACATGAACATTTGTTAATATTTTCATCAGTGTTAAAGAGAAATAAACAACAAAGACATATGTCAGAATAACACTTGTTCATGGATGATGGAAGCAACTTCTTTGCTGAATCAGATACTAGTTTTTGAATACGGAAGAATGTTTTCTCAATTTTGGGGGCTACTCACAATGCAATGACTATAGGCACAACACACATTTAAATTTAATATACGTTATTAACATTTTCTCCATTACTTTCTTAAGTCTAGATAATCAACAAAATGATACACGAGCCTTGATTTGTAGCTGATTTCTGAGATGTAAATACTCCCGTCATGCTGATTTCAAACTATCGATGTGCTGTCGTGGAAGGGAGTTTGTGAGGACATCCGCAGCAGTGTGTCATTATACGGTCTGTCCACTGGACGCACAGGATAAAAGCAAATCACCCCAACAGCACACAACCTATTAAAATGTAATAAAATATTTAGAGAGAGGTGAGTTTCGGGTATTTGTTACCTTTGTTCGTAATATGACTTATATAATTGTAAGCTTATAGAATTTAATTTTTAATAGTGGCCGTGTTTAACAATTGGCTCACAAAATTCTTAAAACTTTACAAATCAGTTCTCATAAGCTTGTATGAACAGGCTCCAGCACTCCACTGGGAGTAAAATACATTCTTTTAAAAAAGTATCAGGAAAAAGATTACTATTTCATAAGATATGTGTTCATAATAAGTTATAAAGCCATTTATTAAGAAATTGAATTTTCAAAATCCTTGTCCAGTCAGTAGATTTGGCATTTCTGTCCAAGTGTGTGGGGGGTTAGATTCCCCCACTTCCTCCACAGCCTTTAACCACCCCACCACCTCTCCCACAGACACCCGTTGCACAGAAGGGATTCATTTCACACACCTCATGAGAACTTCACCTTGTCCTATCCAAAATAACTCTTTCTGGAGCCAATTTTTTAGTGTAATTTATTCCAGACCTTTGATGGGGAAACTTGTACTCTTGAAACTGTTCAGATGTGCAGCCAGCGGGGAGCTCCTGGGCCACACTGGCTTCTGCAGCCACAGATGCTGCGGCCAACCCCGACGCCCAGGGACACCACGCGGATTTATAACATTCCTGGAGGGATAGCGGATCCGGAGCCTATAAATGAATGCATTATGCTTATCCACGTACATGTTTTTCATCTGTGACAGGTATTTTATGGATTGGAGCCTTCATTAAAATGTTACATAATCCTCCTTTAATAAATAGTGTGAATATTCAATGAAATTGAAACAAGAAAGACTGCCTTTATTTCGGCATAACGGGTTCAAAAATAAAAGGATTCACCACAGACTAAAGACCGATCATCAAAAAGATCAGGTACATTAGATGATGTGATCATACGTCTATCATAGTTTCATCATAATGGAAGAAGCATAAATGATGTAAGGATTTTTTTTTTTTTTTTTGCTTTTTTATAAGGTCATCTTGAACACCTCACACATAAGATGCTAAAGAAATGCATCATTTAGTCAAATTACTAATCTGGCTTAATTAAAAGCAAAGCCAGGATGAATCAATGAAAAATGCTGATAAAAAATACTTTTTACGAGATACTTTTTAAAGGAATTAAGTTGCATTACCCTGCAGTATAAGACATAACTGAAATTCTATCCGCATTATCAAGCAGAACTCTTACTTCAACAGCTTTAATGTGTGGGAGGTAACTGTCAACCAGGAAGTCTGTGACCTCAGCTTAAAGAGTCTATACTGTAGCATTTAGCACAATGCCTGGCTAAACCCTCAAAAGGAATTTCTAGAATGAGTGAATTAATTAATATCAATGACCGAGGACAATTTATGAACATTATTTTAAAAGTTTCTTCTGTTAGGTAGATGAAAATTATGTTTGTAATTTTACTTATGACACTAATTTTTAAAATAAACATTTTCTCTATTAATACTATTAAAACATAGGCCTTCACTAAATTTCCACATTTTCGATTATGAGAGTTGATAATTAAGAAGTTATAGTATTCCTCTATTTTTTTTTCCTGTCCAGGACCATTTGCCTTTCTGCCATTAATGACACCTTAATTTTCTCCTAGGAAACCATCTCTCCCCTTCTCATAGTCAATCAATCAGGTTGCACTGAAGTTGACCCCAATCCCTGTCCACAGATGGGCGAGCATATGATCCAAATGTGGCTAGTCAGGGCATTCCATCCTGCTGTCCACAGAAACTGATTTGGAGATGGGCGTGTGACTCACTCGGACCAATAAAATCCACTCCCAAGACATCTGCTAGAACTATTATAAGAGAGATAATCTCTTTCTGCTTGTATGCTAATCTGGTAGGGTGTAAGCCTTGTGTTGATGGTAACCACATTAAGCTTAGAGAACCAGACCAGGAATGAGGCCAGTGCAGGAAAATGCAGAGCTGAGAGATAGGGAGAGAAGAGTTCTGATGGATGCCATTATCTGCTTGTCTGCCCAGTGACTAAAGGCTGCTCTATTCTTGGACTTTTTCATTTCATAAACCTGTAATCGAGTTGGGTTTCTGTCATTAAGAACCAGATGGATCTATTCTACAAGTTTCTTTTATGCTTATTTTCAAAGAGTGCTCTCCTTGGTTATATTTTAAATCCTGGTGAAATTAAATAGATTCCTTCAGCCGGCCATATGCATGATTTAAAATCTTGCTAACCTTTCCAAACATTATAATTATGGACTTCAGTAACTCAGAAAGCCAAGAGCTGTGTTTTAACAGAACCTATGAAGAAAAGGTTTTTCTGTGTACTTTGACGGCCTAAGAAGCTACAAAAGTATCTTGTTTTCTAAAAATAATTCAAATCTTTGAAGACTATGATTTGGAAAGTCCTTTCTCTATACAGGACTTTGTGTACTGTTAAATAATACCCATCACCGCCAATAGACAGGGATCTATAAATACAGCATTAGGATGGCAAAAAGTACACATGAAACAAAAAAACTAGAAGATTGCCATTATTCTAGGATTCACGGAATGTCTCACAAAACTCTTCAAAGGGGAAACTTAAAGAAAACTATTCTGAAACAATTTCTTATCATCCTAAATGCTATACCGTGGAATCAAAACAAAATACAAGAGTATAGAAAGAGAAGCCTCAATCCGAGTGTGGTTCCCACTTTCGGTACATGTCATGTGCATGATCTAGTGTGTTAGCTTTAGTCTCTTCATCTAGAAAATGAGGATACTTTCTTCCTCCCAAGAATCAACTGAGACAGTGAACTTTAAGTATGCCATGAGCTCTATAAATGAGGTATCAACTATCATTTTCATCAACATATTAATATTGTTATGCATACTGACAGAGTTCATACACTTAAAAGAAAATCTGGTGTGGTAAGCAGTTAGTATACAGCGAGTTTAGCCACAAATCCCATCTGTATACCTGAGACAGACTTGCACAAGGGTCTCAGTACCTCGCAACAAGAGGGTAAATAGCGTGAGTGCTCTTCGGCTTTGTGAACTGTGCTAGACTGTGGGCGGCATAGTGAACCTTGCTTTTCCATGCACAGCCATATGCTAAGTACTGTGAGAGCTACAACGATGTGTAAGATAGTCTCTGCTTCTAAGAACGTACAGGCCATCTGTAAGCGCAAGCATATTTTGCATCATGCACTGCATGAGTGTTAGAACAGATGGGCAGGCAAAGGGCTATTTCAGGGGCAAATAAGATGAGATTAAATCTAGTTAACCTTCACCAAAAATGAGCATTTCTGTACAATTTCAAAAATGGTTTTGGTTTTCATAGGTGCTACGGAGGAGTCTTCACAAGAAAAAGGAAAAATATGTGAAAAGTGAAAATACATATGAAAGGTTGGAGTTTGGGAATAAACTACGAATGAAGGTTTATTTGACTGGGGAGGGTTAGGAACACCTAGCAAAGAAGGCAGACGATAGTCTGCAGGCAGTAATGAGTTACTGCAGCTTTTAAATGAACGAGCTACAAAAAGAAGCCAAAATTTAGGAATAAAACTCAAGCATCGCTCTTTCCGTGCCCAGCGTAGCCGTGCAGTTCTCCCAAGAAGCATCTGAAGCACGTAACAGCTCCAAAGCATTGGATGCTGGAGAAACTAATGGGTGTGTTTGCTCCTTATCCATCTGCCGGTCCCCACAAGCTGAAAGAATGTCTCCCTCTCATCATTTACCTAAGGAATAGACTGAACTATGTCCTAACAGGAAATGAAGCAGAGAAGGTCTACATGCAGTAGTTTATCAAGATTGATGGCAAGGTCCGGACTGATGTAACCTACCCTGCTGGTTTTACAGATTTCGTCAGCATTAACAGGGCTAAAGAGAATTTCCATCTGACCTATGACACCAAAGGTCACTTTGCTGTTCATTGTATTACACCTGAAGAGGTCAAGTACAAGTTGTACAAAACAAGAAAGATCTTTGTGGGCACGAAAGGAATCCCTTATCTGGTGACTCATGATGCTCACACCATCTGCTACCCTGATCTCCCCATCAAAGCAAATGACATCATGCAGATTGATTTGGAGACTGACAAAATTACTGATTTCATCAAGTTTGACACTGGTAATCTGTGTATGGTGACCGAGGTGCTAACTTGGAAAGAATCAGTGTGATCACCAACAGAGAAAGACGCCCTGGCTCTTTTGATGTGGTTCATGTGAAAGATGCCAATGGCAACCACTTTGCCACCCTGCTCTCCAACGTTTTCATTATTGGCAAAGGAAACAAACCATGAATTTTTCTTCACGGCAGCAGGAGACTCTCACCATTGCTGAAGGGAGAGACAAGAGACTGGCAGCCAAACAGAGCAGTGGGTAAAAAGATCTCTAGGTAACATGATTGAAAAAGTCTTTGTACCTAATAAAAGCTAAATATAGCATGATAAATTGCCAAAAAAACAAAACAAAACAAAACCTCAAGCATCAGCATGAAAGATTTCTTGAATAGGAAAAAGTGATTGGCAGGTGGAAAAGTAGGGAATACTGTAATTTATCCAGGTAAGGAAATGTTAGAACCTGAATTGTACAAGTTCCAGTGGGCATGAAAATGAAGGAAGATGTTTTAAAGACTTCTGTAGATAGATTAAAAATATTACTTAATAAATAATTGGATATGGGAAATAAAGGGAGGCACCAGTACTTCTTAACAGAATGACTGGGAAGTTGATAATAATACCAGTCAAGTAGGAAATTCAAGTAGAGGAAGGAACATGGTTGGAAATAAAGGCATTTTGTATACTTTTGAAGTTTGAGATAGTGGTGACATAGTATAAGAGATAATGAAAACCAATTGGAAACAACGATGTATAGTCAAGATGAAGATTAGAGCTAGAGACGGAGAATGGTATATAGGGTTATGTGGGAAACGAAGAGCCGGAAGTGACTCAGCCTCTCAGCAGTTAAAGGGATAGAGAGTTAAGAAGGCAGTGGTCCTCTCACCACAGGATGCTCAAAGGAAGATGAAGAAAAGCATTTGCCCATTAAAAGCTCAACTTGATTTAACTGAAAGCTTACAATTTTTTAAAAATCCCATTTTATATAGACAAATATTTTAGATTTTTTTCATACCTAGGACCAGCTAATTAACACATTAGTTGCAAAACTAGATATTTTAGAGAGGTGGTTTAAATAAAAATAATCATTTACTTTTCTTAAATCCCAAGCACTCTTTCAAATGATATTTTCCTGATTTTTCTTTCCCCAATTTACTCTTTCTTTTTTTTCCAAAACAAAGGAAAAAGTAACATTAGGGATTTGGGTGAAAATTTCTTTTTTTTTTTTGGTTTTATACTTTTAAATGTTTTCTTTTTAAAAAATATTTTAATCAAATTTATTTACAAAATAATAACAGAAATTATAATTCTACAAAGCATCAATTTGAAAAAATATATATAATCACTTAGATAATGATAAATAAAATTCACTTTATTAGAGATGAATGAGCCTCCCATTCACTACTTTTGCTCATTTTTTTTTTTTTTTTAGTTGTTTAAGGCAAAAGGGTAAACCCAGTGCCTATTACTCCATTACAGCACAATGTGTAACTCTGATTCATGGGATTTAATATTGGGTTCAGAGATTTGGATTATAAATTCCAAGAGTTAGTGTTGAACAATTTCTACAGATTTCTCAGTCTGACCCAGAGCCACCTAACCCAAATGTGAATGAAGGGGAATCAGTGTTCCTGATAGGAACTCTATTTTCATTTCCATAAGTTAAGATTCAAAATATTAGTATGTATTGCTCTACATTTTCATATCCTAGCATAGTGATTTGGAGGTATTTTCTCTAGCTCTTTGCATGCGTGTGTATTGGGGTGGGATGGGGGTGGTTGTTCCTGTAAACTCACATGTATATATATTTTGTATCCAGCTGTGCGACTGCATTTAGGTTTAAAATAAAATTTATGAGTAAACTTTGCCTAATGCATATAAACAGTAAATAGCTACTTGTGAATTTATTAATTAGAATCCTGTTTATAGAATTATTGTGAAGGATAATCCTTTGTTCACATGAGCGATATCCTACTTTCAGTATGAAAAATATGGAGTGAGGTCCTGTTAAGAAACCACCTTGGAACTTCACTGCACAGCCAGATAGTTTCACTCAAGGGCCCTCTGTGTTTCCCACGTCCTAAGATTAGGTCTTTGTCTCAGAGGAATAAGCTCTTGACTGGACTAGAGCCTTACAGAAGGATTAGTCGCCAATTCACCTGTCCCCTTTCCCACCTCCTCTGACTCTCTTCCTAGAGCCACCTTGGCTGCCTGCCCAGACCCTTGACTTCTTCTCAAATTTAGGCCCACTTTGTTTTTCAAGCCTGACTGAACCCAAGGCCATCTACCGTTCCTTGGCCTTTGGTATAAACTTTCTAGGCTCCTGTCTGCCTGTCCACCTGGCTATTGCTTGGCCCAATGCCCAGTATATGTTAAAAGCAAAAGGCAGGATATAGGAATCTACTTGTTTCCTCTGAACTAAGAAAAGGCAGCCAGCGGTCAAGAGAGATGGATTTATAAAGTTAAATGAACCAAGGATGTTGCTACAATATTAATACGATTCAACAAAACACTTCTTAAGCCAGGCACTATGCAAAGGTCTGGAATACAAGCTGAATAAGACATTAGCCCTGATGATGGGGGCTCACCTTCTAGTTTGGGAGACAGGCAAGAAAAAAGATTGTAATACAGCATGTGAGAGAAACACAGCTGCTCCTTGCCTGTCTAGTTTCAAACTCTCTACTTTTATTTACATACATGTTGGGACAACAGACTATGTATATTAGTACTATATGACTGACATCAGGTCCGAACTGATTTCCAAAAACAGTTTATACATCTGTTTTTCTGACTAAATTATAAATTCCCAAAGAATTAGGGGCCAAGTCCTTTTCCTCTCTTGTCACTCCCAGTGCATAACATAAATTTTTTGAATTAAAGTATATGCAATTCACATATATAAATGTCTACTATAAAGTAATAAATTAATTATACAAGCAATACATAATAAAGTATACCTACTGATAAATAGTAATGATTCCAATTAAGAAAATAAAGATGGTTACAGTTCACAATGGGAAGTTAATAAGTTAACTAAATGGTTAAAAGTTTAATAAAGTAAATGTATTAAAGTTGTTTATTGTTTGTTCACCTTACCCCAAACATTATCTTTAACGTATGTGTGTAGTAGGGTTATAGCCACATGTAAGCAATTATAGCACTGCCAGCACCAAGCATTTGGGTGACTGACAAGATGGCAGCTAGAACTCATATTTCAAACAAGAAAAAATTTAGATTTTGCCACTGTTGTCGTTTTTCAGTCTTTGGGCCAGCATAATCCTAGATGGTTTTGAACCTAGGAAGAGGTGGGTAGTAAGGGTTTAGCTAGCAGTCAAGAAAGAGCAAAAAGTGTGTGTGGTGTGGGGAGGCTTTCCAGTTGACCCTATTGGTTAAGAATCTTCCAAGTGACAAAAAGCCAGACTCAAACTGTTATGACAGTAAATAAATAACAAAGGAAAAATGCTTATGCTTCAGGTACAGCTAGATTTAAGACTCAAACAGTGTCACCAGAACCCTGCTTTTCCATCTCACAATTCTTCTCTTCTCTGTGTCAGCTTTATTCTCAGCCTTCATTCAACTCACCGAACAATTCTACCTTTGGTAGAAGCTGATTGTAATGACATATTTTCTAAAAACATAACTTTGTATTCGATAGTGAATAAAGGAAGAATTAAATTGTTTAGCCACTCAGCTTTGGTATGCTGCGATGTCAAGTTCACAGACAAAAGTATTGAAATATGATCTAACCAAGAGAGGGCCAGCACCTTCCATTTCTGCAGTTCCTAAACTCGGTGGTATCTTCAGTTCTCAGAAATACATACTGTGTTACACAAAATGAAAGATACACAATTGTGTAGGTCTGTTGAAGATTTGAACCCTAGTAAGCAGTACTTATTCAGTTTATCTCTCAAAGACCATGATGTGATTATAATCCAGTTTTTAATTGCATTTTATGTCCTCAGTTACCCATTTGTCATGGTAAAATAATATCATTTCGTTCTGACCTTTGTTTCTGCATTAGTCTATTTTAGCACATACAATTTTGCAAGGTTGGATTGTGTTTTATTCAAGTATTTATTCCCAGCAGAGTGCTTGGTTCAAAGATGGTGGGTAATAAGCATATAATTTTTTTTAAATAAATGGCCTCCATCTTCAACAGTCGGTTAGTCTGGTGTTTTGCTGATTCTGCCAGTCCTTAAATGCCTGCTTGCTAATTCATCCACCTAGTACAGTGCCTATATCACTCAAGATTCTGGACCACATGCCCTGTGTGTGTGTGTGTGTGTGTGTGTGTGTGTGTGTGTGTGTGTGTGTCTAAATAAAGACCTGCTGCCACACATATGGTAGAGCGTACCAATCTCAAGTGCTCAAGTACACAACTTGATGAATTTTTACCAAGTGAATAGACTTGCGTGACTATCAACTAGCTCAATAAATAAAAAATATATACATTTCCAGGATTTCTTATGCCCCTTCCAGTCAGTACCCCACCAAAGATAACTGCTATTCTGACCTCTGTATCCTTTTTTTGAACTTCATATAAATGAAATCATACACTGTATCAGTTATCTTTGCTGTATAACGAATCACTCCCAAATGTAGTTTAAAACAGCCACCATTTTATTTGCTCACAACTCATGGGTCAGTAATTTGGCCTGGGTTCAATTCTTCTGTTTGTCTCACATTGGGTCATGCATGTGACTTCCGTCATCTGGCAACTCAGTCTGGTGCTTCATGATTTAACAAAGCCCAAAAAAATACCTAGTGGTCTTTGCTGACTATCAGGTGGGTTGTATGTGTCTGGTAGGGTGGCCTGGACTTTATCACACGGACGGTATTTGTGTCTCAAGAAGGTGAGAGCCACAAGCTTCTGAGGCTCAGGTTGAGAAGCCACACTATGTCACTTTCCCCACATTCTGTTGGTCAAAGCAAGTCATTACAGCAACTTATATTCAAGAGAGGAATATGTAGACTCTGTCTCCTATTGGGTGTAGTTGCAAAATATATGCGGCCATTTTTAATTCACCACAGACAACAGGTACTAATTTATGTCTAACTTTTTTCATTCTACATTATATCCGTAAGAGTCATACATAATATTGTGTGTATTATTAGTTTGTTCTTTTTTATTGCTGTGTAGTATTCTATTATATGAAAACACCATAAACTATTTATCTAATCTACTATTGATGGACAGGATATATGAGTTGTTTTCAGTTTGGGGTTCTTATGAATAGAGAGAGATGTTATAAACATTCTTGTGTGTATCTTCTAGTAGACATAGACATGCACATATATTGGGTATATAGCTAGGGTACGTGTATGTTTAGCCTCAGTTGTACTGATAAATATTTTTCCAAGTAGTTATTGCAAAGTATTTTGATCTAGAAGTTTCACATTGTCTTGGAAGACTATTTCAACACCACTCTCCATGTGTCTTCCTGGGCTCTCAAACAAAATACGGATTTTTTTTCTTCTCTGTCATGAACTCCTGTTACTCCTTTAATGGTAAAAATTTCAACATAGCCATTTCTCAATTGATTTGGTCTAAACAAATTTCCTTGAGCAATAAAAATACCAACTCTTTTTTTTCTGAATAGTCTAGAGATATATGACAAATCTATTATGTGTAATGACAGGATATGTACCAGCTGAGGTAAACAAACATAATCAGAATCACAGGATCACACCAATTCTGAGGTAAAAGAGAAGGGCAAGGGGAGGGCAAGTAATATTTATTGGAGACCTACTGTGTGAAAAGCACTATGCTATGCACTCTGCCTATGGGACTTCAGTGAATCCTCACAACAGTAATTTGAGGTAGGCTTGATTATTCCCATTTCGTAGATGAATAAGACCACCTAAGTCACACTCTCCTGCTAAGTGGCAGAGTCTCGATGCAGATGTTCATATGTGTTACCTCTCATTGTATCAAATAATTCTGAAATAAATATCTTCGAGATGAGCAAGATTCATGAATTATAGCAAGTCTGACTAAAATTGATTTCTTGATTAACACTTGAATATATTGAGGCTCAGAGAAAGCCCCAATAACAGGTGTTACCAACTCCTCAGCATGCCCTCAAAACACAAACCAAAATGTCACATACAGTTTGTTATGAATCACTTTGCAAACAAAATTTCCCCCACCTGCCTCTGGTATCAGAGGGTGAAATAGCACTCTCCTCATGCCCAGGAGTGGAGACCATTGTGTGGTTGAAATAACCCAGGGTGCAAGGAAAGCACATCCAAGCCCATGTTCATGTGTTCCATTTCCTGCCAGTATTCTCCCCCTCTAAATTCCTCTGTGCCCCTAGATAATAGCCTTCTGAGCTCCATGATGAAGTGCTCGGTGCTCTATTGGAGTCTCTGTTCCCACCTTCTCTGTTCTTCCCTGACTCATTCTGCCCCAACACTGGACAAGTCTATCTCTCCTGTGCACACCAGATACCAACTCAGAATCCCTCTGTCTTTGCTCAGCCCCTTCACAGGGCACAACACAACCCATTCGAACATGAGGCATAATTTACAACTTAAAAGAATACAGTCATCCCTCAGTAACTACGGGGAACTGGTTCCAGGTCCCTTCTTGGATACCGAGATCTATGGATGATAAAGTCCCTTACTCGTTGTCCTTCCATATCCGGGGATTCTGCAACCGCAGATACAGAGGGCCAACTGTATATAGTTTGCGCTTCCTGCAGTTTTGTTGTAGTGGGAAAACACTTGGTTCTGTATCACATGCTGTAAAACAATGTACCTCCACACACACCTGTTAATTCTACTATTCTTCAACACACACGTGTGCACACGCACGTACACATATACCCCATGCAACAATCTGTTATTAAACAAGGTATTTTTCTCTTCTGTCAAGGCTAAATATTTTTCATAATTACCTAGGCCCTTTTAAGAAAGAAATAAGTCACAATGGCGACTTATATTAAAGGGAGGAATATATAGACTCTCTCCTGTTGGGAGTAATTGCAAAACATATAAATCAATAATCTATACATACTGAAATTGTCTCAGCCTTTGACATGTTTCAGGGCAGTTATTCACTGTGGAGCTTTGAAGATCACCCACCCCAGGCTAAACGAAATGAATGTCTTTCTCCTGATTACTACCTAAAAGAACACAGGCCTGAAATCTCCTAAGTTCTTAGACCTTCACCCCTGGGTGACACGTGAGATATGTCTGTGAAAAAGCAACACTACTTGTTGGCACTTGGGGGGTCTATTTTGGAGGCTGGACATGTAATGAGTAAGCAGACAGGCTCTGGAGGTTTGAGCCTTAGGTCTGCTCCCGGCCAACAGTGTGGCCTTGGGGAGGTTACTTTACCTTTTAGCAAACAGAAATATTATTTATCTCATATTACTGCTGTGGGATTCAATGACATAATTCATGGAAAGTGCTTATTACAGCATCTAGCACATAATAAGATCTCAGTAAATATTAGCTATCATTATTCCAACAAACTGTCAGTATCATCACTGCTTCTTCGGCCTGACTTTCAATCTCCTTCTTCCTTCTTATTACTGGAATATTGCCCTGGATGGAAATTTCCACACTCTGTCATCACTCCCCATAGTCTCATTCCTAATTAGCTCAACCCCATCCCTACATCTACCCTGCTTATCTCTGAAGATACCGTTTTCCTTCTAACCCTTTCTAATGGTGACTTACAACCCATCACCTGTGAGATAAGCACGCTGCAATCACAAACAGTTCTTCAGTCATCTCCCAACATCGGCTTATCCTGAAATAAAAGTCATCCATATAGATCACTTTTCTCCATTTTGGTCACTGCTTTTTCATAAATTCTTAGCTTTTTCGTAAATTATACCTGGTTGCTTGGACTCATGTTTTTAACAGTTATGATGCATTGATAGATGCATGAAACCCTGCATCAAGCACTGGTAATATGAGAGTAAATAAGACCTTATTCAACTTCTACAAACTATCAGTCCGGCAGGAAGGCAGACATGTACTAACGAGAATGGAGTAACTAGTGCTACCACGGCAGCCCAAACCCTGCAGCACCTCGTGTCCACTATGTCAGTCCTTCCAAGCCCCGCCTTTTACGTGGCCTGATCACCTGCACTTTTCTACTTGCCCTGCCCGGAAACAGACCCCCACTTTAGATCTGGCTATCCATAATTAAGAATTGCTCACCTCCGAGATCTTAAATTTCCCTCTTCGATGATAACCTCTAACCCCAATTATGCCTGCTCTCTATTTCATTTTCCTTCAATTCCTAAAATCTCTTATTCTCACTATTCATTGCTCTCTTTTAGACCTTTTAAACAATCTCTATCTAGTGCCACTAATTCTATCATCCCTTGTTCTCCAATCTTACCTTACTTTAAGAATCCCTAACCTGAGTCTTCGAACCATCCATATTCACATTTTTTCCTCCCAAGGTACTATTATTGGAGACATTAAAAATAAAAATAATTTCAAACTGAACAGTTCTACTGTAATTTATACATGCACTCCCAACTGTCCCTTTTCCTATTCAACAGTCCTTTCAGTGAAACCCAAACACATTTCCTACAAAGCCAATTCCACACCATTCCCTTTCCTCAAATCCTCCTACCACTTTGCTTCAGCCGTACGCATAGGATAGCTCTTTCAACTTCCCCCATTACTCCCCAAAATATCTCAAAATTTCCATTCATTTCCTTTGTCTTTCCTCTCCAGCACAGGGCATGATTTCCTGCTCCCAGAGGCTAACTACTATATTTACTGACCCTGATCTTACCATGTCACCCTCCTCTAGTGGACATAACAATTGTCAGTTCACTTGATTCTCCTCTTTCTCCCTGACCACTGGACATTCCTACTCAGCCTGCAAGCAACTTAAAATCTTCCTTCCTATCCTAAAAGAGTCTTCCCTTGGTATACCACCCCATAAGCTACCATGCGTTCACTTTTCTTCTCTTCACAGCCAACTTCTTGAAAGAAACCTATATTGTATGCTTATGAAATCTGGCTTCCAGGACTTTCGCACAGATCACCAAGGAAAATCCAGAATACTAGAGAAATCACCTGAAACCAGGGTTAAAGTAGAATAGAAATAGGCCTTTTCAGTGAAGTTCTCACAAGAATTAAACACCACCCAATTCTCACGGTTGTCTGTTGTTGATTTAAAAGGAAAAAAATGTCCTTAATTGTTTTTTCTGAAAGAGGAAGAAACTTCAGGATGTAAATTACAAATCATGTGGGTTCTTTTTCCTCTTTCCTAAAATACTCTAATTTTTAGAGCATAATGACAATATACAGTGCCTCAGATAAGCATCTTGATTTATCATGTATAACTTCTCCATTTTGCATTAAAGGAATCCTATCAGGTCTTATGGTTCATATAGTACTCCTACTTATAAAATTAGTTCCCAGGAATTAGCAATGAATCAGTTTAATTAATTCTTCCATTATTCTGAAGACAGGGAAAAAAGAAATAAAAGTTTAGGGAAAACATATCTAGAATGAATATATAATATATCTATAACCCACAGTCCTTGCAATCAAGGACCATGACACAAACCTTTCTAACTATAGGAGAATAAAATTCAATATTAACATTATGCTTTCATGAGTTTCGGGAGGTTTTCACACATTGCTGGTTCTGTCCATGTCTTTACTGTGACTTGCTTTCACTAGGATTCTGCTTACAATCTATTCTAATACAGTCTTGTCTTGCAAAGTGTATCATTACTTCTGCCTTGACATACCTATATTAGTGCCATCAATAAATCCCATGCTTGCCAGTTTCACAATATAAATTCTTATAATTAGGATAATGACATTCGATCATAGCGTGAGAATCAATTGAGCCTTCAGAAAATTGAGAGTGTGGCCTCTCTGTCTGGTCTCCCCAGGTTTCAGACCACTAAGGACTCTTCTATTTCTGCTTTTTGCTTTACACTTCATGCTATGCAGGTGCTATCTGAGAGTAACCACGGAGTGAGAATCTTTCTGTCTTTTTAAACAAACAAAGAAAAAAAGTATTAAGGTTTAATTACTTTAGAAGAAAAGTAGGAGGAAAAGTATAATTTGAAGAATGTTAAAAATTGTCAGTTCATAGATTTTCTTTCTTGAGTGCTCCTTTTATGGGTGTATTCTTAATAGAAGGGGTTCATTACAGTGGCTATTCACTATCACATAGTTAAGCAGGAAAGAGCTGAAAGCTGTTTGCATGCACCTGGAAAACGACAGAACTAGGTAGCCAAGTTGCATGGACGCTATCCTCTCTACTGCAAAATCAAAAAGCTAGCAAAGTACAGATGACCAGAGCTATCTTTTAGTTTTAATAATCTAAAAATTCAGAGTTGAGAAATTGCCTTTTTCTTATATTTCATGAAGAGTATATTCAGTTAAGAACCTTAATTCTGTTAACTGTGGAACAATAATGCACCTTCTCATGGCAATTTCCTGACAAGGGAAGTAAGCGGCCTAGAGTAAAACTCCATACCATAATTAAAGCTGGAATATATCTCATCCTTTGTCCAACACTGCTTACTTATACAATGATATTCACACACCAAATAGAATTCTAGTTACCATGAAAACAAGCCAAAGGGACACTATAGAAATTTCCCACAATTATTTGTTCCAAAGTAAACAGATTTCCTTTGATTTTGACAAAACCATAAAACACAGAAGTGTATTGTGAGGCTCTGTTTAGTTGTATATTTACCAATACCCTGGAGGCTTTAGTCTTTGAAATGCAACAAGATTACCTCATGCTGTTTCATCTCTCATCACTTGGCATGCTTGTATTTATACCTAACAATCAGACGTCAGCAAGGAAAAACAATGAACTAATTCATGAATCAGGATTTCGTTTTATACTCCATTTATGAAGGATAATCGTGACTTAGCTTAAATAAGAACCTATGCCTTGATTACAGGTTTCAAAGCATGAAAGTGTTGACCGAGCCTGGGTCCCAGATATAACACAAGAAACACAGAATACTTGTACTGTATTTGCTAGAGGATCATATAGGCGTTAATTTGTGTACAACATAGGAAAAAACAACAGAGTATACAAAAGATTGTTGCTTCTAAACTTCATCACTGTTATTCTCAGTCATAATAACAATAACTTTGTTTTCACTGAACTTTCTTTTCCCTTCCAATCAAAAAAGTCTTCAAATTTTTCAACTCTCATAACTCTACTCTCCAAAAATTAGATAGTCACTTCAAGAGTGACTTTGTTTTTATTCCAGATGAAAAACCTCTTCTTTGCTCTCTTCATATATTTAGATTATTGGTAAAGTAGGGTTGTAAAAGAGTAATAAATGCTCACAAACCACACAAGTAAAGAAATCTCACTACTTTATCATTTCCCTTTGTGGCTATCCTTTCATTCATTCACTCATTCATTCATTCATTCATTCATTCGGTAATATTGAGCTTCTAAAATATGCCAGGCATTAATATTCCAAGAAACAATATGGAGGACTTTGTAGCTCTATGACTTCCTTTGTTCTGGTCCATTCACGTCCATTCTCATGGCCACACCTTACCTTTATCACCACCTGGAATTGGGTCACGCTGAACTCGGAAACACAAACCACATCTTTCTATCTATACCTTTCTTCTATTCCTTTGCTTTTATGAAATTTATTATTTGATATTGCTGATACCTTTAATTTCTCATCATTTGGAGGTCTCCAAACATAACTGGATTCAGATACTTACTTATTTAGAGCCCAGTTAGTTATTCTAACAGCACTCTAACCAGTACCCTTTACTCTAGCTTCCTCTCACTGCTTTCACCGTGACCACCTCCAGCTCAGTTCAATCCAAATAAACCACGGAAGGCTTGGTGGAATGACATGGCCCTAGACAAAACCCTGGCCTTTGCTGTTAGTCTGTGGTTAGCATCTGCTTCCGCCAGTTGCCAGCTTAACCTCCATAAGCCTCAGTTTCTCCAACCATACGATGGAAATAATACCTACATTATAGCCTTTGTTATGAGGAATAGAGAATGGGCATCTTAACCATATAGCTTGGATCCCGGCACATAGTAGGTATGAATAAATAGCAACTAGCATTATTTTGTCTGTTTCTAGTTCAGGTCTGCTTAGACCTTCTGGAGAAAATTGCATATTCATGTTGCTGGGCTCTATTATAAATTTATGAGCTCCAACCTCAGCGGGGCCCTCAAGGATTTTTCATTCACTCCATTTCCGCTCTTCGTAACAGCTGTTCTGAACCTTATCACTTTCCTCAAGAGTTCTACCAGCTCCCCAACTCTGTTGCTCTAAGCAGGTGGCCTAACTGCCTCCTTCACTGAGAAAACAGGTGCCTGTAAGCAAGTACAACTTGGACTTCTGTCCTGCCCTCCAGTCAGCCTATCATCATGCCTCCTCTCCTGCTTCACTCCTATCTCGGGTTAAGAGGTATTCCTGCTTATGCAATCATTAACTAAATGACTCAGGAAATATTTATTGAATGCCAACCAACTGTATGTATGTCAGGCCCTGTGCCGAGTGCCAGTTTGCCCTCACGCAGCTCTAGCTTCGTAGAGGAGTCAGACCAGTAAACAAACAAGAACCAAACAATGGGATTCATGCTGCAACAGATGCAAAGACAGGTACTAGCCAAGACTTGCAAGGTCAGCTAGGACAGCTTCCCATAAGAAGTTGCATCTAAGCTGAAAACTGAAGAAGAAATAGTAGTAATCGAGTTAGGGGGCAGGGGCGGAGGCAAAGAAACTGGATGTGCAAATCATAGAAACATGGAAGAGCCAGGTGCTAGGGCTAGATTTTATTACAGATGTAAGAAACTTGAGCAACACAGCTGTTGGATACAACAGCTGGGCTAGAAACTCAGTTTGTGGCACTAAGTGAATAGGTATGGAAATGCCAGACAGACTCTCCTGCCTTGCTCCAAATCAAAGTATCTAGTGTTATAGAAGGTGATCAGGAAAACTGATAACTGACACATAACACTGCTGAGCTGGACATGGAATGGCCTTCTCTGCATCTAACTCAGATGAAACCAATAAATTATGACCACAGTCTTTAAGAAAGATGAGCCAAGGTCACTGTACCATCTTCTGTGCACACCGAAGGAAACTGTAGTTAGAATAATATTTGTTTAAAAATCTCTTTGCTTCCTTCTTTGCTATGTGTACCTCCATAAACAGATTAGAGAGAAACTTGTCCTTTTGTATCCCAAATAAGGCAAAAGGAAGTTTTAAGTACCTTTCAAAATGTGGGTCCAGAGTTTCTCCTTTGGAAAACATAAAAAAGATTGAAGGCTTTCACAGTTTACTAGAAAGATATCCTGCACAAGCTTCAGTGACTCTGCCAGGGCTATGGCAATCCTCTGCCATCCCCCCGACATTGCGGTCTAGAATCTTCCAGATAGCTGCAGATTCTCATCTTCTGGCAGAGGGCTCAAAGCTCTGTAGGTCATATCTGGATGTTGTTTAGATATTACTTTTGAAAGGAATAAAAGGGTATGAAATCATTTTTCAGTGCAGAAAGATTATATGTTCTCGATGGACTTTATCTTCTATTAATATTACAGTAGTCTCTTCTCTCGTGTTCAACATATTTTGTCTTAAATTCTTCTTTTCTCCTAAATATTTCTATTCCAAATTTTATTTTGCATGCATTTACTTTATATATCTTTTCATATCTCTTTTTTAAAAAAAATTATTTGGTATTTACTTTTAAGCATGTCCCTTAAAACATAGTAGTCTTGCTTTTTTACCAATTGGAAAGCCTTTGCTTGTTGCTATGAATGTTGTTGAGTGATATGGGGGAAGAGAATGAACTCATTCACATTTAATCTAACCACTGATATATTCTTATTCCTGCTATCTTAATTTGTACTTCAATTTATTATATTTGCTGTTTGCCTCCTTCCTTCCTTATTAGATTTCCTCTATTTTACTGTAAGCTGAACTTACATATCTCTATCAACATTAAGAATTATTCAGAATCTATAATCTATATTCACACAACCATTAAGATCAGATCTTCAGCAGAATTTTAATTCCTTTCCCTATTCTTAGGCTTCACTGAAGCAAACTGAAATTTTAGCTACAGATTGTTTAATCATTATAATTTATTTCTTCTGATATAAAAATCCTTAAAATGGGCATTAAATTTTATGACTACATCATTGGTTAGTTACTATAAACTTTCTATTCATCATTCTATCTTTTCTACCACAGTTTCCCTTCCCGACTTCTTTATTCTGATTTATTTTTCACTTGGCTGGAATACTTCCCTGAGTAACTATTTTTATAAAAGTTACGTAGGTAGCATAGTTTTTATGTTTCTTCACATCTTCACAATTGAATAATAGCTTAGCTGTATGTGGAATTCTGGGGTCATGGTCCTTTTTCCTTAGAACCCATCATCTCTTAGCATATAGTGTTTGCCTATGAAAAGTCACATTCCAATCTGATTATCTTTCTTGTTTTTTTCTGAATTTTTATTTGTTTGTTTATTTGTTTGTTTTTTTGCCTCAAAGCTTGGATTGAGAATTTTCAAAGAATATGAAATAAAAAGTTACTCAAACTTTAAGTTAGAAAACATTAATGCCTGTCCTGAGGATTTAATGATTTCATAAAATTGATTTAAGAATAATTTATATTCTATTAGAAGGATAATGGCTAATTTTTACCAAAGGCTTAATAATTAGTTTTTAAATGAGTAGCAAAAGTGGAAATGTGATTTATCTCTACGATAAAAAAAAAATAGGTTATGCAGAATGAATTATTTTCTAATAGCAATGATTTTTGGAAAAGTTTATAAAGTTAAGCATCGCAAAATAGGTTTCTCAAGGGCCCAGGAGGGTCCCTGGAATTGGGAGAGTATTCCAGATTCGATCAGGTAACACTCAGCAATGGAAGAGGATGTGTCAGGCACTTCACCTGTGCTATTCTTCAGAACCGGGTCGCAGAGAAATTAAACACTTATTCAAGACCCCGACAGTAGTAAATAAGCAGCCGAACTAAAATTTGAACACATTTATACATTAGCATTTAGGGCAAATTACCCAGATTCTACACCTCCACTAACATTCTCTCTGTAGTATAATATAGCATGTTATCTGGTGTGTCAACACATTCAAGGCACTTGCGGTGAAGAATGCAAAAGTGAACGCTGTCAAGTCCATACCTTTAAGTTGTCATCTAGGTAGAGCCTATTCGATGTGCTTAGTTTTTTAAAAATTAGCATTTTTCTTCTTGTTAGTAAAAATTAGACCATGAATCTGTGATTCAGAAGAAAAATGTCCTTATCCAGGTGCATTTTTATACATTAGCATTTAGGGCAAATTGCCCAGAACTCCAATACTAATTTACCTCTAGGATCTCAGCCCATAGTTACTGTTGGAATCTTTGGCAAGTAGATTTCCCCGAGGGTAATAGTCAAATTAAGAAGTCTTCTCAAAGAGAAAGTGTTAATCCAAGCAACAATTCAAAGCTCGGTGTTCAGAGGTGGGAGGTACTTGGCTCTGGTGGTAGAGGAGGTAAGAGATTGCCTGTTTCCCTCTGCTAGGCCCTGCTTAATGGATTAGTGGTAGAGTTTGACGCGCAGTGGTGACAATCTTTACTTTGCGCTCACAATTAGACTGGACCATATTTTAACTTCTAACTCTGAAATTATTATAGCAGATTTGGGAGGTGAACATTTGCAGGGTCAATCTTGAACTCTTTGCAAGTATGAAAAAGCAGTGTGAGTTTGGCGATCCAGATAGGCACTTCCCACACCCCTACCACTTTCTTACAGCGGAACCCAAATTAATGAGTTCGTTCCCATTGAACTGAGAGTCCCATTAGATCAACCAGGAAAATAACGACAGTAACAACAATAGCTAATTTCATGGATAATTTTCTATGGAATATGTCCTATTCTAAGGTTTTTACCATTCACTTAATCCTCACAACAACTCTATGAGCTTATATACCTATTCTACAGATGACAAAAATGAGGCCCGGTGAGATTAAGTGATTTTCTGAAGATTATACAGCTAATAAGCAGCAGATTCAGAATGTGAACCCACATAGACTGGCCCCTGAGCATGCATAACTAACCATTGCTTTTTGTAAGTTTTCATGTGGTCACATCTGACCTTTAGAGAAAACTTTCTTTAGCACTTGAATCAATCTTGCTAGGGCTGAGTTTGAGTTTGGTTGAGGAAATTGACTTGCTATAGGACTAATTTCTAGCAAGTTAAGCAGTATCCTTTGCAGACTCCAAAGGAATCTAAAAGAAAGAATGTCAAGGAAATTTAAAAATCAAGATAGGATTGGGTGGAAATCAGTGGGAAGACAATATTAAGGGGAAGCTACAACTGAATGGGAAGCTCAGTGCTCATCCCCAAAACAGTCTGTGACTACAAGGTTAGGTCATGCCCTACTACCTGGTAAGCCAAAGGTACTGAACCCGCTCACTGTTCTGATCAGAAGCGATTTAAGAATTGGGTATGGCTGAGCCAAATAGAAGGCATTATGGGCAAGGGACTGAGAAGGCAGAGGCTGGAAATTAGAAGAAACATAAAAGGAACAATTTTCAGGTCCATGTCCAATTCCAAATTGAGAAAATATCTACTTATAATTTCTCAACTTAATTAAATCGCTGTCTAAGATATCTGACCTACCTAATGTCCCTTTCTTTTATGCATTGCATAAAAGGAATGTTCAGAACAAGCTTTGTTTATTGTTGTCAAGTGTAAGATAGAAGGAAGGATTGCCCTTCACCTTCTCCCTGTCTCCCAGTGATCCTCTTAGAAAATCATCTCCTCCATCTTGCCAGTAAGTACCTCCCCAGGATAGGACACCTACTCTTGAAAGCTTGCAGCTGTACCACAGCTAGGAGCTAGCTAGATAAGTTCCAGCTGGCCCAGATAAAATTGACCCATAAGATACAGGGTGTGGCAAACCAAGAAATCAACAGTCTTGCGTAAGACAGCCAATCTGGCTGTTTTTAAGACATACAAAAGACTGTCTCAAACTAACTAAAATTCCCCTTCATCAAAGTAGGACTAACCAGGAACCTAGAGGTAAGAATCTTAGATATGGGCTTTCCTGGCTGTTTTTTTTTTTAACTTTATATGGCTGTGAAAGACCTAAGTTTTTAGTTAATTGCATCTTTTTGCATTCGAGGTTTCAATCAAGGATGCCTCAGAGGTATTGCTTTTTGCTAAACTGCTTACGCCACATAAAAAATTCTATTTCTTTTGGTTTCATTCTAGTTTTCTGGCATGGCAGGTGTGCTTTTTCATAGTATTTCCTTTCTTCTGGTCAAAGCATAGACTGTTTGGACACATGGTCTAATCTGTATTATCCTCTAACCTATTGTAGACATGTGCACCATGGTTGATGATGTGTCTAGTGGTGCTCCAGAAACAGAAGAGAGACCAGGTAGTCACCTCCTCTTGGGTCACATATCTATGAAAAGACATAAGCTCCGTGAGATGAGGATCTGTGTCAGTCTTGACCTGCCAGTGTTCCCAGCAGAGATCATAATGCCTGGCACATAATAGGCATTCAATAAATGCAATGAGTGTTCAATAATGTCTTCTGTGGGGATTTCTAAGTAAGCTCACTTTTGCACAGAATCTAATGATGCCAAATGACAGTAAATGGGATGACCTGGAATAAATTTTATCCCATCTGTTTTCTGAGTGGTTAATACTATAGATTATAATGTATTTTCTCAAAGTATTTCATGGGACACTAGATTCAAAGAGTGTTCAGCAAAAAAATTGATCTTGTGATCAAGTAAATCCCTTTCAAGGGTTCCCATTCACAATAATCTACTAAAAGAACTTTTCAGTTTTTCTGTAGAGGCACGTTTAATTTTAACTACGAATTTCTTAAAATGTTTTGACTATGGGACCTTCATTTTGCACCCGTTACTTACTATCCCATGGAATGTCTGCTCCGCTGATCTTTGGAATTATATTTGTAAACACTTAGTTTTATCATGATTAGCCTTCTATTGCTCCCATTTGTGCTTCGAGTGGATAGTCTAGACTTTCTTCTGAAGTCATTTATTACATAAGACCGATAAACTGTAATTTCCAAATCATCCTGCGTGAAAATAGGGATAACAAGTGCCCATCTTTCTTCTTATGAAAGAGGTTAACACTCCCCTCTGAGTAGGTGGCTAAGGGCAGCTCTACACCAGAAATCTTGTGCATGGCCTGGAATGGAGCTCCAGGGGGCTCAAGCACCTGGTGGGAGGGGGAGTTGGACCACTGCTCATGAATGCCGGCTTCTTCTTGTGACTGCCTGTGATGTGTCAACTTGGCTAGGCTAATGTACCCAATTATAAGATTCAACACTAATCTGAATGTTGCTGTGAGGGTCTTTTGTAGACGTGGCTACTTTAAGTAAAAATTATCCTCAATAATCAGTGTGAGCCTCTTCCAATCAGTTAAAAGGCCTTAAGAGCAAAACTGAGGTTTCTCCTGAGGGAAAAGTAATCCCATTTGAGTGTCTCCAGTGTCTTGCTGGTTCTGGTTCTCAGGTAGAACCCTGACTGATACACTGCCCATTGTAGCATCCCCTCATCAATGTCCCTGTTAGGATGGGCACGATTTATGCTAACATACTTTTCAAGCAAAGATTCATGTAGCATCTTCCCCTCAGGCTGCATAAAGGGTCTGCCTCAAAGCCATAGGAAATACTAGAACCTGCAGCGACAAGAAGGCTTGAAAGGAGAGACGGAAAGACCTTTGCCCTCTACCCTGGGGGAGCGCGTGCCCCCTGATCAGTTTGTGTCTTCCACTGTTGCTACTGGGAGGAACTGCTCAACACGGATGTGTTTCCTGGCCTAGGCACAACCAGGTGCATTAATTTGTGCAAAAGAGTGCCTGCCTTCAATTTAATTAATTTTTCACAGTTTAATAGTATCTCGGGGCATTTATTTTGCATTTAAGATGAAGAGCATAGATTGGCATATATTATGGAAATAGACTGTAGTTCTCATTTTGATAAGGAATGTGAAAGCCCAACCTATTCACCAGCATTGATATGAGGGAGAGATGGGACACGTCTGTGCACTTACATGCATGTTCTTTTCGCAGTGAATAAGGAGGACTTTAATTTTCATATGTGATTAAAACGTTAAAGTGTGCATACTCAGCAATTCCAGGTCTAAGAATTTATCCTGAGGATATGTGTGAAGTTAGAACTTATAAGAGATTTCATCTCAATCGTAAAAAATTAGAAGCCATTTAAATGTCCAACAGTAAGAAGTTAGTAAACTCTGATACAGCAATACACAATAGAATAAAATAAAAATAGCTACCATTCATTGAATAATGTGCCAAGCATTCTTCTATAGGGGCTTCATATGCATTAACTCATTTAGTCCTCACAACAAACCTACAAGGCAGTTTCTATCATCTTCTTTTACAGATGAGAAAACTAAGGCACAGAGTGACAGGGTAAACCGCATAAGGTCACACAGCTAGTGGGTGGAGCCAGGTTTCCAGCCTGAGCTTGGCACTCTGCCTATGCTATGCCTCACTCTCAAGAAGAAAGATGTCATTTCAAACATCTATGTTCATATACATATATATAAAATACAGTAACAGCAAAAATGGAAAGGTCTACACTTTAAAATCAGTGATCTTTTTTTCTTTATTGCTCATTTGTATTTACTATGTTTTCTACATAATGTCTAATATTCAATAGTTTAAAATAAAAACAATAAAAATTCATGTTATTATTTCGATTGGGAACCAATCTCCTAATTTTCCTGGTCAGTGCAGACCAATGTTTAGGGCAGCTAAATACTTTCCAGAAGACATGAACCAGGCAACACGGGGAGGACTCCTACAGAGCACAGGTTCCAGGTCTCCTAGTCACACACACCTCCAATGCGTCAGTAAACCAACGAAGTCTCTGCTTCTAGGAATAGAGTTAATCAGAGAACATCTCCTGAACCTTTCTTTAGCTAGTTTCCAAACGTCAGTTTTCTCAACCCAGCCAAGTTCCATGGTTACCCATGAGTTTCAAGTCCATAATCTTTTGAAAGGTCAGAAAATAAAATAAGTAATACATGTGATGAGTTGGACTTCACAGAACTCGACCTGTTGGTGTGCTGTGGATTTCCTGAAGACTGTGGACATATTGAATGATATCAGAAATAATCAGAAATGTGCTGTATGGATTCTTAGAGATATAATCCAAATATCTTCATTTGACAAAGATCCCAAGGCTCAGAGAAGTAAAATAACTTGTGTTCAGTTACTCAAATGCCAGATGCCAAACCAGAATTAAAAACCAAGTTTTTAGTGCCTAGTCCAATACTCTCATTCGGCGAGGATGAATGGGGCTTGGGCTCAGGTGAAAGAAAGAAAGGAGATATTGGCATGAAAATGATAGATATTTAATGAGAACCATTTTCTATTCACTCATTACATTAGCAATATATATAAAAGAAAAGTACACAGAGTAAATCGTGAAGGTCCCCTTCCACACACCACAGCTCCCCACCAAGCAGTGATTACTGCAGTCAATAATTTTGGAGGTGACCTTCCAAACCCCTTTCCAGAATGACATACATTTATTTACCAGTATTCTAGATCCAGCTCGCTCTGGCTCTTGAGAGCCAACTTAAATTTTCAGGGCAGTTGTGATCTGGTTATTAAACAGAATCATTATTAAAAATTATAATAAGTACTCAAAACTCATCCTTTCTTTTTTTTTTAACTACATTTTACTGTTGTCTACATTCTTGGGGTTGTTTACATTTATTATGCCTGTATGGTAGAAAGACTAATGGTGTGCTACTGTGCACCTCTTCCCCAACTTCACATGTAGTGACATCGCTTTGGTAGAATCCGCCATAGTGAGAGTATTTACACCAAAGAAATTGACCAACTCTACAAATCAGGGCCTGCCCTACCTGCCCAGATAGCCCATTTTTTAGCATTTACGAGCATACCATAATAGACACATTTTTTTCAAGTATTTTTTTCTTTATATAAGTAGAATATTGAAAACTTTTAAAGTCTGATAAATGCAGTACCTTTCCTTGGTAGAAAGAGAGAAGAAGCACTCACTGAAACATAAAATATCTGCCATCAAGTTGTTTTTTAAACTATTATTCATCTTCTCTCCTTGATAACCTGTTCCCTTGATAGTCTAGCCTTCTATTTTAACTAAACCCCAATTCCTTTTAACTTTCCTCTTCAAGGATATTCTGCCTCCCTTCCTTGATTCACCCCCACACCACTCAAACCTTCTTCAAGAGAAAAGCAGTGTTTTTAATGGTAGAGGTGAAGTTTTTTTCACAGGTAATTACTTAATAGGCAACCAAACAAGAATGGCTGCGTTTGCTTTGCCTGGTAAGCACTAGACTGCGAGCTGCTACTTCTACACTCTAGGCTCCTGAGTGTCAGAAGGAAAGCAATAGACTTAGTTCCTTTTGTTTACACACCAAAAGATTAGGTTCCCTTAAATTCCTAAGGAATTTCAGAAGATTAACTTTTAGATAGGAAACTTCATAGGCTGAGAAGGCTGAGAAAAGAAAAAAGAAAAAATCATGTCACCCTCAAGCAGTTCCATCAAGGGATGAAATTTTAAATCACATCATGTCTCACACCCATTTCTTAGTGCAAAATAAATCACTTGAACAGAGTGCAAGCCAATTTTTACTTTAAAAATGTTGTGTCCTAAGGCTGTCTTCTTGAACTTCAAAAGCACACTTTGTAATTACTCTACCTATCAAAGGAAACTCAACACTTCACCCCCAATCTTCTTCAGCTTGTGTTACCACTTTTAATTGTTAATAAACCGCATTAATTTTAAACTGATTATTCTGTTTGGGAATTCTACACTGAATTATATATAAATGAACTTATTTATGTACAAGCTAAAGTTAAGTGGGTCTTTTTCTCACTACCCTTCACTGGTTTTATTTTTAGTAATTTCTGTCATTTTGGAGACTCGCAGCTATATTCATATCCCTCATTTCTTAAAAGGATAGTGTTCTGAGAATAAGAAGGATAAAAAGAAATCATAGATTTTAGCAGAGTTTGTACTAGACATCGATATCATTTGATTGTGGGTTGTGAGACTGCCTGAGACTTATATTGTTTGTTTGTTTGTTTCTTTGAGAAAAGTGAAGGGCTAAAAAATAATTTGCTAAACTCAAACCACACTGTCAATGTACATAATTCATTCAGATTTATTTAAACCCTTCATTTTCTTAACAACTTTTTCCCCAACCTGGAATTAAATAGATAAGTGCTTCTTATTATCAACCTCTCTGCCGCTGTAGGCACTGATAACGTCTATTTGACAAAAGCATTTGTTCACAAATCATACTTTTCCAGCCTGGTCAATTCTCTCTCATGGTTAGAAATAAAATGTTCCTGAGATGGAAACATGCCATGTGCTGTTTCCACTTTGGTGCCAAGCTCAGAATTTAGGGATTGGGAGCAGTTCCCAACTGATTAAAAGGCTTTCAGGACATCCTTCTATCCACCTGCACTATACTCAGAGGACTGAACCAGCCACTTGGAGGCAGCTCCCCCTCTTCTGCAAAGCAAGACCAATTCTGCAGTGCCCTTCTCAGCCTCCTGGTGAACCAGACATGCTATCCTCCGGGTCTCACACGGGAGCACCTACCACCATCCCCACCCTATAATCACCCCATCATCATCCCCATCCTCATCCTCCGATAGTGATGGCACCACCAAGGGCTTTCTGTGGTGCCAAGCAGTGTGTTCTACATGTTTTACATGTGTTAACTTAAGTTATCCTCACCACGATTCTATTATAAGTGCCATTATAGCCCCACTTTATACATTAGGGCACTGAGGTCCTGAAAGGTTGGTGCCCACGGCCGCTCACCTAGTAGATGACAGAGCAGGACAGCTCCAGGCACTGTGCCCTTGAGCACTCTACCGTACCTCCCTACTGCATCAAGCTACCTACATAGTTGTTTCTCCACGAGCCCACACACACTCAGACCATCTCTTATCTACTCCTACATCACCCAGAGTGCCTGCCATAGTGCCTGGTGTGTGGTAGGGGCTCCTTAAATGTTTATGGAATGAACGAATAGATTTTCCCTAACTTTTCCAGGTATGTGAATTGGGAGATGTCTTCTTACAAGAAGACAGCCTGTGATGGCATCAGGGAAAGAGCTCACCAAGCTGGTGGCCCTGGATCGTACATGCCTGAAGCCAAGATCTGTCCACTCTCAGGCTATATAAGGTGACCGACCTAACTGACTGCCAATCAAGTAAGCACTGATGATCAAATATCACCTCTCCTAGAAAGCTATGGCACATAAGAGGCCACAGCTGGTACTTGACATATTGTAAGTCAGTGACTGAGGTTGGTATAAGGGTCTGATCCTGGGTAGGTGGTAAAGTGGGTAAGCTTGCCATTAGCATATTTTTCTGATTTTTTTTTTTTTTAGCAATCCACGAGCAAAACTATAATTTGAATTTATTCAATTATTTATACTTACCCTACCTTTTCCCCAAAATGGTTTCTATATTCAGTGGATTTATAAATTGGAAGTAGAAAGAAATTAGAAAACAAAAACAGGGACAATAAATGAAACTTAGAGTGAGGGTAATATTTTTAAAATGTGTATAATAGAGTCATCATATATTTGCTACGGCTGGGGCAAAAGACTGAAATGCATATAGTACTTTACATTGTACATTCATGAAGATTTTCATATTGGATCTTCAATGCGGCCATTCCCTATAGCTAATGTTATCTTGTGCAGGTTACAGGTGAGGAACTTGAGGCTCAAAGTAATCAAGAAACTTGACTAAGTTCATAGAGACAGTGAGTGTGACTGTAACCAAGGCTGTTACCTCTTTGGGGTAAGAAACTATAGTCGATCCTTGAACAACACAGGTTTGAACTACACGAGCCCACTTACACGATGATTTTTTTTTCAATAAATAATGTAAATGTATTGTCTTCTCCTTATGATTTCTTAATAACATTTTCTTTTCTCTAGCTTACTTTATTTTAATAATACAGTATATAACGTACAAAATATGTATTAATCGACTGTTTATGTTCTCAGTAAGGCTTCTGGTCAACAGAAGGCTATTAGTAGTTAAGTTTTGGGGGGAGTCTAAGTTATACTTGGATTTTTGACTGTGTGGTGGGTAAGTGCCCGTAAACCCCAACCTTGTTCTGGGAGAGTCGCTTCCCAAGAGGGCCCTGTGTCTTACTTGCCTCGGTGGGCTCTCCTTCCTCCTCCTCCTCTGCCTGACCATGCCCTCCTTCACTCCCACTGTGCCGACGATCACCACCTACCTCAGGACTGTTCCCCACCTGGGCAGCCCTAAGGAAGGTGCTTCAGACACTGCCTTCCCGGGAATGTGTTTCTGAGCCTCTGCTGCTGCCGTCAGCATCTACAGAAGGCCCCACTGCGGGGTGCGCCAGTCGACACAGTGAAGAAACATAATACTACACACTTAGACATGGGATTAGTGGCAGCCAGACACATTGAAGAATAAAAATTCCTTAGCCTCCTGCTGACTTGCTGCGTGAAGGAGCGGTCCAGCTGATGTGCTAGCAATCTTCCTCACACAATAAAACAATCAATGTTTTCTATTTGGAGATCCAATCACCACTAATGGGATCTTGACAATGACACAAACACCCTAGCTGCCCCCACCTTTCTTGACTTTCCTAAGGTGGCCCCTTTCTGGCTGTGACAATGTACCAGCATGAACAGATATAGATATTTCTCTTCAGAAAACGAATCGCAAGTCAGGAAGGGGAACCCCCATGTCATCCCGAGGCTACCTGGAGTCCGGTGACTTTGTCTAGCTAGAATACCATCTATAACCAATAGACTGGATTTTTTAAAAAATGCTTATGGAGGAAGATGAAATAAAATCCAAAGATACCTCAAAAAAATAAAAAGGATTTTAGGAAATAGTTTAACCCTCTTAGTCAAATACTCTGACAAGAGGAGTACAAAATAGCAGACAAGTCATTAACTGGAAGATAATGTAGCACATCTTTGAAGATAATGTAGCACGTCTTTGTTTTACAGATGAAGCAATTGAGGCCCAAGAAGTTAAATGGATGTTCCAAGGTCATAGCACAAGTCCATGTGTCTCCCCCTGGTCCCAACAGGGATCAAGATTGCCATTCCCACTGCTTACACTCCTCCACCCATTCTAGAGCAGGCGTCACTTCACATTTACATTCGGGCACTTTGTCACAGATGATGAAATACAGAGTCAATTGAGGCCCTTCCTTAAACTCAGTGGGTCCGCTTTCCACCTCGGGAAAGGCGAGGGAGGAGAATAGCACAAGGAGCAGCAGCAGTTGCTTTATGTATCCTGTTTATAAATGACTTCTCTCCCCCACCCAAAAAAAAGTGCCGCAAAAGTATTTTCAAATGGCTTATGTTTTTAAAGTCTAGGCTTCAGAAGTATACGACCTTTAGGATTTAAAAAACATGCCACAATGAAAAAGGAGTTCAGAAAGCCACCGTCCTATTCCAAGTGGTTAGCTAAATACCTTCTTCAACTTGCTTACAAAAAATTAAAGAGGAATTGGAAAGAAGACTACAACACATGTTACTGAGTTTTAGGGTTTTAAAAAATCAGTGTTATCCCTTAAGAACTAGCTTCCTTTATTCTATTGTCTGATACTGTAGCTTGAAGTAACATTTATCCCTCAGTGACAGTACTCTAAAAAAGCCACATCTTCCTCTAACCATCTTCCTGGAGGCTCCAGACCAAGGCTGGAGGCCTTAAGAGAGTCCTGAAGACTGGATTCTAATTTATTTGCCGTTGACTTATTTACACATTTTTTTCCTAAACTCCTTTGTGATGTTGCATAACACATTAAGTTTTACCATATAAATAAAACTGATCACCAGTGCTAGCTGTAGCAAAGATAACTGTTAAGCTATGAATCTCCGCAAAGAGGGCAAGTGTTCAGAGGCTGGATATGCATCTAACCAGCATCTAACATTGCACATTTTGAGTAACTAAACACATCTGGGAAAAGAAACCCACTGCCACTTAAAATACCTACTCTATTCTCTAGCACATCTGTGATGCAATTAAAGAACTAGTGCACAATTAAAATTCAGGTCAGCACACAGCAACAATGGGGCTCTTTGATGTAAGGTCAGCTTTGGTCATTCTCACAGACTCATTAAACAGGTTAATCAACTTAGTGCAGGATATAGTATAGGAGAACCCAAAATCTAATTAGCATTACCCTGAAAGCATTGGCAGAAAGATCTATTTTATTTGTTTGACATAGCAACTGCTGCTTCGTTGTCAGTGCATGTTGGAGCTAATGGCATCATTTCTGGAATTGTGTGCCTTTTTTCTAACTTATGAAATGAGATATTACACAAATATTTGTTTGTATTTATTATGAATATATTATAAAAATAGGTGGTCCGGTGTGTGCCTTTCTTTTTTCCCCTGCACATTTCTCTTTCTTGGTTAAAGTCACAAATCATGGGTTGAATTTGTGGAATCTTTCTCATGCTTTACGTTTTTTTGTCTTCCTTTGAGTCAAGAAGGTGCTAATGTGACACAACCAGTTCAGATGAGTAAACTTGGTTCTTATTCTCCTAACATGCTTTACACAGTACGCACAAGGAAGAACAGTTAATATGGTCTAGTAGTGCCTATTCCAAATGCTTTAGTAGAGAGGCCTGAACTTTAGGTCAAATAGATTTGGATTTGAATCCAGCTTCCTGATCTGCAGGTGCTCATTTGTGAAATGAAGATAATAAGACTTATTTTGCAGGGTTGTTTTGAGGATACAATAAAATAAGGTATGTAAAGTGCTTAGTACAGTGCTTATCACATGACAAAACTTAATGGTGACTATTTTTATCATTAATAAATTGCTTTCTTGTCACTGAAGAATCTATGACATCATCAATCAGGGTACAATTTACTTTTCTCACTTAAAGACAGTATTCAATACTTCTCAGAACAAACCACTGATTTTTAAATGATGAAACAACACACAATATATAATGTTAAAGTAAATAATAAAAATCTCTCACTAGACTTTTAAATAATGGGGCTATATGACCTCAAGAGGAGGCACAGTGAGTGGGTGTCACAGGCATCGAAATGCTTCCTGTGTCATGCCCAAATAAGATACAG
This sequence comes from Pteropus medius, assembly GCF_902729225.1. Taxonomy (NCBI): domain Eukaryota; kingdom Metazoa; phylum Chordata; class Mammalia; order Chiroptera; family Pteropodidae; genus Pteropus; species Pteropus medius. Next base: position 6,140,013 of record NW_024352786.1, on the reverse strand, counting down.
GGGGTCCCATCTTTGGGGAGCAAGAGGTGACATGGGAATACAAGTAGCTCCAATAACCCTGAAATACCCCTGAGGAAAGAATACTTCACTTGGTTCTCATTCGTGGTAGTTAATGTTCTATAAAGTAACTACAAATACTGAATTAGTGAATATTGAACCACTGTTTCTAGGGTAAACAGAGGAATAGGTTCCTGTGGGGCTCTCTGGTTACAACAATTTTGTCAATTGAATGGTACACGAACTTGTTTTATATGTGTTTTTGTTTAAAAACATCTTATTTAATACACATTGTTGATTCATTAACATTGAACTCATGACCAGCAACACTTCAACTCATGCCGGAACGAAGCTGATCTAACACATTTTTTTCTCCATAGGGTATGTCACAGCCCTCTAGCACAGAGAAACCCTAGACCGCAATTTGGCACTGTGCTTGGGGCCACTTTAAACAGCAAAATCATCAACAAAAAGCACAAACACACAAAAAACATGGCACTAAATTGACCACAAAAAGGATACTTGTTTGTTCACAGTGTGAGAGCAAAAACAAGAACACAGAGTGCTGTGTAGTTAGACCTCAGCTGGAAATTTGCGCATTGGGCAACCCAAATTTTTCACCATGCTGGGTATGTCTGTGAATGACTGTGAAAACACCACCAATGTTGACTTTGGGGGTACAAAAAATGTTAACAAGGAAGTGAATTCACAGATGCAGAATCCATGAATGATGAAGATCAACTACGTCAACCTGAAAACCAATATACCATCTCTCAATAAGTCTGACATAGCAAGTCTTTTCTTCAGTGTTTAAAGGAAAGCTGTTTCTTTGGGTAAGCACCAGGTGAAGTTGTTGACTTGCATTTAGGGACCACATTGCATAAAAAGCACTAGGACATTTTAAACATTAGAGAAAAACTCTAGAGAGTCTCAGAGTGAGGAGATTCTAACTCTATGAGAAGCAAGAGTGAACCAAAACCCATTAAAAAATCAGTAGAATCAGGTCTCCCATCACCTATTTATTATGCAATAATAAATAAAGGAGTAACAACAAAAAAATGATAGTTAGTAATTATGCAGTGTTTATTATCTACCAGGCACAGGTCTACATTTAATTTTTCAGTTAAATACATATTAGTATAGTGATTTATTAAACACTTTTACTATTACTAGATAATGGTTCAAGTTGTTATTTTCCTTTCTTTTTTCTTTAGAAAAGTTGGTTTGGGTGCCCCAGGATGGAAACTATCCCTGGTGATTGGAAGCAGCAAGGTGTACTGGTAGGAAGACTGGAAGCCACAGCTTTCTGGACATGTTCCCTCCCCTCACCCCTGACGTAAGAGCACCTACTGGTCCATGCAGAGAGCAGCCACGACAGGCTCAACAGGCCAGCCAGGTGGGATCTTCTTCAGACAGCTAGATAATTCTTAGGATGATAAAATTTTAAACCTAGGAGCCTAATAGTTACCTAATCGAACCCCTTCTTTTTCAGAGGAGAAAAAGGAAACTCATTGATGTTAAGTAACACAGCTGATTAATAATATACTTATGACTTGATCAGTTAGAAAAATGATGTGATCATAACAATAGATGTTGACAGTAATTTGATGAAACCTATGACTAATTTAAAAGAAGAGAGACAAGGATGAGCGCTTGCCCTATTATAATTAAAGTATATTATAAAAGCACATCATTTAAAAATATGTGGTGCTGAAGAAGAAATCAGCAGATATACCAGAGCATGGAATACGTAGACCACAAACAAATCACAGTATGTTCATGTGGATGTCAGGTAATCACCTGGAGCATCACTTGAAATTATTCACCAAATTAAGATACAGATAGATTGCAGAGCTAAATATCTGTGTAAACTAGAAAATACAAGTGAAATATAAGTTGGTGTTTATCAGATCTCCATTTAAGGACATTTTAATTTTGCAATAGTGGAAGAAATTACAAAAGAAAATATCTACTATGTAAAAATTTTAATCTTATGTTTAAGAAAAATGATCAAAGTAAAAAAAAAAATGAGAAATATATTTTAGCACACTCTGATGGCTGCCTACCCAATATCCATTCTCTCCTTTTTACTTACTAACAGAACTTCGATTTTGACAAAGTACCAACACATCCAATTTAAAATCCTGTTTTAGACATCTTGGCACTGAGGGGTGGCTATATGATAAGTTTGGATCAAAGGAATGTATTGGAGATTGCTAAACGTGGCATCCATAAGCTTCATTACAGAGACTAACTGCAGCAAATGGTTTTTGCTCTGCCCAGACCCCCTCGGAAACCCTTTATCTGCTCTGTGCGCCCTCATCTCTGTGGGTTCTGATCCTGACAGCTGGCACCTGTTAATTTCTTCAGTCAACTACCTTGGTTAGAGCCTCTCTGGCTACATGTCAGAAGGTGTGGGGTCTGAGAATTCACATTCCCATCCCTCCCCTACTGAGTGGGGCAGGAGTCTGAACATGGAGCTACCTTGTTTCAAAACGACACAAACCTATATGATTTATGCTCAGAGTTCCCCTTGAGATCAGGCTAAAGCACTCTCTTGCTTGGCTTCAGCTTTTCCTCTATGCTATCTCTCCTTTCTCCATTCACTGATTTTTCATAGAAACACTTCCTTAGTAAACACTAACACGTGAACAGGCCAGGGCCTGCTTCTGGGGAATCTGACATAAAACATATTCTCAGCTGATATGCCCTTCTGTTCTTTGCTCTTTGCCCTTCACACTGGCACCTTTTTCCTTTCTGGAGCATGGAAGAAATGCCTGGAAGTTCAGCAGCCATCTGGCCGCCATGAGGCCATAAGTACAGAGAGAAGGGATACAGGCAGAATCTAGAACTGGGAAAAGCCAAAATACCAGAATCTCTCCTCTAGCGCCTTTGGAAGGGAACACAGCCTTGCTGACACTGATTTTAGCCTGGTGAAACCCACTGTAGACCTCTAAAACTTCTAAACTATAAAAGAATAAATTTGTGTTATTTAAGCCACCAAGTTTGCGGTAATTTGTTACAGCAATAGAAAACAAATACACCTATGTTTACTTAAAATTTGTTAAGAGTAGATTTGAAGTGTTCTCACAAAAAATAAAAGGTGATGTGCTAACTTGATCGTAATGGTTTCACAGTGTATACACATATCAAATTATCACATTCTATACTTTAAGTACACATCATTTTATTTGTCAATTACACCCTCCCCCGCATAGAGCTGGGGGTGGTTTTCTGTTACTTGCAGCCTACTAATATTTTCAAACTGAAAAATGGGTTATATTTTTTATAACAAAAACTCATACAAATCAGTAAAAAACATTAAATCCAATAAATTGATGGGCAAATAATATGTGTAAAAAAAAAACCCCACAGGTAAGGGAGTAAAGGTGCTAAGAAAAAACATGGAAATTGGTTTTTCATAAAAATATGTGAAATATTTTTAAATATAGGAGAAAATCATATTATAATATTATATGAAGAAGCAAGATACAGAAATCATATTGTATGTTTCCAACTATATTTTTAAAATAAACATTGGGAAAAGGAGAGAATAAAAGGAAAGAGTTTTAAATGGTGAGATGTGGGGTGATTTTTCTTCTATTATTTTTTTGTATAGGTCATATCCAAATGGCTATTTCTCTCACTTTATTCAGGTCTCTTTAAGAGGAAAAAAAAAAACCAGAAATAAACGCTGCCTTAAAAATAATTACAACACAGAATTCTATTGTAATAATACATGGAAGGAAGTGTAAGGCCAAGTGCTGGCATGAAGGGGGTGGTGAGGCTTTGCTGGGAACACTGGGAAGGCCTGACAGAGGGGCAGGTAATTGAATGGGGTCTTATCCAGGGCCCCAAGGGAAGAAGGGCTGTCCAAGCAGAGGAATGGCTGTGCACCAGCCCCAGGGTGTTAAGTAAACTGCAAACAGCTACGATGGCTATAATGTAGCATGGGAAGGAGAGAGCAGTGGAAGATTCGGTATGGACTTCTAATTAGGTATTAGAAGTCAGACCTGAAAACAGTTTATATTATAAATAGCAGAGTTTGATCTTAATTCTTTGGGGAAGTAATTTTTGGCAGGAAAGAGCTATGATCATATTTGTATTTCATAAACATTTTTCTGCCACAGTGTGAGGATGGACGGGGGACCAGAGGCAGTAAGATAAATCAGTTCTATTGCAATTGTCCAGGTGAGAGGTCTGAACTGAAGTACAAACAAGGGAGCTGGAGAGAAAGAATACATTTGACAGATACTTGAAGAGTCTATAAACTTATGATTTAGAGGAAATAGTGAGGTTGACTCCCAGTGTTTATTGAGCATCTTTCTACCATTTTCCCCTACTTTTTAAAATGAGAGCTAACATATATACAAACAGAAAACAATGCAAATAAATGCATGGCGTGTACAACTCCATGAATTATCGCAAAGTGAACACACTCATGTAAGCACCATGCAACCAGTCACTTCTTGGACTATTGGGGCCTCAAAGGAAGTGACATTTACTTGCTCAGGCCAAAAACCAAAAGTCACCTTTCATTCCTTTATGCTCCTCATATCATATACATCTAAGCATCAGCAAGTCCTGTCAGCTCTGCCTTCAAAATATATCCGGAACTCGACCTGTTCTCACCATCTCCAGGGCTACTACCTTACTGTGAGTCCCCGTTGTTTCCAACCTGGACTCTTACTGTAGTCTCCTGCCTGTTCTCTCATCCTACTCTCACTCCCCGCAATCTATTCTCCACGCAGCTACTGGAGTGATCTTTTTAACATGGGGATTGCATGACGTTATTCCCTGCAGTGGATGATTTAACAGCCTTAGTTTTTCACCCCTCTCTATGTTGGTGCCCTTTGCCATGTAGCTTCGCAGTGACCTGGCCCACTCATATTGTTTCTGGGCTCAGCAGTGTGATTTGCATAGTATATCTGAGGCAAGTAGAGGCTTAAACTGGGTTTGGGCATTAAGGTTTTTTCTTTTCAAAATTGTGCCTTACTCCATGCTTCTCTCAACTGAACGCAGGTCAGAATTCAAGTCTCACAAGATGCGCCTGATCGGTAGAACCTAATTTACACCCACAGCTCTAGCTATAAGGGTACCTATGAACAATAGGCTCTGCAATACAGGAAGAAAGCATGAGAACTAAGTTACCATGAATGAAGAATGATCCAGTTCATGATATCACCTCATCCTTCTGCTCTCGCGTGCCTTTCCTGATTGCTTTGCACAGTCTTGCCCCTGTACCTGCCATTGCCCCAGGCTCCTCAGCTCTACTCACTGGCTTCAGGGTCCTGACCAGGATAGTATCTCACCTTCCTCCTGGGCCCTTTCCTACCCACACTGGTCCATGTTGGTTTCTGTTCCACTCTGCACAGTGCCGTTTAGCACTCTCCTCCCAAACTCCATGGCCGGTGTCAGATAAAAGGGAATCTCTAGTCTCTCTCACTATGAACCTCTCCCCCTACCTCCTACTACACGCTCTGGACTTTATTCAGCTGCCCAGCCTATCTTCCCCTTGTCCTGGAAACTGATCACTTAGTGTCATCTTTTTGGCTACCTTTGAATCTCTAAGAGCCACAGCTCAGATCAAAACAATTCTTCTTCTTCTGATGTTTTCCTAACTGTGTCACTTGTCTGGAAACAGGACCAACTTATCCATTAGGCATAATAGCAGAATACCTGGAGGCCCATGAAAATGCTTTAATTTACTGTAAAATAAGAATAAAAAAGAAAATGCTAATAAAGATATAATAATGAGTCCAGCCTGGATCATATTTGTCTTTGTATTAGACATTTGTAAAAATTATTTTTAAACATTTTTTAATGGAGGAAGAGGCCCACAAAGACAAATATTTCCTAAGGCAAACAAAAGTCCTGCTCTGATCCTTTCCAGTATGTTGTTAACGTTTGTGGGTGTATGCATGCTTTGACTAAACTGTAAACTACTTAAAAATGGATATAGCCTTTCTTGCATATTTGTATTTGTTTTCCCTACAGAAAATGGCTTCTTATTAGAAACTTGATTTCATTGGCTGACCAAGTGCTACATTCTCCTCACTACATAGAAAGGTCAGTAATTGCATTTTCCTTTCTCCATGCCAGGGTCAAAGCCACCAATGGTGGACAGAGTGAGCCCCACACAGTTGCTTAATCTGCATGAAGGTAGTGGAGATCATCCAAGGCTGGCTGAAAGCTCACAGTAAGGTGGAAGCCTCACATGTTACTAGAGGCAAATAAGAGGAGGCAGTAGGTTTTCTCATTCATTTATTCACTCATTTATTCATATCGTGGAATCCTGACTTTTACTTCTCCCTTTTTAATAGTTTTGTGGCCTAGACAAGTAACTTAAGCTCCCTTTACCTCGGCTTCCTGAACTAGAAATGGGGGAATAAGTACTAGCTTCAGAGGGCTACGATGAAGAACGAAAGTACTAATCCACATTAAGGCCCACAATGGTGACCGATGCACTCTAGAAATCGTAGCTGTCAGTTAATTGGACAAAAATTTGATTGCCAAGAGGTTTATTGAATTGACACATGTCAATGGAAGGAACCGACAGTGATCAAGCATCCAAAGGCCTTGTGTCTGGGCTCTGCTTCTCCCCAGCTCTCCTCACTTGAGCACACAGCCTGGACCCTTAAGCCAGTCTGACCCAGTTATATCAGCCAAGCACATTTGCATTCACTGGCCTTTGGTGGAATGTAGGCACCTCAGACGTATCTCACCATGCCGAGTGTCTGCTGACTGAAGAGAGAACTTGTGAGCATTCTCAAGGGATTGCAGAAGAAGCATCTCCAATAGTTGGGGGTTTACTGCAAAAGCCACCTAACTGGTCTTCCCAGCCCCAGTTTTGCCTCCACTTCAGGACATTCTCCACAGAGCAGTGGACAGACATTTTTGAAAGTGTGTGTTAGATCACTTCCCTGATTATCCCTTTAAGGCTTCTCTTAGTTTAAAGTACAAACTCTCAGTGGCTTACCAAGCCCTCCATGCTCTACCCTAGCCTGTCTCTCCAGTGTGGTCTCTTTCCCACTCTCCCTCCAACTCCACATTCTAGACTTGACCTTGGTTTTTCAGTTTCTTAAGCAGCGCATTCTCTTTATCTCACAGACCTCCTACCTGTCAAATCTCCCTTCTCCGCACACACCCCCGGGGAGTTTTCTCTATCTAGAACAATCGTCTCTTCACTTGGTGAATTCTCATTCTAGCCTGGGAAATAACTCTGACCCCTATTAGATCATATTAGATCCCCATCGCTTTGCTCTCCCACAGCACCCGGTATTTCCCCAACCATCACTGCAGTCCGTTTTAATTATGTTATTAAATCTATCTTTCCCAACAGACTGTAAACTTTGTGGGGCCACCATTACGCCTGTCTTGTTCATGAATGTATCCTCATCACCTAACACAGTGCTTGGCTCGTAGCATCTCTCAACACATATTTGTTGACTGAAAGAATAAATGTATAAGTGAAAGAATAAAATCCTAAGCGGCAAGCCCAAAAGTGAATCTCAATACCAAGAATTAGTCTGTATCCACTAAAACAACACAGGATTGAGGCCAGAGAATAAGAGATACATGGGTAAGCACTCTGTGCCTCAGTTTCCTCATCTGTAAATCGGGGATACTAAAAAGCCTATTGTACAGAGCTGTTGTGAGGTTTAAGTGAGTTAATAGAAATAAAGTGTTTAGAATAAGTTGTGACATATGCTGGCATTATATGTGATTATTATTATCTTTTATTCATGTGGGCCATTTTCCCTGGGTAGTGTACCTCATCCCACACAGGGAACTCAGAGGCAGTTAGCTGAGGCAAACACATGCAGGAAGGGACGTTTGTGAACTGCTGATGTCTAGTGCCCCATCCTAGAGGGGCATAGAGGAGAAATGCCTGAGGATGCTAGCCCTGGTGAGTCCTGTTATCTACAGTGTGATACAGATGAGAAAGTTATGAGCCTGCTCTGTGGAAATACACATAACACACTGCTGCATTTTCAGCCCATCTGGAGAGCTGGGCCCAATGAGTATTCCATCTTTATCCGCCCCAGTCCCCAAGAATAACACATCAAAGAGCATGTTTGCATCCCTACAACAGATAACGGCACTGCCATAAGCTTCAGGGTCCACACATGCTACGGATAGAATGAATTCATAATTTCACATATTTATAAAATATAAATTAACCCAAGAAATATATAACTTCAAGTAAAATTCCTACTTTTTAAAACGGAGCAAAGAATAACACTTTGATAAATGAAAGGCTAGTAAATTTTCATTATATGGCATCACAAAATTGGCATTTATCACATGGAATAAATCACTCCTCTTTAATATATAGATGTTGACACAATAGAAGCATCAGGCTATTTTGGTGAGGGAAGAGGGAGTGGAATCCAGACAACTGACTTTTTTAATTACATTTGATTATTTGGCTTTTTTAACTATAGAAAAGCGAGTAATATGATCAGGAAGAATTCTAGAGGCTCCAGTGCATTTATATAAGCACAGTAAATTACTCATAAAAACCATGAAGCATTTACCTTCGTCTTTGTGTATAATATACCATGTCTGTGTGGAACCCAGTTCGCTTTGATGGTAAACAGCTATTCTTCCTGAAATCCTGCCTTCTTTTGCTCTGCTCTGTGTTGAGAGGTTCCCTTAATAGCCAAACTGGTTTTCTTGGAAGAAGAAAAGGAAAGCAGTGTGAGAAAGGTATTAGTCTTCTTTCGTTTCTATAATACTGTAAGGATAATTTATATCCATATTCAAAGATGTAAAGATTCATATTCCAGTTTTGTAGAGAAGCAGTAAAAATGTAAAGCAGTATTCTATATTAAATATACCACAGCAAAGAAAAAATTTGTCAGTCTGTTCTACAAGGACATAATATACTAAAAATCAACCTTTTCTCTTCTCACATCTCTGACCCTGAAACAGAACAGTACATATATCTGCAAGAATGCCAGAGGCATGTAGATTATTTATTACTGGGTTTGGGGATTATCTTGTTGCTAAATAGGCTTAAGAGAGGCTATGTATTATCCATGAAATATTTCCAAACATTATTAAGGATACCTCATTAGAAAAGGAATTAACTTTGTAACTGAAGTTTCTATCATATATACGTATGTGTGTGTGTGTGTGTGTGTGGTATTGTGTGTGTGTGTGTGTATATATATACAGATTTTATAAACACAGTAGAAAAAATAAGATTAAAAAAATGAAATTATTAGCATCACCTACAGGTAAAGAAATATGTAAGCTGTGATGGCAGGCCTTTATATGTAAAGCCAAGAATACTTATTTCCATATTGCAAAATGTGTCAAGTTTTGCAGAGATAATACCGTTGACTAAAAAGTGTTAATTACAGTAAATCTCCCAGAAACACCCTGAGCTAAAATCTCTCCTTGTAGCTCAAGAAGGTGTGTAAGCAGACCAAGGAGCTTGCCCCTGACCTCCTCTCCTGTTCTCTGGCTTTTTCTGAATGCTCCCAAGTGAACTAGAACATTTCTCTTTGGCAGCAGAGCCTGAAAGTGGCATCCAGAGGACCCACAGTTACCCTTAGCAGAAGCTTGCTAAGGGCCCCCATCACACAGCCATGGAATGGCCAGCTGAGATCCACCCAGAATCAGGCCTATGAGCTCACCCCAGCCAGGCCACCCGGCCTCTTGGCAATGCCCATCTGGGCAGATACTTCAGTGCTGCAGCCACACACAGAGCCACCTGAAAGAAGGAAAGAGATTCTTTCTGCTCCACACACCTCCACCCTCCATGTATATCTGAGCCAATTCCATCCTTCCCACTAGCACGCTTGGAAAACCACGTTGAATAAGAATAAAATAGCAATGCATAGAAAGAGGGAAGGCCAGAATAGTGTGTGGTATCTGTTACCCTTATTACTGAAACTTCTTCACACACCTGTTCCTTCACAGCATAATAATGATGTTGCTAAATTCCAGGCTGTGGTCCTGAGGGATGCGTTGGATATAAAACTTATTTGAGAGCAAAATCATTGACTGTGTACATTTAAATAAAGAGAAAGATGATTCTCAGAGATTAGAAATATACATTAGTTAAGCCAAAATCTTGCTTTGTCTGGATAACTCTCCAGGGAGCTTATCCTCTTGCCAGGACTTCATTAGGAGGGATTCTCTTTATTGGAGTGAGTATTAAAAGAATCTGCCACTAGACAAAAAAGAAAACTTGGGGAAAGAATAGCAAAAAGTATCATGCTCTTGGATAAAGGCTTAGCATCCTCAAATTCAATTTTTCCGATATCAATCTGTAAACTTAACATGTTTCCAGCAAAAGCCTACTATTTTTGTGGGGGAACTAGATAACGTTGATTTCAATGTCCGTAAGGAAGGAAGAATAGACATGAAAATCTGGCGGGGGGAAAGTAATTAGAAAGAATAAGTTCCATCAGATTTCGAAATGTATAATAAAACTACAGTTTTAAAAACAACATGGTATTTGCGCGTGACTAGACAAACTGATCAATGGAATGAAATAGTATGTCCAGAAATAGACCTAAATTCATGAGGTAATTTAATATATAGTAATAATTTTTCAAAACATTAATGAAAAGATGTATTATTCAATAAAAATGGTGTTGAGGCAAGCAGATGGCAATATGGAAAATATCAGTAAGCTTAGTTTTTTACCTTATACCTCCCACCGAAATAAATTCCAGATGTATCAAATATAAATTCATAGACAAATAGATAAAAACATGGAAGAATTTTAAAAAATAACCGATGTGGGGAAAAGCCTCTTTGAGTATTATAAAAAGCCTTTAAATCGAAAAAGATAAAGACCTGGATATTTGAGTAAATAAAAATAAAAACTTTCTACATGGTGGTGAGAGGGTGGGACTAAATAAAATAAAATACAAACAGGAAATTGGTAAATATGTTTGAGATTCATATTTCAGGAAAAAAGAAAGACTAGCATCACTAACATGTACAGAGAGATAACAAATCAACAAAATAATAACAATAGAAAAATGGGCAAAGGATATGAATATACAGTTCTTTGAATAAGAAATACAAGGAGCTCTTTAAACTTAGGCAAAGATGTTTATCCTTACTTATAAGAGAAGCACACATTAACAAAAGCACAGTGAGGCACAATTTTCACCTTCCAAATTGGCAAAGACCCAGAAGTCTGATGTCACACCATGTTACCAAGGATGTGAGGAAACACACACTCTCTCATATGGCTAGTGGGCATATAAATTGGTATGACCTTTATGGAAGGCAAGACAATACAATTTCAATCAAAACCACCAATGCTCATGCCTTCTGACCTAGCAATTCCAACACTAGTTATTTACCCTCCAGGCACACTCTCACAATTGCAAAATTCCACAACTACATGAATATTAATTGCCATACTATTAGTGATAGCAAGAGATTAGAAACTACTTAAATATCTACTGATAGAGGACAGGTTAAATAAACTAGGGAACATCCATATAATGGAATGCTATGCTGTAGATAAAAAGAAGGAAGCAGTTCTATAGGGACTGAGAGGGAAATGCCTCCAGGATATATTAAGTAAAAAAAAAAAAAGAGCAAACAATGCAACAATGAACAACATGCTATCCTTTGCAGGGGTGTTTATAAATGAATATCAAATCTACATGGGGGAGTATTTGGCTGGGGGGATAAACATAGAAGAGACTTGGTGGCAGAATTTTGTAGGTTTCCTTTTTGGCCCCTCTATTTATAACGAACATTAATTCTATTCTAAGCAAGAAAAACACACAAAGTTAATTTTATAAGAAACTTCATCAAATACCCTGTAACCACTCCAACAAATTTCTGTGAAGAAAGTGAAAACAAATAGAGCCACCTGGTTCTTCAGGGCCCCCTCCCTGGTCCTCCGCAGTCTCCACCTCTCCTAGGGAAACAAGGTCATGTTAAACCCTCAAAGCCTCCCAGCTCAGTTGTTAAGGTAATTGTGTTTACTCTCTTCCAAACAAAGTAATTTGAATCAGAAAAGTAAATGTGCTCAGCCTTCAGGTTCTTTGATGTCATCTTCCTCCTTACTCTGAAGTGTGCGATGCCGCCCACAGCACCGCTGCCCAGAGCCGGGCTCGCAGATTCTGTAAGCATTGCCATAGCTACACCGTGCTGCTTGTGATAATGACGTAAAACAAATAAGGAAAATCAAATCTGAAATAAAACAATGGGCCTGAAAAACACAAGCTGTGGGTTTTTTCTGCCCTTTGAACACTCGTGGAGGTTAGAGAAACTTTGGAGTATTTTAAAATTTCAGAACAATTTTTCGTGCGGCGAAGTCCCAGAGATAAGACTATTTTCTTTCCTGAAAATAACATCTGATGCTAGACAAATGGCATGCCTGAAACATTAAGAGCCAGCGTCTGCACCTCCTGAACCTGCCAGACTTTTCCTCCAGATGACCCTTCTTAAGCATCGCGTCGGCTCTAATGTGATTTGAGGGTTTAGGTTCCTAAGACTCCGAAGCTGCTGGCTGTCAGTCATGCAGGCTGGATCTACGCAGGCAAAGGACGGAGTGGTCCGAGCCATGTCGCATTAGGGGAACCATCCCAGTCATTCCCATAAAACCTTCTAGTCTGTGAGACACCTACCGTCTCCTCCGCTCTGAACCCTGCCTCACTCCTCCCCCTCGGGCTGTCAGTCCCTTCTCCTCTCTTTGTGGGATCCTCAGTCTACTCGCCTAGAGCTTCAGGTTCTCTTTACTATTTCCCCCTTTTTAACACTCCTTCGCCCCCACCTTTTCCTTGTAACAAGAAATTTGAAGTTGGAGGGTTTTTAAGAAGAAAAAAAATAGAAAAAGATTTTTAAATATGCTAGAATTTCCTTTGCTCTTTTAACGCCCTGAGGTTAAGCTTCTCTAATGGCATTTAAATCCTTAGGGGTTTTTTCTTCTTCTTCTTTACTTTATGTTCTTGCAATAAAAACATTCCTTTAGACTTTAGAAATTCTAAATAAAACAAGAACAAAAGAGTGTTCCTTTTTTTTAGCTCTCCGCCCAAATGTCACCATTGTAAATCTAGGTAAGAAAGTAAATTAACTACTGGCATTTAAATGTTTGCTGTCCCAACTATTTATTCCTTTCCTCTCCCCTAAATTTGTTTTATACAAAACAATTCTCATAAAAACAATAAATATTCATTTGTTTTCTACTAAAATTTTTAGATCAAAGTACTGTGTGGCCCAAATTCTGAATAGCAAAAAGTAATGCCGTTTGTTCAGCGGGAAGTCTTCCCCTTTCCAACAGCAGCCTGGCCAAGTTCGGTTTCCGTTTTCTCTCAGGGCTGGTAGGGCTAGGCATAGACATCATAATAATATAATTATCACTCTACATTTGCAAAATACACTTTGCAAATAGAGTTTCACTTACCTCTTAAGTGCAGGGTGTACTAGAATGGAACACAGATTGGCTTCCGGCCTGGACTTGAAACCAGGTGCTGTCACTTGCCTAGCAGCACAGTCTTGCAGCTAGATTTCGTTTGTCAAAGATAAGACCAGAGGATGTGCCTGCTTTGCTGGGATGTTGTGATGACTGAATGAAATAACTGCTGCCCCGAGCAGGCCGGTCCACTGTTGCACACACCACGCCATGTTGTTTTTCTGTGTTGCATGTTTGCCTCCCACTACTAAAATGTGAACTCCTCTGGGGAGGAATTGGGTCTCCTCTACCTTTTAAACTAACTTTAGTGCACAGCGTAGATTTTTTTATTCTTTCCTTGAGGTCATAAAACTACTACTGTTCCCCGCCACACACATGCCCCATTTTCTCTGCCAATGTTCCTATTTCTCTTCAGCTCCATTAAGGCTGAACATTTTCCAGAGCTGTGAGAACCTCTGAAAAAGGGTTCTCCCACACCCCCCAACTTTGAACCGGGCTAGGTTGGCACAACGTCCCTATCCTTCCCAGTCCTGACTTGCCCAGAGCCTCATTGTCCTCCATCAGTTGTGCTTCACTTTGTGCACACACACACACACACACACACAGAGGCACACAGGCACACAAGCACATGCACACTACTCCTGGACTCAGAGTGCAGGGCAGCCCACGGCTACCATCCAGAGCTGCAGAAAGATTCCCAGAGCCTTTCTGTTGGTCCCCTTCCTTCTGCCCAGAGGGAGGGAACAGCTTTGTGTTTCCTGTGAGGTGAAGTCCGCACCCCAGAGCCTTTGTGTCTGTGCCTTGTTCGGTGACAAAATTGTTGTCCCTGGAGACATGCTCTTGTGTAATGAACTTGGCACACAACTTTAAAATGACTACCAACACTCCACTCCAGGGCAGATACACACTGCCTGCCATACACACTGCCCACCCTGCACACTGCTGTGTGGTCCTCTGTGCCCTTGGCCACCTCTTTGAGACAGTGCATGGAGAAAAGATCAGTTGAAGTCATAAATCTGGTAAGTATTACTAAATTATTCAGTGGCATATACTCACTGATGGACTATTTAGCCATCGTTGTGCCAGTTGTTGGGAGACAGTATAAACACAGTCCCTGACCTCAGTACCCTCTAGTAGAAGGGGCATAGGGGAAAAGTTCCACATCCCGGCTCTGCCACAAACCGTTTTTTGGGTGACCCTCAGCCTAGCTCCGAGCCTCCGTTTTCATTCTGTGAAATGGAGATACTCTGCTTTGCAGATCGTTTCCCAGAATTAGAAATGACATATGTGACATACAGAGTATACAGCAGCGGGGAGAGGTTCAGTAAATGACCGGTCTTGTTTTGATGGTTTTTGAGAGCTTTCTGAGAGGCACAGTCCATGCTGTCAAGAGATGTATGGACATAGGAGGAGGAGCAAACATGTAAAAAACCCCGTAGGCCCCAGAGCGGACTTCTCTGGAGAGTTCCACGGTGGTGGACAAAGGAAGCGGGGTCACGCCGTCTGGGGTGGGGAAGTCCCTCAAAGAAGAGGTGACATGATTTGAGCCATGAAGGGATGTTTAAGTACAAGACAAGTGTTGAAGATGGGAATGGCATTGCAGGTGGAGGGAACGGCATGAGCAAAGGCCTGGAAAACCGCGCATAGCTCAAAATTCCAGGAGCCCACGGCACCAGCCTGGGCCTCGTGGCAGAAGACTGTAGCATGAGAGAAAGGAAGTTGAGGGGGAATCAGCAGTAGAGTGAATTTTTAGACCACGCTTGTAAGCAACAGGGCTGTTCACTAAACGTCTCCCCTTGAAAATTTTATCTTTATTCATTTTAATTGGAAGAATAACACATGCTCATTGTTAAAGAAAAATCAAGTAGTAGAAAAATGCATAGAACAAAAAGCCAAAGATCAGGCCCCGTTCCCTAGAGGAAACAGATTAGTGTTTTTGCTTCTGAATTTTTCATTGAGGAGTATTTGAGAAACCGTCACAAACAGATTTTGTATAAAAAAAAAAATACATTGAGCATAAGGTAGTGGGTAGGGAGACTGACAGCGTTGATGGGGGAAGTTCTTTTAGAGGGGTCAAGAGCCTGCACAGAGGCAGTGCAGTAGTGGGGAGAGGAGGGTGTCTGGGTCCTCATCGGGTGAAAGGGTGACAGAGGGATGAGTCAAGGATGACACCTTGATTTCGGCTTAAATTAATGAGATCTAAAATACATAAGAAACACAGCTTTGGGGGGGAAATTGTGAGTATAATTTTGGACATGATGAGTGTGATGTGGCCATGGGACATCCAGAAAGGATGTCCTTGGCCTGGGGCTGAGGCTTGAAACCCGATTAAAGAAGTAGACATGGAATAGATTTCGTGCCATGGTGAGGTCGCTCACGGAGAACCTGTGGAAAGCCTCCAGTTAAGAAATGAGCAGAGACAGGGGATCTTTACAAGCAGGTAGAGAAAGAGCAGACTCAGGATGGGAGGGAGGAGTCTAGGGTCATAGTCAGTAAGCAGGATGAAACTTCAAGAAGGATCACCAGTGTCACATGCTGTGGAGGGAACAAGTAATTTGACTCGAGTGAAGTGACCATTGTTCTTAGTGTTCTTCAAGGAGCTTTACTGGAATGGGTTCAGCATACCATTTATGTATATTATTAGAAAAGAACAGGAAGGAAATACAACATAATGTCGACAGTAATTCTGTCTGGGTGTTGAGATTATGGGTGATTGCTATTTCCTTCTGTCCCTAGAAAAGATATGAGGGGTAAAAGAGAAAGATGGTGTAATATTTCAAAAGGAAACTTTAAAAAATTATACAGATGAAGCAAATTTATTCAATGTGCTCCAGCACTTAAATTCACAAGGGAAAATATCGACTTTATGAGGAATATGGCATAAAATAATATTGCTGCTACACATCACTGCTTGCTGTTTTGTCACAGTGTCACCTGAAGCATGGCAGGAAACCCTCTGGTCCCCCAGAGACCTGACCAAGTCAGTTCAGGAACCACAGCAGAGTGTTCCCTAAACTTCGATCATTAAAGTTCATGATTTTTGTCAAATCCCTTTACACTAGTCTTATTGTTTAATAAACATTGTATTTAAATAAACTTTTAAACTTAAATGGCTCCATTTATATCACAGTAAATAGAAAATCACTATCACAATAAATAGAAGGTACCTGAAAAATAAGTATAATGAAAACAAAACAACTTAATAATTCTGGCAAGATGCTCTCAATGACCTATGTTTCCCAGTCTGAACTAACTCTTGGGGGAAAAAGCAAGATCAATAAGCACTAGAAGTGGTAAAAAGTTCTTACTGGTTCTTAGTTTGGATTTCTCCAGAAGCAAACCCTTTGACAAGAATTCAGTTACTAGTAGTTTACTTGAAAGGTGAAGGAAATATGGAAACACAAAAAAAGTGAGACAGAAAAGGAAAGGAAGTCAAAAAATGGTATGTTATCAAGCCAGCAATCACTCTGGGCAGCTGGAGCGTTATCTCCCTGGGGGAAATCTGGCAGCCAGTGCAGAACACGCCTCAGAATTAGCCCCCACCAAGGGTGAGAGAGCTGGGGTATTTACACACCAACTATTGTCCAAGGCTGACTCTGGGAACATTAATTCCTCAGCATTCCTAGCCTGCCTTGTGGGCAGCAAAGCAGGCTCCAGAGGTGAGAAGACCTCAGGCAGAGAATACGAGTCTGCAGCTGGAAGTCTGGCCAGAGTACATTGACCTGAGAAAGGTGAAAGATATGGACAAGGCCCAGCAAAGGCCACTAGATACTAAACCGAGATCGAAAGATAATAGAAAAGGAAATAGAAGAATTTTTACTGGGCCTGTTAATCGCTCAAAATCATCTCTCGTACCACCAGGCTAAGGCTTCTCCACCCTGGTAAGACCTGAAGCAGCTCTGGACCAGACCAGGCCACTGAAAACCAGACCTTTTAAAATATTTTTAAATTTAAATTTACTTTCCTATCTATCAGTTAGAAATAGCCTTATCATATCTGCCTGCCCAATAGAGCTGTCAAAGAGATTTCTTCTCTATGAAAGCAACTCTTTAGGATTAAAACCTATATTGACAATATAGACACAGTATGATTGGACATTTTTAAAAATAATTTTACCCTTATAAAAAAGATCATTGAATTCCTTCAAATAATGATATTCCTGGTTCATTTAAAATATGATTTATTTACAACTATCGAGCTACCCCATTGATAGCTCACAACAAAAAGGGATAAATATAAAATACCAAAGTGTGTATATGTATTTTTGTAGATATTCTTTCATCCAGTATTTATTGAACTCTTTCTATATACCAGGAACTGTTCTAGGTGCCTGGAGACATAGCAATGAAGGAAACACAAAATCCCTTCCTTCCAGGGAACTACGTTCTAGTGGGGGCAGACTGTCAATAAATAAATGAATAGTACGTACAGGATGTCAACTGGCAATCAGTGCTACAAATGAAGCAGGAAAAGAGAATGGGGAGTACCAGTGGCTCGGGAGGGGTTATCATTTTAAATAGGATGATCAGAGAAGATTTTACTGACACGACATATTTGGAAAGACCCAGAGGAGGTGAAGAAGTAAGCCACGTGAAAATCTGGAGAAAGATTGCTACAAAAAGAGGAAATAACCTGTGCAAAGATCCTGGGGCAAGGACATGCCTGAAATTTGATAAATAGCAAGGAACCCGGTGAGGCTGGTGCAGAGTAAGCAAGGGGAAAGAAGAACAATAGGAGATAAGACCGGAAAAGTCAGAGGTGAATGTAGATCATTTAGAGTCTAGCAAACCATTGAAATGGCAAATGTCTGGAGAGTTCAGAGCAGAGGAAAGGCCTGAAGTGACTTGGGTTTTAGACGACCACTCTGGCGGCCGTGCGGAAAACAAGCAGGTGTGGCAAGGGCAGAAACAGACCAGACAGGAAGCTGCTGTGGAAATCCAGATGAAAGATGATGGCAGCTTGAACCAGGGGAGTGAGAAATCGTTGGTTCCGGTTATATTTTGCAGGTAAAGGACGTGTAGCTTGATTAGATTTGAGAGTAAGAGAAAGAGAAGGGTGATGGCTCCAAGGGTTTGGGCCAGAGCAGCAGCAGAACAGATATGCCATTTCCTGAAAGAAAGAAGACTGTGGAGAAGCAGATTAGGGGAAAGATCAGAAGTTAGAATTTGAACATGTTAAGTTTCAGATACCGATTAGACATCCAAATATAGAAGTCTCTAGGCAGCTGTACATGTAAATCTGTAAGTCAGCGGGGCTAGGTCTAGGCCAAAGATCTAACACTGGGAGTGCTAGCATCTATAATGTATTTAAAGGCATGAGACTGGATGCAGTCATCAAGGGAATGGGTAGATAGAAGGGGCTGAAAGACTGGGCCCTGAGGCACCCTGCTAACTAAAGGTTAAGGAGAAGATGAAGGATAATCCAAGAAGCCCGGCCCAGGAGACCGGGAAAGAACAAGAAGCTGATGGCTTCCTGGAAGCAAGTGAGAAAGTGAAGAAAGAGTAATCGACTGTGTCGAATAAGGTGATTTGAGAACTGACCATCAGATTTAGCAGGTTTTGTGGAGAGCTGGGGACAAAAGCATGTCTGGAGTGAGTTCAAGAGAGAATGGGTGAAGAGGAATGTGCTCACACCTGCTAAAATAGTGGTTTTAGCACTATTTGGAACCTTTAAAAAGTCTGATTTTTTTTCCCCTGACAAAATAAAATATAATTGAACATTAGCTCTGCTCAATTTAATTGATTAATTTGGGTTAACAAAACAGCTTTTTCTTTAATTGTAGGATATTTTCCCTAAGATATTTAATGATTGGTTTAATTTTCTGTTTTACTTTTTACATGAACAAAACATTAGCTACATAGTATAATGTGTATAGCATGGATATTCTGCATATGTAGTCACTGCAGTAAGTGACTTGTAGTATATGACAGTAAACAAGTTTCTCTCTTCTCTGTTCCCTTCTGGTGAGGCACCAGTGATCTGAATGATAGGAAAAAGGACACAGCAGGGTGAAAAAGAGACACAAGCAATACTTTTAAATTATCTCCAACGCAATGGTGTTAGTTCCATTTAAATCCAGTATCCACATAATAGATGAACACAAAGTCACATTCATCAATGTTCACAATGAGGTTGGTAGCATAATTACTGATTCTTGCACAATGTAAATTGAGTTACCAAAATAAAAAGGAAATCGCCCCCTCTTTCTTTTTAAATAAATCTTGTGTCATGTTGATCGGAATACAATCCTGAATTTTTAACTGTATAAATTAATTGTAATGTCTGCAGTATCATCTTTATTTGATTGTGAATTTCTCTTTCATCTTACTAAGACTAGAAGAAACTATGAGGAAATAGGATATCACTCATCCCCTGATTAACCAGAAGTGATGGCAGTTTTATTCAAAGGATCCTAGTCCTAGGCTAGAAATATAATTATTGTTGTTTTCTTTATTTCGTTTTTCTTTTTTTTCGTTTCTTTTTCTTCTCCTTTTTTGTCCCCTTCAATTAAAAAAAAAAAAAAGGAGCAGAAAGAGACAGTGCAGCTGAAATACAGTTACTGTCATGAAATGTTTCTTCCACAGTGCTGGGAACCCTAAGATAACAGTCCCGTATTCAAATACGAGAGGCAGAAAATGTAATTTACTTGAAGCATTACATGAAACAGAATAGGTTGTTTTTTTTTTTTAAATCAACCATAGCAAGTGAAATATTCACAGTAACTAATATACAATGTCCATTTGATTTTCAACTTTTTTTTTTCACTTTTAGTAATCAAAAAATAGATATGACAATGATTTTTATTTAAAGATCATTTTTGCTGTTGCTATGGATGTACTAATGAATATAATTAACTATAGAGCATTAACTCTCGCATGGAAAACAAGCCAACAAATACCTACCTTGGTTTACAAGCAAAGGGGAGAGACAAAAGAAAATATTTAGTGAAGTAAACTTTCTCTTCTGCTTCTTTTTCTAAGATTATCACTTAACTTTTATTATTGCTCTCTAACTATCCTTCTCATAGAAATGAATCTTTTTCATTATCTTAATTTTCAGCTCACTTATTATTTCTTCTCTACATAGTCACTATACCTATGTGACTCTTTCTGGCGACTTTTACCTATGTGACTCTTTCTGGCCACCAATTCACCACCTTGGGTACCAAATCAAGCTTCCTATCAGTTCTTAATTCTTTTCTTTTTCAGGAGTCAAACTATGAAATTCTCATAGCTCACCAGAAGAAACAGTTTATCGAGTGATTTCACACCCCACATGCTGCAGGGTCCATGAAGAAAGGGGGACAGATGAAAGGCATCTAGGAGCAAGACAGCAGCTCTGAGCATTTTGCAGTCCATACTTGGAGTAAATCTTAAATGTTGTTTTTGCATTATTGTTTTTATTTCCCTCACAGCATGCAATGTCTTTTTGGACTACCAGGATAGTAATTCAAGAAGGTCTGACACTTAACTAAGAAATCATCTGACCTGAACCATACTGTAATCCATTCCATAGACAGACAAATTTGACCTGTTTACTAATCAGACTGTTCTGGCATGGGCCTTTGAACCCATATTTAAGTTGCCCCTTCCTGGGAGCCCAGGTTTATTTTCAGGTGTGTATGTGTGTGTTTGTGTGTGTGTGTGTGTGAGAAAGAGAGAGAGAGAGAGAGAGAGAGATGGGGGGCAGAAAGAAAGAGACTGAGAGATTGATGGGGTGGGGCTGAGACAGAGAAGACAAGAATGTCAACTATTTCACAATAAGGGGAAAAAACATCAGACAACATCCCGTCTGTATTTTTTAACACTTCTCATAAGAGAAATCCAGGAAATGTCCCCCCCTCCTTTTTTTTTTACAACGAGTACAATTTTGTGCCACAGCCAAGAGACCCTCCTGTTTGCTGTGTTCAACTGCATGTATGCTGTGGACTAAATCAGACAGAGGCCAGGAGTGCTAAGCTCAGGAAGCATGTGCTGGCAGCATGCATGAACTCACGGTTTTGCTTTCCTGTATTGCTACACCCACTAAATATCCTCACATTCCAGGTCTTTGGAATAATGACTTCCTCTGGAAATCACCCCATCACTTCCTTCTCAACTTACCGTCCCCGCAAATCTTCTCCCGTAAGCATCCACGTCTGGAGCACCCAAGACTTTTGACTGTTCCGTCTGTTGGGACCACAGACATCATTTCATCTACTGCACTGAAAAAGAATTTGTAACATGAATATTTCACTGAATTTATTTGGTCAGTGTTTTACTTCAGCATTTCAATAATCGACCCAATACTATGAGTTCCATTTCTGCCCTTCCTATAAAGTACAACAACACATTTTCTGGAAAGGCATAATTTAATACAACAAACTTTTCTGACGGAGAGAATAAATCAGAGAGTTTAAGGGATATTTCTAAAGCAGTCAGCAAGAAAAGAACAATCTAATCTCACATGACCAAAAACGTACCTTACAAAGTTGTTTCAAAATAAATTCATCCTAATGGGGGAATTTCAGAGATTGAAATGATCTGCGTGCTGATTAGAGTGGTAGTTTCATAGGTGTGTATATTTATGAAAACTCATTGAATAGTACACTTTAGACCTGTGCATTTCACTGTTTAAATTTTACCTTAAAAATAAAAAGTCCATCTTTCCAGTTGCTATAAACAGTCAGAACACCTTTGCATTAACTTCTGCGTGCCCACCAGTCAGCCTTGAAATTGTGTCTGCTATGATGCGGTGCCTCCAACACTCCTACTGCTGCCTCATCTTCTTCTTGTCCTTGGTGATTTATTGATTTCTTTCCTTTTTTTTTTTTTTTTGTTATTACTGTCAAAATTCCTTAGGATCGGCCCCTTTACTTTTTAACCTTTTTTAAAATCATGTTTCATTTGAACGTTTTTTATCTTCTTCCTTTAGTAACATTGATTCATTGCATATAAATGTTTATAAAAGAAAAAAAAAGAATAAAACCATCTCTGCCTCCACTAATCAGAGAAGTCAGCTATCTATATTTTAGTCTACCCTTCTAGATATGTTCAACAGATATTGACTATCTAGTTTGTGGCATGAATTGTTCTAGGCACCAGGTCTACTGTGGTAAACAAGATAGTGATCATAGTGATCCTGTCGTGATAGAGCTTACATGCTAAAAAATAATATGTAGAAAGGCATTTTACTTGTTCTTTTATAATCTGCTTTTTCACTTAACAATATAACACTAGTATCTTTTCAAGCGAATAAAAATAATTGTACAACAATTATTTTTCATGGCTGTGTAATGCCCTACTGTAGGGCTATATTAGAATTTATTTAATTAAATAAACTAGTTCAAACAACTAGACCTTTCAAAGTTACAAACTACACTTCTATTAACATCTCATTGACAGTCTTTTGCATATACTTTTAGTGATCTTCTTGTTAGCAAAATAATTTCAGGAATCATTGTTAACATATTTAACTGTTTTTCTTTTAAACACATTTCACTTTAGTGGTTGCATAAGCTTACTCCTTAACTTTCTATACTGTTGGTGAAAGAATCTATAGGTCATTTTCAATATCATAGTAAAGGATGACATGTTCATGCACTTATGTCCACGTAATGCCTCTATACCATTAAGCATACCAAGGCCTTGAAAGTAGACCCCTCACCAGGAGATTCTTTATTACTTTCTTCCAGGAATTAATAACTCTACTCTTTTTATTGCACCGGGGTTTAAATCTCTGAAATGGGCAGAATGACTTTTGCAACTATACAGCATTTGCCTAAGTCTAAGGCTAATTAATACCTTATTAAGGGATCTTGTTTGAAAACTCCAGGCACAGGACAGAAATTTACTACGTGGCCCATGTGTGGCCAAGAAGCATTTGAGGGAGTATAGCTGAAAATGAAGTCTGGAGTGGGAGTGGGAGCTCTCCATGCTATGTATTTCCTGAGAACCCCTTTGATCCTAGATGACTAATAGAGAACTTAATAGTTTTGCAGGGGAGGAGAAAACCATTTGGGAAAATATGATATGGGAAATCTCCAACTTATATATTTCTTAAAGTTCAATGGTAAATCTATTCTTTAGAATGTAGTAAAATACTCAAAGAAACAATTCAACAATACATGTGAACCACAACTATTGGGTGTGCTAAGCACTATTATAATGCACTTAAGATGATTATTACAATCTCAAGCTAGTTCACAGACTTATTTCACCCTCCGATGAAGCCGAAAGTCTATAGTTGCCATGAAAAACAGTATATAACAACATATTATTATAATATTCTTTGATACATTTTTGGTCATCTACTGTTTTAAGAGAGTTGTGAAGGTACTATTGTAGCAAGGGGACTACAAAGATGAAATTAGACAAAAACTGGTCATTAAAGAGTTGACTGACTACAGCTACACTGTCTAATATGGCAACTTCTAGTCATATGTGCTGCTGTGGTGTGGAAATGAGGCAAGTATAAAATGAAAGTGCCATAAGTAAATGACACACCATGTTTCAAAAAATTTTAATGTGAAAAAAATGTAAAATCTTTCATTAATACATTTTTATAATGATTACTTGTCGAAATGGTAATATTTTAGATAGTTAGGTTAAATGAAATATATTATTAAAATTAATTTAAACTGTTTCTTTCTAGCTTTCCAACTAAAATTACATACGTGACTTGCATTCTGTTTTTATCAGCAATGTTGATCTACACAATTATAGTTACTACCTACTCAGTGTTTATACTATGTGCCAAGTAATTTTATATTCTATATATCATATATATATATCAGATATATGATATATATAATGTATAATATAATATATATTATCTTCTAAGGGAGGTATTACAGATGGGGAAACTGGGGGTGCAAAGGCTATATTAATTCATTAACACATATCTAGTATATTTTCTGTGCACCAAGGACTGTTGTAAGCAGTAGAGATACAACTCAAGTCCCTACTGTTGTGGAACT
Source organism: Pteropus medius (assembly GCF_902729225.1). Classification (NCBI taxonomy): domain Eukaryota; kingdom Metazoa; phylum Chordata; class Mammalia; order Chiroptera; family Pteropodidae; genus Pteropus; species Pteropus medius. The sequence continues at coordinate 6,115,657 of NW_024352786.1, read as the reverse complement.
TATGTTTTAGTAGAAGAGAAAGGTAATAAAAAAAAACTAAGTATAAAAAATATGTTAGGCAGTGACAGTGAAGAAAGATGAAGCCTATAAAAGAATGAAGAGTTCCCAGAATTGGGGTGAGGTGGGGGTGAGCTATTTTTTTAGATAACAAGGAGTAAGTCCTGTGAATATGTACCTGACAGGGAACTTCTGGGCAGAGGCAACAGTTAAGGACTGAGGGTTGTGTGTGTGTGGGGGGGGGAGGCGGGGGGAGAGCTACACTAGAAGAACAGCAGGAGGGCCAGTGGTTCTAGAGAGCAGTGAACAAAGAGTAGAAGGAGAGGAAGCTAGAAGCCTGTTCCCACAGTGACTTGGAAGCCACCACGACTAGGAAATGTTCAAGGATAACTTGGCTGCTCTGACGCATGGAGCGTTGTGGGCATGTGTGGAACCCAGCAAGAGCGGAAGCCAGAGACCAGTGACGAGGCTACCACTGTAATGCAAGAGAGATCTCTGAGGTCTGTCTGACTCAGCCACTGGAGATTTGCTGTTCCTGCAACACAAAGTAAAATAATCTAAAAATTATCCGGAGAATTTGAATAGCAAAGGTCAAATATTTGGATAATTCAAGCCTCCAAATACATTTGGGAGTCTGTAAAGTTATCTAAACTGACAGTGAAAAATCAGTCTTTTCATGATAGTAAGTTGTCTGTGTCCCTTGCTTTCTGCCAATTTAACCTAAGGGAAGTAGGCTTGAGAACTGTAATTGGCAGAGTGGGACCGCAGGACATTTAAGTCAAATTCAGATCAGGCAACTTAGTTTTATTTTTGCCAAAGAAAGTGTTTAGTTGAACCAGATGGCAGACACTTTTGTAGCCTAAACTATTAGCATTGGCTCTGTCTACCTTCTGAATTACTCCTATAATTGCTAATTCTGAGATTGAGCATAGCTATACACAGAAGACAGAGTTAAGAACTAGAAGCTGCGTCTTGGATAAATGTATATATTAGTCTAGATAACTCCACTCAGTAAGTCTTATGGACAGAAGCACTTTAAAAAAGAAAGCACTTTCAAGGTCAAATGTTATGTAGACCAAGTCCTTCCTCCTCTGAGCTAAATGAAGGTTTAAAGTAGGTACCCAGTTTCAGAGGAAAATAAATACAAAGCAATCACAAGGACCCCAAAAGTCATGTTATGATAAAAAGGAGGCTCAATCCTGACCCTCCAGGAGGTTTATTTACTTTGATAGAATTCACTGGAAAATTGTTCAACTCATACTTCACTGTGCCTGTGAGGATGTGCTTTCTGGGCCTTGGATATAGTTCCTGTTAGTCAGGCACTTTCCCCAAGCACTAAAATGTACAGATTACACACATCAAAGGCAGGCTGCAACCACTGTAGCCGAAATTTACACAAATCTGTGCTGCGAGTAACTGGATAAACAATAAGACTAATAAGACTAATGACCTGCATTGTTCTGCATTAATCTCCATATGGCTCTGTTGGTACTGCTCTTGCCTTCGGGCAAGAAGGTTGTGGCTTTGGCTTCTAGCCTCAAAGTAGGGATCAGGCGCTGGCCCAATGCTGACAGAGCCCAGGGCCCTGCTCCTACAGCCCAGGAATCCTGAGAAGACTACAGAGGCCATACATCTTAGGAAGTGGATTTACCATCATTCAAGAAACATCACCATCACCATAGCCATGGAGGAAACCGATTTATAAAAATAAGAAATTCTTTTAGCCATACCTCCCTTTTGAGAGAGCTTATTTTCTTCAGCAGAGGGCCTAAGTTTTCCTTGAGTATTTTCGGGGCCCCTCCACTGCTCCCTCTTCTAACAAGACAGAACCCTCAGAGCTTTGGTCCACGTTCCTCTTTTGGTCAAGAATAAATTTCAAAATGGCTGCATCTGTAAACAGCAAAAGGGAGGACTGAAGTTGACCAGTGAACTTGATCCGCATTTACTCCTAATCTGGGATACTTGAGAAAAGATATATTAAAAACAGAGGGTGCCTCCTAAGTGCCTCCCCGCATTGCTACATAGTCTTTTCAATACTATTTGCAAAGTCAGAGTGTTGCTGCCAAAAGAGATGGAGCACCTCATGAGGATTCTGCACCTGGGCAGCCTTGGGCCACGGTTAAAGAAGAACAGAACACAGACACCGGTCTCTACTTCTGCTTATCACTTTGTGTACAGGTCACACTGCAAAGTTTATACTGGGAGGTACAGCCAAGGATACAACACTGTCAGTGGGGTTACCTTAGGTTAGAAAGGATCATGCATGAAGCACACTCAGCTAAATGCCGTGAGAGCTATACATGTGGTACTCCGGTCACTTCACATCCAGGCCAAGTCATAATCTTTACTGCCTCGTAAACTTGAGATGCCTCAGTCTCAGATACGTAATCGCATTCTATTCTGAAACATAAGTTCTGGTGGGATTTACAGTCTCCAGAAATACCTCTTATACACCTTTCTGGTCACTCTCCCTGTATTTGTATTGCTTTTGTCATTTCAAATACTTTATCCATATATACATTATCCTTTTTCACAAGACATCACACTACTAAGACTGTTCTCGGAGTTATTGTGAGCTGTGCTGAATGTCTCACAAAAAGATATTCTATTTTCAACATCATTTTTCTTTATCCGTTATCAAATAAGATCCATCATAACATGAGGCAGAGTTAAGGCACATTCCCTTTCTTCTCAGAATATTCTTTGGCTCATCATACTCATACTAGTCTGGGTAACAAATGCTAAGGTGATTCTGACACCTTTGTAACACCACTGTTGCAGATGTAGCGATGGTTACAGCAGTTGGTGTGCAAGCGTGAAACCATCTCCATTTGCTCCTGTGGTAAACATTCCTAGTGCTTTAGAAGTTTTTTGTTTTGCAACTTACGGGTCTCCTCAAGAATCATCTTTGCTTCATGGACTAATAATACCTTACATTTGTTCATATTTTCACATGTATCATCTCAGTGAAATCTAATGACAATTTTGTCAAGTAGGAATTACACCCATTTTGCAGAAAGGAAGCTGAGTCTAGGACAGGTTAAAAGGCTTGCCTGAGGTCCCCACCGCATGAAGAGGGAGTGGCGGGGTCCACCTCCAATTCAGGATTTCTGACTCTGCATTATACTATTTCAAAGCTGTCTCTTTACATTGGTTACTTCTGAAACAAGAGAATATTGTTCAAGAAGCATATTCAAGAAGGGGCCTTGCAGTTTTTTAACCATAAAGAAACTTTCTGGCTAGTCACTTCCTGGCTTTAGGAAAAGATTTCAGAAGTCTACCAATAAAAAGATTCCAAATCACAGAAGCCATTGACATAGTGAGTGCTTTGATAAAAGTAATATTAACATTGGTTCTCCAGAAGCTAACTTTTGTGAAAGAAAATTATTTGGTGCACTGTACCGTGTGTAGAAAAAGCATTATGCACAATGAACACATGCAGTTGTGTTGTCAACGTTTTTTTCCTAAATGCGACTGCAGAAGAAAGTGTGAAGCATACTGAAATAAGACAATATTTATGGCTGAAGAAATTCGGCTTCGCATAACGTTAATTATAAGCAAGATATTTTCCTTAATAAAATTACTGCAAAACAAAATCTGAAGGAACTAAGTGTTTCCCTATGTCCTTTTTATTTTATTCCATGTGCTCAAGAATGGTTGCAGGAAAGAAAGGGAGAGAGTAAAAGAGCAGAAGGAGAAAGAGTTATAGCAAGACGGCCTCTGCTGAGGGTTGGTTCTGCTTTAGAAACTGGAATGTGTCCAGGCTTGATTTTTATTTTCAATTCACATTTCAGATCCAGCTCCCCAAACTCTTTGATCTTTCTCCCTGTCTCCTTACCCGGAAGAGAACCCTTGGCCTTCTCAGCTGGGAGCTGGGAGCACACGTGGAAAGACTGGCTCAGATCCATATCCCTGCCAAATTTAGTCACACAAAGGGGCCTGCAAGGGAAAAAAGAAAGGATGAAAGCGGCAGCCGCCAGGACTTCAAAGGCCGCGCCGCCGCGCCGGGCCCTGCGCAGGCGCCGCCCTCCGCGTATATAAAGCGCGGCTCGCGCGCGGGAGGCCTCTCTGCGCTGACAGCGCGCGCGGGTCCCTGCCCCGAGGGTGGGTGGCAGTGGTCCCGCGGCAGGGCAGGCCCGGCGGGGCGGAACACCGCGTCCGCGCCACCCTCCAGCTGCCCGTGGCCCGTCCTCAGCCAAGTTAAGGCGCTTAAGAAAAGTTTTCAGAAAGGAGAGAAAAGACTATCACGTCTAGCCCACTAGGCGAGCAGTCCTGTGGCCCGTCCATTTATTCCAACTCCCATTACACTCCATTCTTGGGATCCCCCTTCCGAACAAAACGCCCGCTTCTCTGCGCAGGTGTCCTGTTCCTTCGGGGTGTTACTGGGGGCTCCCGTCGCGGAGCCGAGCCGCGAGGGCGCGTGGCGGGACTTCCCCCCCAGACTGCCCCCCGGGCGCGGCCCGCGCCCCTCATTCCTCTCGGCGCTCTCCCAGCTTGACTCTCCCTCTGGGCGGCCGTGGCCCCTGGGTTGGCAGAGGCTCGACCGGCCGAGCCCAATGATGGTGGGATGGGACGGGGCCCTCGCTCACCGACCGTGGGAGGACTCGGCCCCTGGACGGGTGCGCCTCCGGCTCCGCCCCAGAGACACGCGGACGCCGAGTTCTGCCCGCACCCGCACGGGCGCGGGAGCAGCCACGGGAGGGACGGAGCAGCGGGCGGGGTCCGTGGGCGTGGGCAGACCCCACCCGGCAGCCCGGGTCCCGTGGAAGCCTGGTGTCCGCAGGCAGCCGGATTTGGAAACGACATTTTTACGGTCCCACGAGTTCTCTGTCACCAGGGCGGGAGGGGTGAGTTTGTATGTCTTAGGAGGAGGCAAGAAGAGGCGGAAGAGCCCCTGGGACACAAACTGCCATTTCCTTGGGCCCCCCTTCTCTCTTTCTCCGAAGTCAGTTAAACTGAAGAAGCGCACAGCTTGTCTCCAGTGAGGCTGGGGTGGGAAATCGAGAATGCCGGAGTTCCGTCTCTGGAATCACAGTCTTCGTTTTCTAGACCCTCACTCGCGCTTTTATCTCTTTGGGCATCCTCTTCCGTAGGTCCCCGCCAACTCCTTCCTTTGGGATCCCACCAAAGTTGTCGCTGGGAGCGAGTCCAGGCCACACAAAGGGGAAGACCCGGAGCTTGGGCGGGGGGTTAGGGCCGAGGGAGGCGGAGAGGGCTCTGAAGGGCACCGCGCTTCTCTCCTCCCTGTAATTAAGGACTCACTTGAGTGTCTGTAGCTGACTCGACTTGGCAGCAAATCGCCAAGGGGAGGGGACTCTAACGTGGGTGGGGGTCATTCACCCGGTTCCCCTGCCCGTACCCGCGGCAGGCTGGGCCCGGTTTGCCCTGTGGGTTGCGGGGCTCGTCTCCGCTCCCCCTTCCTCGGTTCCGGCGCGGGGTGGGCGCCTCGCCCCCCACGCGCAGCCCGGCCGACGGCGCCTGGCTCAGCGCAGAAGGAAGTATTGATATAAAACAAGTTACTATTCGCTCCCCAAATTAACCCCAACCAACCAAAGCCACCAAGAGGGGAAAAACCAACAGCAATCCAGCCAGCCCCTAGCAATTGTTTCACGGAATTAAATCACATCAAAACGCCCTCTGAAACCCACATCCTGAAGGAGTGAACCTGCAACAGCCAACCTCCAGTCCTTCGCTCGAGTTCACACGATCCACCCGCCTCTACATCCGAGGGAAGGGGGCAGCGGGCGGCGGAGTTTCTCCCGCGCGGCGCCTACCACATCCCGGACCATGCACCCCATAGAGGCGGCTGCAAATGTTAATAGCAGCCCCCACACGAATTAGAGACCTCCCGGCGACAAAAATGCCTTTGCCTGGAGCTTCACCGAACCTGTAGGGAGGAAGGAATGTCTTCCCGGGGTTACTTCGCCCCTTTTGCGCCGCACCCCCACCCGGGGACAGACTTCACGAGGAAATGACAACCTCCCTCCCAGACAAAGCTTTAGAAAACTTGGGTGAATGTTTTCTAGTAAAGCTCCTTTTAAGTACAGCCCATCAGAACATTTGCAACAATGCTACGGACAGTCAGCCAACACCCCGCACGCCAGGGAGAGGGAAAACACACGACATTCGAGCCAGTCTTTGGGCAATTTCGTTGGAAACAATGTTTCCAAAGGAAAGGGTTACCGCCAAGTACTGAAGGCAGCCACCTACCCTCGGCCCTTCTAGTAAACAGCTCCCACTAGTTATTTTTCCAAAAATTCCCATCTTCTCGAGTGCCTAATCTCCAGGACACCTGGAGTTGAGTTCCAAATGACTGAGGGAATCTAGCTCATTAACATAAAGGGGAAAATGGGATTCGAATGAGTTGCAACATTTAAACAGAGTGGGTGTATGAGTCGTCATTTAATCTCTCATTGGTTTACAGATAATACCCTTTGGCCATGCTGTGTGCCCCCATCTCCCTAGAGTTTGATAAAAAGGAATTCTACTCTGGCTGCTTTGGTGAAACTGCATTTTCCAGTTCTTTTCCCGTCGGTCAAATTTGTGCATTTATGAGAGAACTTTTGACTGTTTCCTCATATTTTAGAAGAGGATATAAATGTCTGACAGCTACATGTTCACGTCTCCAGAACATTGCACTAATACTGGTGCATGAGTTCAAGGGAAGTTGCATATGGCCACCAAACAAAAAATTAAATTGTTCATTTCCAATCATTTCAGTGTATGTGCCTTACAGAGGCATTGCAGCAGAATATTCTTTTTGTTTTTCTTCTCTAAGGCATAGCATTGTCAGCTATTTAAAGCAGATGTAATGTTCTCATTCTGGCTCCCATCACCTGCCCGAATCTCCCCAGATAAAATTTACCTGTGACTACTGGCCATGCTCTATGTGACCAACTGAACAATTTAAATGATATAGTTTTTTTTTTTTAAACTGCTTCCTAGAAAATTCTCATCTCTAGGAAGTAGTTATCAGTAGAAGTTTTAGGCGCTTACTTAAAGCATTGTTAAGGTCTTTATACAATGTCCAGCAGCAAGCAATTCCCCACTTAGGAAAAGAAAGGATTTTCGCCTCATCGTTCCTATATAATAGTGCTAAAGCCTGATTCTGTAGTGTTTTCCTTATTTTCAATTTAAGGGAGATGGAGACATTTCTTCTTGCCCCATGTTTACTGTTCTGAGGTTTTACAGATGGCTACTGCATTGGATATAATTTTGCCTGGATTTTTAACTGAGGGGGGTTTGAGAGCCAAGGAACAAAATGTAATGTGTTTTCAACTTCAGCTTCGCTTATACTGTAACTTCCACAAATCATCTCCTTAAAAGTCCTGTCCTTGTATAAAATGCATCAAAGAGACGATGGAGGCTGGGGAATTTTTGAGGTTGGATTCATATTTGCATCTTCAAGGGTCTCTTTGAGCCTGCAGTCGGAGGTGCCAGAGACTGCCTTGTCCTCTTTCTACTGGCTTCACTCTTCTGGGTCCTTTTGCCTTTTCTTTCTCTTCCTTGGGTTGTTTTTCATCCTCTATGAGGTTCCCACACATTGTGGCGTGTATCTTCGAAAATCCAGAAGAGAGCTAGCGTAACTAGGTGAGGATATAACAGAAGAGATCTTAAAAAACAATAATTGAGATCTTCAATTTTGTCTTCCTCGTCCTATTATTCTCGGTAAGCTTGGAGATTTTATTTTTGCTGGCATGTGCTCCCTTGTCCTTTGACATTATATTTAGGAAAGCCACAACTCTCTTCCTTGTCCGTCCTGCTTCCATTCTCATTGGTTGAGCAATGTCTGTTATATTTTCCCCTTTTCCTTCTGTCTCCGATTCCCGCTTCATCCTCTGTCAGAGCATCTATCAATGTGGTGTCGATCACAGCTGCGGCGGCTTCGCTTTCATCTTCTTTCCCTTTACAGAGGGAGGGGAGAGAAGGAGGCGGAAAGGAGGTGCGGGAGAGACTGCCAGAGGAAGGGGACGGAGGAGCGGGGGGCAAGAGAAGAGATGCTTAGATGAAGTTAAACCATTCGAGCAGTTTCTTGTCAATTTCACGCGGGTAAAGCGTGCCTCTCGGTGGGTTACAAAAAGCGCCGGGTTCTTCTTTCCCTCGTCAAATTCCCTCTAGGAGCATGAGTACATCATCTCTGCCTCCCCCTACCTGCACACACACACACACACACACCTGTTTTACACCACCTACAACTAGGACTCATCCCACCTGCAATGACTATTCAGAAGAAAAAAAAAGTCCTCCAATCACCACCTCCAACTCATGAGCCCCTCCGCCCCCCCACTCCCACCAGCGGACAGCCAAGGAGAGCTGGGGGCGGGGGAGGGGAGGAGGAGGAGAAGCGACGCAAGTGGGTAGCTTTTCAGCGCGGGCAAGGCGCGGGAGGAGGAGAAGCGGTGGGGAGGCGCAGCCGCTCACCTGCGGGGCAGGGCGCGGAGGAGGGACCCAGGCTGCGCGCTCTCGGGCTGAGAGGCTGGTTGTGCCCGGGTCCCCGCACGCGGCCGAGCTCAGGGCGTCCCCCTCCCCTCGGCCGGGCGAACCCGAGGGCAGCAGCTCATTGCTTGACAGAGCAGCCCGGCGGAGGCGTGGAGAGCGGCGAGCGAGAGAGCCTGCGAGCAGGCAGAGAAATTCGAGCCGGGAACAAAGAGTGGTCCGGCTGTGTGTGTGTGCGTGTGTCGGCTCCAGTTCTCCGCAGAAGCTTTTGGGTCCGAGGCCCCTGCTGTGACTCCCCGAGACCCCGCGGTGCCCTCCACTGCCGCCTCCCAGCGCTCGCCCGCACAAACTTTATTCTTGGCAAACTTCTCTTTCTCTTTCCCTCCTCCTCCGCCCCCACCTTCTCTTCCTCCTCCAGCAGATTAAACGCGTCAGGAGAAGGAAAACCGAAGCTAAGGGAAGGAAATAAGCTCTGAAACGGACATCTCCAACCCGGGTGGCTCTTTTTTTTTTTTTTTCTCCAGGAAGTGGACATTTTATCTTTTGATTCTCCTTGCACCTTCCTCGTTGGGGGAAACGGAGCCTTTTCGCCCAGCTTCCCTCTTTTCTCGGAAAATTCCCAACTCGGCACCGGAGGGAGACGCCCCGACGGACCCTCCTCTGTACTTTGGAGAGTAGTGTCTCCTCCAGAACCGCCGTCCTCTGCGCGCAGACCCTGGAGGAGCTGGGGGCGTGGGGTGGCCACCAGGGCAGACAAGCCTAGAGCACCCCACACTGCGCCGCGCAGACGCCCCAAGAGGCGCCGGCCCTCGCAGCCCGGTGCCCACCGGCCTCGGGGGCAGGCGCCGGTGTTGGTCTCCGAGGAGCGGGAAGGCGCGGGCGGCCGCCGGAGTTCGGGCGCCGCCGCAGCACGGGCCCAGCTTCCTCCACTCTCCTCCCTCAAGCATCCTTTCAATTCTCCTTTCTTCCTCACCCCTTTCGTTGACCCCTTCTCTTTCCTGCTGTCGCCTCGGGTGCTCTCCCAGCAGAGCGGAGATTATAGAGTGGTCGGCATGCCCCAGCTCTCCGGGGCGGGAGGCGGCGGCGGGGGAGACCCGGAACTCTGCGCCACGGATGAGATGATCCCTTTCAAGGACGAGGGCGATCCCCAGAAGGAGAAGATTTTCGCTGAGATCAGTCACCCCGAAGAGGAAGGCGACTTAGCCGACATCAAGTCTTCCTTGGTTAACGAGTCCGAAATCATCCCGGCTAGCAACGGACACGAGGTGAGCGGGCCGCGGCCGGATCAGCAAGAGGCGTGGCGGGTCCCGGGGAAAAGCCGAGAGCCCAGGAGGGAGCCGGGCAGACCCGGCGACGGTCTCTTCGAGATCCCTCCTTTGCTAGGGGTGGAGTGGATGAGCCCCCTGGTCAGCATTCTTCCTTTGTGTATGTGTGCATGCGCGCGTGTCGGGTGGGAGATGCAGGGTTATGCAGGGAAACTTATTCCAAGCGGGCCTGTTCGGGGATCGGTAGCGAAACCGTCGGTTTGGGGGCAGGACAAGCTGACCCTAAGGCATAACGTTTGGCCTTCGGACTTTTTAGTGGCGTTGAGAGGGTGCAATGCATTAAAGCGAGGATGTGTGAACTGAGGTCTTTTAAAGGACGGAAAACAGAGTGCACCCGCTATCTTTTTCGGTAGATGTGTATGCAAAAGTGCGTTAAACCACCAAAGGCTTAGGTGGAGACGTGCAGAGCCACAGGCGGAGAGGAAGGGGAGGCGGGCGTGGGCCGGGGACAGGCGGGGCCGGCCCAACCGCCGCTTAGCGGGGCTCGCGCGGCGCCGGCCGGCTGAGGGGGCGCGCGCCTGGGCAGCGGGGGCGGTGTGGGGCTCCGTCCGTGCGGCGAGAGTCCCAGCGTCCGGCCGGCAGCCAGGAGCCGTGGGCGTGCCCAGCCGAGCCAACCCGGGGGGCCCTCGCAGTACCGCCCATAACACTCGTTTTCTCCAACCCCCGTCACTTTTGTAAAATAGCGCTTATATTTGGGGTTAGATTGGGCCCTTAAAGCTATGCAGAAGACAGGCGAGTCAGAATGGGGATGCAGCGGAAGCCAAGGCACCCACTCAGGGGAGGGTGGAAAGCGTTTTATCAGATCTCCTGGCCGGCGGCGGGCGATAGCGCCAGTAACCCGAGTAGAGTAAATAGAGACACGTGGGTGCCGGCGAGAGAAAGCCGCCTGCGGGATCGCGCGGAAAGGCTATTTCAGGCCCCGCGAGCGCTTCAGAAGGAGGGGTGGGTCGGTGGGCGGATGGACCCTGATACCCAACACTCTACTGGCCACTCTTCTTCAGGGGCTGGGAGACGCTTTGGAGGAGGAAATCCGGTAGAAAAATTGTAACACTCAGATGATTTCAACGCTTTTTTTCCTCCAAAGAAATTTGGAGGGTATACCCTTTTTCCTTAAATGGCATCCTTCTGCCCCCAAAAAGAAAGCTTGTGGTTTTGGGGGCGGGGGCATTTGGGGTTTTAAACAACGAGTTTGAGAACACCTCCGAGTTACCTTCTTTATCCCAATGGCAGGGGTGAGTACGCATTTTGAAAGTCTGGGGGCCTGAGTTCGAAGGAGAACACATAGGCGTGTTCTTTATCCTCTGAGTCTTTCATACCAACATGCCAATTTGAGGGGGACGGGAGGGGGATTTGCCAGAGTGCACCCAACCCCACTTAAAAGGTTTGTGACTATATATGTTCGGGGGAGGGGTTCATTGAGGGGACACGTGTCCGAAGAACCGAATAACATCCAAAACAGGGCAAACTCGTATTTGTAGAGAAGCCTCTTTCTACCCATTTTACTCTCCTAATTCCACAAATGAATTTGCCGTCGTTTCACATTTTCTGCATGTTTTTGCTCTGGGGAGAAGGGCGCTGCATTCAAAGCCCAGAATCCAGGTATTAAGGCTTTGTTAATCTTTGCCATGGTGGTAAGTGGGCATGGGGCAGCCCCAAGGAAGATGGTGAAAGGGTAATACCACTGATTTGCACGTGGTTGAGTCTGGGTAGATGGTGGTTACCAGAACTGATATTAGCTGGGCTACCTTTTAGATGTCTATAACCCCACTCTCAAATTTTCCTTTCTTTAACCACAGAGTAAGTTCACTTTTTTCTTGTAAACTTGCACTGAGCCGGCCATGGTAGGTTATAAGGAGTGGAGCTCTTCTGGGACTAGCTTGGGACATTGGCTTTAGACCCCTATCTGTTAGCGGTTGGCTTGTTTTTATTTAAAATGTAATTTTCATTTGAACAGCTTGCTTTTAATCAGCTGTGATTGAAGTGAACAGTGGTTGAAGAAGCTATCAAAACAATCAACCCCATTAACTCAAACTATCTTTTTAGGCCTCCAAGTAGCCTTGATAGGTTTTAGCAAATAGCAGTCAGAACAGCATGTGGCTCTTTCCCAAATTTCTTACATTGTTATTGTTCTTCTTCTTATTATTTACTCTTTTTATAGTTATCGATGTATAATAATGACTCAAAAATACATGTTGAAAAGAAAGAAATTGCTTATACTTCTTAGGTTAATAAAACAAGTAGCTGAGTTGCACCAAACCCTCCTCTTTTGAGTTACCAGTGGATACACACTTATATCAATATTGTTACAAACTCTAAGGTGATTTTCTTTCTTTTGGGCCTGGGGATTCATGCTGTTAGGTGGCCAGACAAGCACAAACCTCTCAGGAGTCCTACCACGACAAGACCCGAGAACACCCTGATGACGGTAAGACTAATTCTACTTCTCCCAACTTTGTCATTTAACATGTGCAATTTGTAAATGTAGGTATGTTTTGCTATTTTGAGTCCAAGAAACTGGGATCCAACAAAATGGAAAAGAAAACCCAGGAATTTAATGCTTATCTCTAAATTTAAAACCTGTCTTTGAATGTTAGGGGCCTTTGGATTTCAGTTGTATTCCAGATTCTTTGTGGAAGAGGAAATGTCTATGAGTTTTCCTCTTTTCCTCCTTTTACCTAAAGTTCTAGTTGGCTGAGATCTTTAGCATTTTTTTTCCTGCATTGTTACATTGTTATAAAGAATGATAGTCTACACCAAATTATCTTTCTAACATGAATAGTTTCAAATGGATTTTTGTTTGTGAAATTGGTGTTTCTAGTTACAGTGAGAAGGCAGGCAGTGAATGCACAGACTTAATGTGGCTCCATAAAGCAGAATCTAACTTTTAAAAATATAAAACTTTATTCATAAAATTAGGAACTATGCATATGAAACATGATAGTCCTACCAATTTCTGATTCTTGCTTGAAAGTTTAAAAATTATATATGTTTTTTAGATTTAGGGAGAACTACCTGTGACTTTAAAAGAATCAAGGAACCTGTAGGGTTTCCTTGTCAGACAGTGTACATTTCTGTTATCCTTTAATTGTTTACAATTAGCTTGACCAGAATGAAGTGTTTGTACATGTAACATGTCAGCCAAGAGAAGAAGGGAAGAGAACTATAAAACCAGGCTTCTTCCTGAGCTACAAAGTAGTTACACAGGTTAAAGAGAAGAAATATATATGCTGAATATATGCAAATTATTTTGGCAAAATGATGTAAGTGTAGCACATGAAAATTGAGTCTCCTGGAGTTAATCCTTCATAAGGTTGGGTAGTTGCCCATACTCCAGATACAACTCTCTCCCTCGGTAAAAATCTAGAAATTTTTAGAAATCTAGACAGGTAGAATTTTTGAGTTTGCCTATAAGGTGGAGCATAATTTCAAGTGTGTAAATATATACATTTGTTAATAGCTAGGTAGCCTAATATATTTATATTACAGCTTTAGGTTTATGTGTGTTCTTTCATGTGTCTCTATTTCATTAGTATTTGATCAAATTAAGTTAGATGGATGACACTTACTTTTGTATAAACACCGGTCAATAGTGGAAGTAAATTGAACCATATGTTTTTAAAACATCTGGTTCACTGCTAAGTCATTTAAGAGAATAAATACTATCTATCTAAAACAGAGTATAATAATTCGGTTACAGTATTTTGTAAACAATTCTTTTAGGTAAAGTCTGATTTGTCATAGAACTAGCAGATTTTGAAATGAAAAATACAGTGATATAAAAAGGAAGCCAATGCGTCATCGTTTGTTCTTTGGGTTTTCTCAGGAAAGCATCCAGATGGAGGCCTCTACAACAAGGGACCCTCCTACTCCAGCTATTCTGGGTACATAATGATGCCAAATATGAATAATGACCCATACATGTCAAATGGATCTCTTTCTCCACCCATCCCGAGAACAGTGAGTAACATGCTGATGTTGCAGATCATTTTCAGAAGAGCCAATTAATTTGTATTTTGGCAAAACGATTGTTTTTTAAAAAAACGTATTGGAAATGCTTTCATTATATATGGCCAGTCACTGCTAAATAAGACCTGTTATGAAGAATGGCTGCCTTAAAAGAATGCTAACTTTGATGTCTTGCATTTGGAATTTTAACTTTTGGCTTGTTGGTTAAGATTAATAAATAACAGATCACGAGTTGTCATGAAATCAAATGAAGTTAAATCAACAGATTTATAATTTTATGAGTATTTTGCTTTCTGTGCTGATGAGAGGAAAATTTGATTTAATATTTTAGTTCTCTAAGTACTGAGTAGCTTACACGGCCCCTAAGCTATCTAAATCAGAACTACTTTAGCTCCTTTGGAGCTGAACATTCGGAGTGTTATTTCAGCTTTTAAAACAGTGTCTCATTTTATTGTATTAGCTAATGTTTCTTTAAAAATCAGTTGAGAAGAGCTATTTTTACTTTATTAATTGTTGAGAGAGTATTACTTGACAGTAACCCTAGTGAAAATTATTCTTTTAATCTCGTGGTTCAGTTAGTTTTCAGAGTTCCAAAAATGCGGTGGCCTTGTAACTGCATGATGTGAATGTATATAGCACTCTGAAGAAATACTTGACCATATTTCTCTTTTGCTGGGAAGTGGAAACCTCATTTATATAGCAAGAGAGCATTTAAAGTGTAACTTGTGTAGTATGCGAACATGAGACATGCTAGTGATGGGGAACCATCCCTCTGGCGGTGGGGATGGATTTTTTACTGCTCCGTCAGTATATTTACCTTCATTCGGTCTCACTCTCCCTCTACCACCTAAATGCCAATAAAAGGCATGGATGTCTTGGGGTCTTAGGGATTAGAGTTTCAGTCTAATCCATCTGACCCTCCTGAGAGTCAAATTCTGGATCATAGAAAGGAACCTATGATAGTTGCTTTATTAGCTCAGTCCTTCCACTAAATGAAAAAAAAAAAAAATCAGTCACAGACGTCTGGGAAAGGACTTTCGGTAATACCTCAGTGAACAGAATCTGAGAGCCTGGAAGAGAGGAATATTTTGTGCTCTTTAAGAGTATTTGTGTTTATTTTGATTATCCTTAGTACTCAATTGCTGAATTGATAGCTATGTGAAATATAACTACCTTATGTGGGCACTGTGATTTATAAGTTATTATAATTATTTTTCCACAAATTTCAAAAAGATATTTGACCTTTCAAGTAGGAAATTAGATTTTTCTAATTTTCATATAGTGGCAAAAATGGTGACGTTGGAGATCTTGTGGTTATAGGAAATACCGATTTCACATTTTATTTTAAAAGGCTTTTTAAATATTTAATGATAGAGATGTCTTTATGGTGTATATGAATCTCTTAAGAAGTGAATGAATGAGTAAAAGCAAATATAGTTTAATATTTAGAGACTACCCCAAATAAATGCTTTTGAGTTTTAAAATGTGTAGGAGACTTTGTATTTGTTGAAGTAAATGCGATAAAAGATATTTCTTTTATGATTGGGCTGTTTTGTTGTTTTTTTCTGAAGGGGGAGGAAAATTTATTTTAGATAAAGAATAATTGAAGATTTCTGTTGAAAGCCTAGAACAACAAATAGTCTGACAAATCTAGATTGCAGTTTCTGACTTGGTAAACCACAGGAAATGGCCACTAAAACAATCTTATACTTTTTGGCTGTGCACACAGTTAATGCTTAATAAATATTTGTGGGATTTATTTCATAGTTCAGCTACTTCTTTCAAACCAATTTTTAAAGTCAATATAATGAAAATCTATTGATATTTATAAATGATCCCTAAATATATTGAAAATTAAACTTTTTTCAACCAGCATTTTCTGTCTTAGGTCTCTCTAGCTTTTTCTCACCCCCCCCTCCCCACAGTGTATTAATCATTTTGAAATTTTGATAGAATGGAAGGTCTTTATTGTTAGTGTATGTATTAAAATTTCGAGATCAGTAAGTTTAACATCATTCATTATTTAGGAAAGATTTGTGGCC
Organism: Pteropus medius; assembly: GCF_902729225.1. Classification (NCBI taxonomy): domain Eukaryota; kingdom Metazoa; phylum Chordata; class Mammalia; order Chiroptera; family Pteropodidae; genus Pteropus; species Pteropus medius. Next base: position 6,099,891 of record NW_024352786.1, on the reverse strand, counting down.
AGAATAAATGTTGGTGGGTTTGTAGAGTGGACAAAGGTGTGGTCAGGAAAGGTTTACTTTACCCTGTTATCTGCCTCTTTATATTCTGTTACATTTTAGGACATACTTATTTTAGGTAATGGGGTAAATTAGATAAATTTTCTTGCCATATTCTGCAGTTTACACAATTCCAGAAGCTTTTCAACTTTAACCACAAGGCTATGTCCAATTTTTTTTTTTTTTAAAGGTTCGATCGAAGTGAGTTGCAATCTTTGGTTTTTAATACCTAACAGTCGTTTTTAATGTGTCTGAGACTCAAAACACTTTAACCGGAAGGCAACTTCTCTCCTTCACCCCTAACCACACTCTGTCTTCTTGCTCTCTAACTCTGCCCTTAGCAGGACAAGTGTTTGTATAACTGACATCCACAGTGATAGGTTTTTATCTGGGGTGTCAGGAGCAGGGTGACCATTTGTGTTTGGGCTTATGGTGGAAGTAGCCCTGAGGCATCCCCATTACTGAAATTTGCATTACAAACAACTGCTTGTTTACTGTATCTGCTGCCTGCAGGTGTTAGGACTAGAAAAAACATGGTGGGGGGAGAGCATTGACCACTACTTACACAGATTCTTCCATTTATAGGAACTGCATGGTAATCCAGAGAAGATCAGCTAGGGCCACTGGCACGCGCAGAAATGTTTCTGCTGGTAGCTTATTCTAACAATTTTATACGCATTTTTACACGCATCGTGACATATGTATGATCGCAGAGTTTTGCCTATGACCTAAGCACAGTATTACGTACTCAAGGGAACTACCTTCTCCAGTCAGGCTTTTTTCCTTCAAAAGGGAAATTTTAATTGGCTAATTACAATCATCCAGAACTGGGATTCTTAGAGGTGTGTCTGTACCAGAAATCTTATGAATAGATGTCTCACAGACTTTTAAATAAGAATTCTTAGTTCAGATAAAATGGGCCTAAGAAGAAAGCACCAATAATGATAACATATTTGTTGTCAGTATGAGTTCTTAAACCTTGAATTGTCTTCATAGAGAATGAGAAGATGTCGAAGCCTTTTAAATATGTCAGAGCAAAGACTCTGGCAAGTGTTTTAAAAGCATACCCCCAAGCTTTTCTTTCTCTGAGTTTTATTTATGAAAATCCCTGTAGGCCAATGGTAAAGGTTAATATTAAAAGAAAAAAAACATGTAGTTCGTTACGTCCTCTGCGGGGGTTCTGGCACTCATGTGCCTGAATACTCTGTGAACAGTGAGCTTGACTGGCTTTAACTTAGTGAAAGTTCCCACTGGCCTAGTGCACTGTAGTTATTCATCTAAGATGTCAAGCTTCCATTTGTCCCTCACACACCCAAATGTTTAACACCTTTGAAGAGAAACATCTCGTTTCTCTTCAGCTGCTCAGGGGAGGGAAAAGCAGCAGCTTAGTGCAGGAAGCTACAGCAAACGTTGAGCTGGGTTGTACCGACCACAGCAGCACCTGGTCAAGTGCTGCTGACTACATGTGTTTGTTTCTTTGTGATGTTTCAGAGGATTCATTTCTAGGTGGGAAAGGAAGGTGTTTGTGTTTGCATTTTATTTTTCTTTCCTTATTTTTATTAGACATTAGTATTAAAATGTTTCAGGGGTTCTTTTAAAAATTATTTTGAACAAATCATTAGTTTGAGTTCCATTGTATGGTTTTTACCTTAAGGGAATCAACATTTGGAATTCTCATGAACGGAATTATGCCCATTATACCTTTGTCTTAGCTTCCCTGTGTGTTTGTATTCGCTTACAAACAGCTAAAATTTGACTTTCGTCATTGCTCACGTCTGGAATTAGGAACTGAGGTGGATATGTCTAATCAGTAAGCTTTCACTTAAATCACTGTATATCACATTGCTGCGTATCTTTGAAAATAATCACAGAAATAATAATTCAAGGATAGAGAAGACTCTGGCTTATATTTTGAGCAAGATTTTAAAAGCAGAGTGTCTTCACTTTACTGCAAGGAGCTACTTAATTTGACTTACTGATAAATTATTTTTAATTTTCTAATCTAAGTTGTATACTTTTTGAAACTAAATGTATTAAATTTTCTTCTTTATTTCAAGTGCAGGAGTAGTTAACTTTTAGAAAGTCTATTCTATCTCAGATTTGAATGTGGATGTCAGAATGTGTGGGGAAAATTCCTCAATCTCTGGACTCTTCCGTTTGATTCATTCTTAGTTTTTCTGCTACAAAGTTGGGAAAGGATCACAGTAAGAATAATTTGGCACTATTGCCATCCCTCCTTCAGATATCTTAGATATATTATGACCAATAGTTTGTTTATTCCAGTGTCTCAGGGAACTGATGTTGCACTTGCATGACTGGTACCACAAGAGTGTGATTCTTATTCAGATATGTTTTTTTGAAATGACCCTAGAAATTTCCTGTTTATTTATAAACACATGAGAACAACCCACTTTCACTAAAACAAGGCCATTGAGCTAACCTGCACAAAATCTTACTCTTTGAAATACCCCTTTCCCTGCCTGTCCATGTACACGTCCTGACTTGTTCTCATCAACCCCATTATTTTGATTCAGTCAACCCATTATTTTGATCCAGTTTCTCTTGTGGCCAAAGACTCATGTGTAATTTATCAGGGCAGAGATGGGGCCTTACAAGTGGGTCGATCTGGACTTGAACTTGTAGCCTCACAAGTGTTCTTCCATAATATCAACTGAGAAAATTTTGCAGCTTTTGAGTCTTGTTCTTGTTTGTTTGTTTTTGATTTGTTTTTGTTTCTTTTCCTTAGGGTGCTTTTTTCTCGGGGGGGGGGTGTGTTTTAAGTAATTTTGTTCTTTAGGCAGAACTATTTTTAGTTTATGCGACTGACATTTTTTAAGCAACCAGATCATTTCATTCCCATTCCTCTCTGACTCCTTTTGTTCCTCATTTATGTATTATGGACATGATTAGAATTTTATAAAACTGGTTTCCCTTTGATTTTGAGATAGACTTGGAATTTAAAGATAAAATACGCCAGCACTGTCTGTGATCCAGCAAAAAATAAAAAGCACATCTGTTTTATTTCTGGGTACAGTAGATCTCAGCATTATATAGGTGCTGCTGTGATGGGACTGAAGGTTTTTAAAAAGAGGATATTCCTTTAAAACTTGTATTTTAAAAGTTATTCCTTAAGTAGTTATGCCAAACTGAGCCAATCTTTGGAAAGCTAATACTGTAGCAATCAAGAGACTTAGTACTGCTTTGTACTGTCCCAACAGGTCCTTAATCTTTTGGAAAAGGCAGCTATTGGACTTTGTTTAAATCATTTTTAAAATATGTTTTAGATTCATGATCACTTTTTAAATATTAATTGTGACCATATAAAGTTACAGTTTAAGGACTGTAGACTCTGCTATAAGCTTTTAATCCATTTTAGGCAAACAAATGATCCAGTCTCTAAGATTTGGAGGTGTAAAGCCAGAAAATGACCTAGAGACAAAGACTGTGGGTGGGGGGGTGGTAAGGTTTGAAGTGCACCAAAGGCGAATGTGGGGCATTGAGTATAGACAGTGAACAGGGATTGCTAACTCCAGGGTTTTTGATAATGTAGCCAATCTAGCCTGGACTCTATTTGTAGACTATCAGCAGAGGCGGTTCAGAGGATTATAGTCTCTGTAAAACAGTACATTTGTACACAATACCCACTCTAGCTAAACTAAACCTGCTGGAAATTATCCACTTGCTATATGTAGACCACTTACAAAGCTCATTGAGGAATGGTATGCACCTGCCTTCACTTTATAAAGAGAAATTTGCAAGGGCATTTCAGAGCGAACAAGAGTTTTGGTTTCTTGTCATCTTTCCCCCACCTGACTGAGAAATATGACTGGGAGAGATGTGGCATCACAAAGGGTCTAGAAATGTGTTTTATTTTTGCAGCTAACCAGGAGCAAGTAGACTCTAAAAGAAGTTTGATTATTGACTATCGTTTCTAGTTGTGCCCACAAATATATATGTATGTATGTGTGTGTGTGTGTGTGTGTGTATGTATATATATACACATATATATATATAACTTGATAGTTTTGCAGAATCGTTTTACTCATAGTAAAGCATTATTAATGTTATGTTCACTTTTAAAAAGAGGTCTATCGCTATTTTACTCAACATAGAGAAAGGTTAAAAATAAGGAAGGCTCTGTAATATAAAAAGAGGAGTGGCTCTAGTGTAACATTTATGTTCTTTTATTGTTGTCAGCTTTTGAATGAAACCGTTACCAAAACAAAATTTTAAAAGCCAACATACTAAGATATTTTTACAAGTCTTTTTATTTTTTTAATCCTGAAAAATTTTGCAATAAAACCTATCAACTGTTGATTATAGTTGATCATCTGATCAGTTGATCTGAGACTACTGATGAATTATGAGATAGTTACATTCAGCCTAGAACAGACACTTCAGGAGAAGTGTCTGAATAAAGAATGTACTAGAAATTTGAGGTGTACGTTTTTTGATTGTTTATAAAGATCTCTCTTTATCAAACCAAATGCTACGTGGAAAGCAAAATCAGAAAATGTCTGATAAAGAATCCTTAATATTTTATTATTTTACCTTTTCTCTCATGTATCAATGAAAAAAAAAATAGCACTAAACCAATGTCTTCCATGAGGAAGTCAAAGTTGCTCTTTGCAGAATGTTTCCAAGTTACAGCTAAAAGCAGTCAGCTGCGGGCTCACTACTAGAGTGAAAAGAATGGGAGTGGACCCTCCTATGAGGGCTGATCGTAAGAAGTACTTATCTCTTATTTAGGTCCTGGAAACCTAATTGAAGATGAGGAGATGATAAAAATGCCTTTTTTTTCCCCCCAGAAGGGTGCTTGAGATGGAAATATAATAGCAATTAAAAGAAAACTGTCTTCAAATTATGTTTTAGTATCATATGGCTAATGCTTTTCAACTCAATTTTATTCTTTCCCAGACTGAAAGAATATATATTTTTTCAGTAACACTTGAGATATTTTCAGATATTAAAAACATTCTTTATTCTTTATGTTCTTTCTAAATACACGTGGCAGCATCAGGGCTGACTTCTAGCCAGTTTGTGTTGCAAATTGGTTATATCCTTCTGGAGAACAAAATTTTTTAGTCTTTATTAGATGGAGGTAGGCAGTCCCATGTGAAGGCTGAGCCTAGTCTCAAGTCTGTCACTCTTCCCCAAAAGTCTTGGAAAGGTATTTAACCTCTATCAGCCTTGTTTCCTCATTTACGGAATGGCCTATTAATATCTGGCTTGCCTACTTTACATGGTTGTTGTGACATTCAGATGGCAAAAGGCTGCAAAAGCACTCAGTTTTCTACCTAAGGGAGCAAAGCATGAGTCTCAGATGGTGTGAGCCAGTGCCCTGGTACCCACCTGGTGGAAATTCTGCAGCCACAAGTGCTTGGCTGTACCCAGGAAGTAACTGGGAAAGGGAAGAAACTTTTGGTTCTCACTATCCCACCAGGCTGACCTGGAATTCAAACAGAGTCAAGGCCTTATATTAACCTTTAGAAAATATTTGCATAAATACATAAAGATTTGCATAAATTTTGGAATTTGTCATGATGTCCCTAATGAATGTGGCTTTCTTCTCTTGGGCTCCGTTTTCTCTCTTAATTATTAGGAGAGTACTTGATTTTCTTCTTCAGCATCATAGTCTTTTACTAAGGGAGTGAGATGTGTGAGGGAACAGATTTCTACATTTCCTATTGGTTAAAAATCTCATATCCTTCTAATATTTAATGTGATATTGCCAGATTAACTCCTTAGATGGGAGTAAGAATATATTTTTGGTTAGGAGACTTTTTTTCCCTTAATCTTTCAGGAGTTGGGGTTCTTCTCCCCATGGCAAAAATTAAAGAAAGAGGAGCGCCAAGAGCCATGTGAATGTATAGGACAACAAGCAAGTTATTTTTTCCCGTTGGAATCTTTCTCTAACTTAAATCTTTCTAGCTTTCTTGGCACCTGAAAGGATCAGGTCCAAGGGCAGCAAAGATAAATTGGTGTTTTCTCTTTACTTGTTACGAGTACATATTTTCTAACTAAATCTTTGCACAAATCCTATTTCTTCGGAGTAAAGTTAGCTGGGCAGCAAAGAGAAATCAGTGTTTTTCTAGCCTCATGGAAAACTCCAGCTTCTATCCAGTCGAGACTTCTCTTTTTCAATAAAACCCAATGAATGTTAAAAATATTTCAACATGAAGTCATCTTTCGTGGTATAGAATTCTTCCATTTTAAACACTACATATTATACCTTGTAATAACTGTGACCACAATTATTGGTGCACTAGTCATCTTGGTGCACTAGTTCAGATGACTCGGATAAAAGAAAAAGGTACTATAATCTTATCTCAAGTGTGTTAGATTTTGTCTTGAATCCCAACACTTAGATTTTTTAAAGTCTATAACAAACCCAAAAGTACTGAAGTAAAAATATGTTTACTATAGTTGGGCTAACCAGTTAGCTAGTCAGTAGGTTTAGGAAAAGAATTAACTCTCCCAAACATTGTTTAAATTGGTTTTTGTTCATTTTTATGTGTATATTAAAAGCTTTAAATTAAAACTGAAGGGTTTGTTTTTTGAAAGGAAAAACAGTTATCTTTTTTTAAACTACAACCTTGTGCCAGATACCATGCTAGGCAATTTACATGGTTGTCTTATTTAATTTAATCCTAACTGAAAACTGTGGGTGGATGTCATGATCTCCATTTTGAAGGTACGGGCCCATCCTCATGGACAGCAGTAACCTTCCTCAGTAAGGTCAGTAAGTAGAGTCAATGTCCCTCCTTACAGTCTAAAACGTGTTTATTTTTATTACTAATAACCATATTTGCTTTCAGAACATAAAAACACTACTAATGAATCATAATATTGATTCAAATGTAAAATGGAAAAGCAGTTATTTGATAATTTGTTTGGAAATTTCAATAATGCTTAACTATCTTCTGTGAAAATAAAAAGAAAGAATTTATTAATAATCAATTCATGTTTACTAGAAAAATTAGAAGACTCAGATGAGCAAAGGGAAATGAATATTAAATCTCCAGGATCCCACTGTCAGAAATGATCACTCTTAAAACTTGCTTGTGGCCTTTAGAGCTCTTCCTATGGACATATAGAGATATATGTAAACATACACAGTATATGTTATATGTTCATTGCAATGGGAACGTAATATACTATTTTGTCACTTGTTTTTTTCCCACCGGTATATAGTAGATATCTTTTTTACTATTCTGTAGCATCATTTTTAATGATTGCCTAATCAGTCTTTTGGTAGATATTCGGATGGTATCATTTTCCCCTATATCTTAAAGAATATTTATGAGTTGTTATGACTACATATTTTCTAAATAAATCTTTGCACAAATCCTATTTCTTTGGAGTAAATTGCTAAAAGTAGAATTGTATCGTCAAAGGCAATGTACCTTTTTATGTTGGGTTAACCCAACATTGCAAATTAACGTTAAAAAACACAATTATTTGAAGTCAGTATTTAAAAGTATATACTTGATTATGTTCAGGTTTGGTTGTGGTTGGTCCTTTGAGGCTGATGATTTTCATGCTTTATTCCAGTCAAGAATAAGTCCAGCAGTAGTCAGGCTGGACAGATGGAAAGCAGAGTATCAGCTTAATTATTAATAAGACCAGATTAGAGAATGTGGCTTGAACCAGGACATGAATTTGGACTTCCTTTGACTTCCCCAGATTGAGCACACCACTAAGCTACAGGCTTCCTCCACAGAGGCAGGAGTTTACCTCCTGTAGAATTGGAAACAAGAACAAACCCGTGCTTGGGCAAGTTGGCCCCAAAAGAGAACCAAGAGTCAGTCCATCTTTGCCCAGTTTCTTCTCCCAGTCACCAGAGATGAGTAGCTCTTCCTTGTGGAAAGTGAATGAGGAAGTGAGAGAGAAAAAGGTGACCACTGCTGCCAAGATAGCAGAAATCCCTACTTCACTGGCCAAGCTAAGGAAGAGGGGAGAAGGAGAGGGTGGTTATCTTCTTAGTCCTAATCTTTTATCAGATTGATCAGACTGTGGGCCATAGGGCAATGATGGTAACACACTGCATACGTACGATAGGAGTAGCAGCAGAGCACTGCTGTTGGAGTCAGATCTGGATCTCAGTGCTCCGTTACTGCCTAGCTGTGTGTTCTTCAGCCGGTTACTTACTCTCTCTGAACCGTGGTTTTTTTCACCTGTTACATAGATTGCCACTTTTTCTACTTGTAAAAGTACCCAGTACTCTGTGTTAGAAGTAGCGTTTGTGGAAGTGGGACCAATTGCAACTGGATTACTGGTGTCGGAAAGGCAGATACCTGGGCCCCTTCACAAATGTCCTGACCCAGAACCTGCAGGCAGGTCATGCATATGCACTTTTAACAAGTTTACCTCATTGATTCTTACCTAAAGTAAGGTTTGGAGAAACTGACCCAGTAGATGCTCAATAATTTACCTGAGATTCAGATAACCTTACTGTCTTACACAAGGTCTCATACCAGGAAAGCAGTGGAACTTGGACTCACTCGAGCTCCCTTCTATCCACTCAGTCCTGTCCAGCCCTACCCTTCATTGAGACCACTGGCACTCTGTTCACTTCTGGTCAGACCTCAGCAGATTTCTTCCCTGAGTGTTCTCCTCCCCTGACTACAGAATATAGCCCACGTTTATGCGTTATTTTCAAAGCTTTCCACGATATAGACCATTTACGTTTCAAGACTTGCCTCCTTACTGTACTACCCTGCAGCTTACGATTCAGCAACATTTCCAGACTTGCACCTTAAATCCTTTCCTAAATTCCTGTCTCCCTGAAATACCTTGCCAGCACAATCTTGTTCATCCTTAAATAAGGTCCACGCTAAATGGTACATCCTCCAGGAAGCTCTTCCTGATTCCACCACCCATTAAGACTAAGTGTTCTCTCTTATGGGTTCCTGTAGGACCTTCATAACTCTGTTACCATGTCTTATGTAATAGTTGGTTGTCTCCGTGTCTGTATTTCTCACTATTTGTTAGTTCTTTTAGGATAGGGAATATCTCTATTCATTTTAGTTGTTATACTACCCTGTATAGAGCAGGTTACTCCCCAGATGTTTGTGGAGTAAATATAGCAGAAATTTTAAAACTTCATTAATGTCCATATTAGTCCATATTTAAGTGGAGACTCTTAAAAATATACCAACTCATATAGAATCACAAAGCTGAAATTGAGCTTAGAAATTATCTGAGTATTAAATGTAGAGTCCATAGACTAGCCATTAGCTATTACTTTCTAGTACTTAGTACGTGCCAGGAACTGTTCTAAGCATTTTATGTGTATTAGCTCATTTGCTCCTCTTAATAACCTGATGACATTCCTAATATCCCAGTTTAACAGATGAGAAGACAGAGGCATAAAGAGTTGAGCAGATGAGGCATAGAGAGCATAGAAAGGATTAAGGACCACTGTCAAACAGACCAAGAATTGAAAGGTCGAATGAAGTAAGCAGTTTGCTCAGATCACACAGCTGGTAGCCTTGATTCCCACTGCAAGGTGCTTTCTGCAACTTTAATTTCTCATTACTATCACTGTCACTGGCACACACAAGATGCTAGATGATCGTTGAATCAATGACTTTCTCATCAGTAAGATATAACTGATTCTTATAAGGGTTTTGTAAGTATAATATGAGATAGATAGTATATGAAATCATAAATTTCTTTAACACAGTTTTTGGTAGTAATAGCTGTTGTGCTAGTGGACAACATGGAGTCCAAGGCAACCAGTTAGATCGGTGGGAGCGAGATGTATAAAAAGATGGTGACAGTTCCAGCCTGATGCCGAGGGGACGGTATGAGTGGAAATCATGCATTTAGAAAGAGGAGCAGGTTTTAGGACAACCATTCATGAGTTGGGCTTAAGAATTATCCTTTGTTTTCTTTTTCATGTTAAGAAAACAAAAAAAAATACTGGAACCAAACATGATACATTATGGACATCTTTTTGGTCCATGACTTTAAATATCTCACAAAATCAACTAACTTACCTCTAAAGCTACCTGGATCTTGACCGAAACCTCTGTATGATTATGAGAAATAGAACTGCATATTGCCCAGAGGTGAGAAGAGTATTAGTATTAATAATATCATAGAATATAATATTTAATGAATGTACTTTACATGCATTTTTCTTATTAAATACTCACTGTGACACGGTGAAGTGAATACTACTTGTCCTTAACATTTTTTCCAATAAAGAAATTGAGGCACAGAGAGGTTATTTGATTGCTTTAGTCCCAGAGTTTAGTTAAGAGGTAGAATTTGGATTCAAAGTCAGGTATCCCTGATTCAGGAGCCAGGACCCAATTGATGAACTAGTTTCTCCTCGAAAGGATATTGAGAAGAAGCCTTGGTCAATGTCAATAAACTACTTTCAAGATTAAAAGCATCTGTTATGCTGGTGTTTTATTAAATGATGTAAACGGTTCGGCTTTCGTGGTGGCTTAGTAACAGGTTCTGAGAATACTTGACAATTGTCTTCTGGTTCATTCAACACACAGCCATGTAATCAATGTGTTCTTGAAAATTCTCAGGGAATATTTGCCCTTGCGTGTAACAGACACATTTTGGTAAATGTCTGATTTTTGTGGGAATCTCCATTGCTCAGTTCTATGGGCCCAGTGTCCCCAAGTCTTAAGAGCTGAATAGATTAACCAGATAGCTGTGTGGCTTTGTGATTCTTGGATTCTCTTTGGTGAATGATGTTGCCTCCTTATTCCGTGATAACTGAGCATTTACGGGCAAAATTCTGTCGCCAAAGAGTGTTCTTTGCACAATAAGTAATTAAAATGGGGTAGGTGCTTCATTCTTCAGAGCTGTTAGTGGTATCATGATGTTAGGTTAAGAGAAATTCGTTTAGAATTAACTGGAATTGGGATCATTCCTGAGAAGTTACAACAGTGGGTTTCCTTCAAAAAGTGAAGAAACTTTTCTTGTCGAGAAGATGCTTATTAGGAACAATCTTCTTTCTGTCTCTCAAAAGGAAATGTCTTTTTTTTTTTTTGGCTGGTCGGTTTTTTAAAAGTAACAAGTTTTGTTTAAAACTTGGGAAAACTCATTAAAGAACAGAAAAAAAAGATCTGTATTTCTATCATTCAGATATAATAGTTTCATATATATATATAAATATGCATGCATACATATTTTCAGATGTTCTTTCTGCATCTATACTTAGAAACATTTTTATACATGGCTTCATAAAACTGGTTTATTGTAATCTTTTTTTAAATTAAAATATATTATGTGCTCATCTTTTCATATTAATAAATATAGGTCTGTATTATCAATTGCAATGGCTGGCTATGATCCAGTTGTAAGAATATTTCAACTTATTGATTTTATCCTCAGTTGTAGATATTAAAGTTTTTCGTTGCTTGTTTTAAACAATGCTAAAATGAAACTGTTAGATACATGTTTGTCCATAATCTTTTTAATAGGTTAAATAGATTTATGTTGATTTCTATTGGAAATTAGATGATTTTAATAGAAATTGATTAAATAGATTATAAATATGTATTTTACATATTTATTTATGTTTATCTTATTTATTTACATTTATGTTAATTTCTTGTTCATATTTTTCTTGATTTATGAGCGCTGTTTATGTAAAAAGCATATTAACCATTTTGATCAACTACTCTCGAAATAATAATGGTTCAAAACTATCCTACACCAAAGTTATGATACTTTTTCTTGTCGAACAGTTGAGATCCATCTGCTGGTTATTGTATAAACAACTAGCTACTTAATACAAGAAAAGGCTTTTCAGCATTAGCTTGGCTCATTTCTTATATTTTATTTCAGGAAAGGAGATGCTAATACAGCTCTTTTGACCCTTGTAGGATGGTACAGTATCCAGAAAGGACACTTTATTCCATTTCTCTAGTCAGAAGATACCTGTTGTTGTATCTGACTCTGAACTAACCCTTAAGTTTAGGGTTAAACAAGTTTCCTGATAGAATGAAGACTAACACCAGAAAATGTTTATTTCAGGAACGATTTATCGCTCCTGAAGTAAATGTGCATTGAAAGTACTTACTTTGAAAGTCATTGTGTTGAGCCCTGCTGAGTATGAATGACGATGAAGACAGTCACCACCCTCAAGGAGCTTACAGTTCAGTAAGGGAGAGACATGGTACAAACGCCCACAGCTTAATGTGGAGTAAGCAGGAGCCACATCACTGAAGCAGGCCTGGGTACAGGGTGGGCAGAACTGAGCCTGGTCTCCCTGGAGCAGTGCAGCCTGTGATCGCAGTTCCACGGGGCTATAGTTTCTATAATGTGCTGTTCTTTCTTCACCTGCTTTCAGTTCAGTGTGGCCCCAAGTATGGTGGCGAGTATTTGGTTTACTTGTTTAAAAGTTGTTGTGTAGAAAGCTCTGTGTGTTTGGCCAGAAAAGTTTAAATAAATAAATAATTAATTTAAAGGTTACTCCTATTGATTAACCTAAGACTGTTTAAGAAAGAACTCAGAACTATTTATAAGGCATTTTGTTTTATTTATTTATTTTAGAAATAAAGTTAGTGCATCATCCGTCAGAAAATATTTGAAATGAATAAGTTTATAAACATTGCTGCCAAGTTAACTAACTGGTGGTTGGTAAGAATGAAGGCTAGGAGTTAGAACTTCCTCTGTTTTATGTTTTCGGTACTGTGTCACTATTTTATTATTAAAACCACCAGAAACCTTGACTTATAAGACATTTGCTCAGTATACTCTGTAACCACATTTTAAACAGTTATTGTCAGACTTGACTACAATTAGCATTAGGCAGACAGACTCCCAGAAAGGTAGAGAAGTTTCCTTTTATTTCTACAGTTATAGTGGCTGAGAACACATGCCCAGGATCTTGACTTCCTGAGCCCAAATCCAGGATCAGCCACTTGCTAGGTGTCTAAAGGGGGAAAATTATTTGTACCTTTCTGTTTCTGTTTCTTCACTCATAAGCAGTTGAAAATTTTTCGTCATAGTTAGAAACAGCAGAAAATGACTGTTTTGAAAATCATGTGACTTAGTTACGATATATAGGAAACATTTAGTCAATATCCATGTCAGGGACTTACTATCAGCTAGGAATGAGGTACTAAGAAAGATCTGTAAGTTGTAGGCCTGAGGATGTTTGATTTTATGCTTTAACATACCATTTATCAAATAATTCTAAGCTAAAAGCAAAGTTAAATAAAGCAAGATCATATTAACTAGATTTTATGAGAGATTCTTATGTAACTAATTGGGGAAATTAGTCAGAGATTAAATTTTTCAAAAATAAATGTTTCCTCTCAAGATGTCTGGTTATTAGGAAAAAAACAGGAGTCTGTGTAGTGCAAGAGAAATGTGACATTTAACCTACAAATGAGAAAACAGTTCATAATTCAGAGACATCTGAGATGTATATTTGTTTATTATTTTAATAGTTTTTACATGAATTCAGTAATGTGTATGCAATGTGAGGTTTGAAAATACTTGGCTACCCAAATAAAAACATCTTAAAAGGCTTTTTTTTTTTTAATCTTCTGTTGTTAATTTCATGGTGTGGGGGAAAATACCGACATGGAGTTAGGCAAGTCATTCACTAGCTGTGTGTCTTCGAACAAGTCCCTGAGTTCTTCACCTTTAGTTTTCTTATCTAGAATGTGGTAATAACAAATGGTGGTTGCATGAACTAAGTGAGGCACTCTTATAGTAATGTGCTGAGCTTCTTGGTGCCAGGCCTCTGAGCCAGATCAGAGAAGGAAACGTTAGATTTCTCTTGAGTTGTTTTATTAGTACTGCAAGCAACAGAATTGACCTTGGTGCTTGAACAAAGGAGGTTTTCCTGCTCTAGGAATAAACAAGGTAGAAAATTGACCCCATACTGCTTTTGTCTGGCTCTGGGGGAGCATCTTGTTGTGCCTTAGTAACTTTTTGGGGGCTCCGAAAGTGTAGATTTATACCAGGTAAGATCTGGGCATCTGCCTTGAATAGTTCCATTGGGTTGAATTAACCATGAAGATCTACCTTCAGAGAACCAGCCCATCCTCATTTTCTGCTCACTTCTTCTCATATCTCAATATAGTCCTAAAATTCCTTGTCCTCAGTTCTCATCCAGATGCTGCATTTTTATGAGTTAACACTTTGTTGTTTTAAAGGCACAAGGTGGCTCCCTGGACAAGGGTTAAGCCACACAGTAGTTTTACTCAGGGAGATCATGCCAGGAGGTAGTTCTCCTTTGCTTATTTATTTTTTTAATCAGGGGAAGAGGAATTTATTCACGTATTTATTCAGCAAACATTTATTCAATGGTTACTTATTTTTATATAACTGTTGAGATGTAATTCACATACCATATGGTTCACCCATTTAAAGTGTACAGTTTCATGGTTTTTAGTATTTTCACAGGTATGGGTAACCATTATCACAGTCAATTTCAGAACATGTTCATCACCTCAGAGAGTAACCTCTGTCATCCCCTTATCTCCTGATCCCCTCATCCTTGACCCCAGGTCTTAAGCAACCATAGTCTGCTTTTTGTCTCAATAGATTTCCCTGTTTGGGACATTTTATAAAATTGAAATTATAATATGTGGTCATTTGTGACTAGCTTCTTTCACTTAGCATAATATTTTTAGGTTTCACCCATGTTGTATCACTACTTCATTTCTTTTTCCCTCTGGCTTTTAATAGCTGTATCTTGCCTCCCAAAGGTTAGATCTCCCTGATGCAGATCCGCATCAGTATGTGAGAAAAGGAATTGGTTTCGTCTATTTTGATTCAGGTCCCTATCAGTTAAAAATTTTGACCATTGTATAATTGTTTATGAATTATACACCTGAATTACCTAATTATCTAATAACTTGGATTATAGTATACACTTAGGGCAATGTTTATGGTCATTGATGAAAGCTGCAAATTCTTATTTCAAAAAAAATTGACAATTTCTAATTATTTTGGTCAGCTTCTTGTCAGATCTCATAGATTTTAGCCCTAATGCAAGGTCTTAAAGAGTTGGTATTAGAAGTAGGATAGCTGTTAGCTTTGCCATTTTCTCGATGTTCCCTTGGGTTTGCATTGTTAGCATTTTCTTCTTTCCGTTTGGTATTCTTGCTCGTTTGACATGCAGAACAAATGGAGGACCCAGTGATGATCTGTATAAGCATTTTTGTAAAGCTTAAATTTTTTAATATAAAAATACGTATTGACATTGTAATGTCAATTACAATGTCACCCCAACGAATGCACCCCAATGAATGATACTATATACTCTTTGTATAGTGCATTATAACAAACTTCTGTAGATTGATGGAAAAATGAAGGGGAAACTGTATTCCTGTTTGTTTTAGGGAAATGCTGCTGACAGTCTGGGCGCTGTGTGTTTCATGAAAAGGCTTTTTATGAGACCAGCAGATTGTGCAGCACTCATGAAAATACTTCTTTTTTGTCTGGTTGTGTTGGTTGTTCGCTATGTAGGTTACTTGCATATTGCTCAGAATCACCTGGGTTTGCTGCAGACCAGGCTGTTGTCTGAGGCCATGTGTCTGAGACCTTGGTATGGCCAAGCTAAATTATATCATCTGAGATTGTGCCTTACGCTGCCCTTGTGGTGTCTCTTGCTCACCCTTCTGTGGACCTGTCCTCCAGCAGCTGTGTGGGAATCCTGCTACCTTCCTCCATCTAGATTAGAATGTCTGCGTGATGGCGTTTGCTCTTTTAAACCAAAAATGTCATCCTAGATGTGCAAGTGATGACATCGCTTGAAAAGAAAGCCTTATACTGTCTATCTGAGACAGTTCTCAGTCTTTTATGAACATGTTAAAAATTGGGCCCTGTCTAAATCTTAACATATTCTTGTGACTCAATGGCAGAACTCTTTTAGCTAGTCCCAGAGGGACCTGCCTGATAAGACACCGGTCATTTGGCTTGGAGAAAAAAAGCAGGAGGGCAGTTTGAAATCATCTCTAAGTATAAGACTGTTTTCTTTCATGGGAGTTTGTGACCAGCTTTGTTCTTCATTGAAGAAATATCCAAAGGAAATGGGCTTAAATTGTTGAAAGAATTTAGGATAGAAGAATTACTTCCAAGGGAGGGATTAATAAACACTGGAATGGTATACAAGGGGAAAGCGTGGAATCTGATTATTTAAAGGTTTTAATAATAAGTGTTTATTTCTATGAAGCTACTCAGATGCCTCACCTGGAGGGATCTCAGACCTTGGGCTGTGCCTGTTGCTGCTGTTCTCACCCAGCTTGCCTCGCCCACTCTTCACCTCTGAAGTAGTTTTATTTCCTTTTCAGTAAGCAGTGTACAAACCCTCCAGGTTCTCCAGGAGATTATATTCCTTACTGAAGGGAAAAATAAATAGGCCAGCACACAGATTATGCTATATAACGAGTCTCCTGTGTATTATTGCAGTGTTGTTACCTCAGCTCTCAGTTATGGCAGTGTTTGCTGAGGGGCAGTCTCAGGAAGTGTGTGAAGCCCAAGGCTACTGAGGCTGCTGAGAATCTTTGAGCTTCGGTGTGTCTTTGCTGAGCTGCCGTACTGTCTCTTTCAAGGTGAGTGGGCGAACTCACCTCATGAGCTGTTTAGGTGACTAAAATTACAAATTTGGGTTTCTCTGAAGAGAGCTTTGAAGAATGTTGGACTCACTGGAAAGAGTCTAGGAAAAGTGGAACGAGTGTTTGTGAACTGGGGGCTGGATTCCGTTAGCCCGTTTGACTTCTCCTTAGGTATGAATGAGAGGCCTGGGATGCTTCCAGTGGCTATTTTACTTGTTACTTTGCTAGAGAAGGCTAACGATATCATAAAAGACATGGTTTTTGCCTGATAACCTGAAATTAGATTGGGGCCTTGGGATGTGGAAAATGTGATAAGCTTACTAGGAATGCAACTTAGAGAAAAATATTTGATAACTGCAACTTATTTCTGGTATTTTCTGAAAATGGTAAAGCTAGGGAAAGACAGCACTTTTCCAAGAAAAAAAGATCTAGACTTTGAAATGTTATAATTCATATTTTCTCACAGAATTTTGCTATTGCAATTCTGAATTCTTGTCGTTAAAAAACAAACTCCAAATAAAACAAACATCAAAACTGAAACCTAGTAAACTGAAGTAGGCAGGCTCTCAAGAGAAAAGAGTTTTCTAGCTTAGCACAGTTTCAGACAGATTTTTCAAAGAAAATTTGTAGTTGGGTACCTGACAACCAGGGCTGTTGATTCAAAATCCTTTTAAACAGACACAGGCAGTGTTTGTTCACCAATTATTTGGTGTTTCAGAACTAAAAGATTTTGTACAGAATGAAAAGAGGCAAGTTATTTTAGTCATTTCTTCAATGTCAGTAAGTTTCCAGACTTGGAAAAGTAAAAGGCTGATGGTTCATTGACTATTATCTACATAAATAATTAAATCTGTGCTAAAGGGAGCTTTAATAAATGAGATGCATTGTTTTGTAAATTCTTTAAAAATTTTCCTTTTCCACTTTCTCCATTCTAAAACCTTGTCATTTATTACATTTGGAGTTTCTATGTAGAGCTACATATATTAATTGGGGCAGACATTTTCAAAAATAGCAATTTAAGTATTAGAATAGGAATATCAGAGGGTTTTCTGATAGTTTGAGAGTGGAGATTACTGGACATACATAGTACCATATGTAATGCTGAGGGTGTAGTATGAGGATTTATGGTTGACCTGCTGCTTGTTTTCTATGTTGATTTTGAATGAAATAATGGATTATTTGCACAATGTGCTTATTAATGGTGTCCTTAATTTTTTTAAATATCAGAAATACTCTCACTCTTATTTGCTATTTTGAGAAAGAGTAGAATTCTGATGTTGATATACTTTGGTAATTGTATCCTTAAGAATTTTTCTGCCTAGTTTGGTGGTCAGGTTTTGATTCGAATGTCAAGGTGTATTCATTGCAGACAGATTTGATATTATGTATGTGGAGCCAGAATCGAAAACCTCTTTTGACTTTTCTGTTCCTCCTTTTCTGTTAATAAGGAATTATGCATTTACCATTTCCCAAATAACTTGTGACTTATTACAAATGCAAATTTCAGCTCTACTTAATTGATGGAAAGGGAACAGGTGAGGGTAGTGTGGAGCCGTTCTGAGCAGCCGCTCAGGTTCACCTTGCATCAGGTGTCTGCAAAGTCTTCAGACCGAGTGCATGTTAGAATCCTTTTCCCAATTGGAATCACTTACCCCATCGTTTTCATTTTACCCTCTAAGCTTGAAAAAGTGTGTATTTAGCCATCAGTTCATTTTGTGTGGTCTGAGTTATAAAAATGCCCCTGCTGGTTTTTCCATATGAAAAACATGTTTTTCATTTGTGGAAACTTATATAATTTTTTTTTTTTTTTTTTTGCTGGCTTTCTTTTGTGCTGCTTTAAATTAAAAGCAAATGTACTTCCCTCCCCTTCTTTCTTGCTTCCCCACCCCCATCTTTGCATGTTCCAATTACAGAGTTGTGAAAATAAGTCATCTTTCGGCTTTTGTTACTTTAAAACAGCTATCGGTGATGTCAGAGTCAATACTAAAAGCATTAAGAATGCTGGCCGACTGTAATGCAGCTGCAATCCAACATGATGCTGGAAATGGGGTTGAGAGCATAAAGGCTTTCCATATTCCCAGGGCGCACAACTGCTTGCGGCCTTGGCTTTGATCTCTTCAAAGGCTGCTGCCTCCTCCTAGATGGAGAGACTTGGCTGCCACTCGCTTGCATTGAAAAAAGGCAGAGGTCTCTATTCAGGCAGAAATCAATCACTGTGCAGAAACAATTATGTGTAATTCAACCATCATGAAAACAGGACGAGATTACGGGTTTGTTACCTGAGTGACTGTGTGGAGACGGGGAGCAGAGAACACTGGAGTCCTGCTGACATGCCACATCTCGATGACAATTATAGACATATGAATGATGTGGCGGGTGGGGGAGGCACGATGACAAATGCTGGTCACGCTGTCCAGCAGAGCAGAAAATGAGGTTACAATTGGGAGATAATGTTTGCATATGTAACCATATTTCAGCAAGCTGAACTTCAGGGAACAGACCTTCAAAAACTCTTGTGGGTATTTGTGCATATGTATACAGGCATATTAGCTGAATAAATCCTAAATAATCCTAATAATTTGAGAATTTTATTGGAAGAGAAACAGTAAAGTTCGGGTTATTACATTGACTAATTTGGAGTGTATACTCCTGACACCAAACTCTGAAAACATAGCTAAGTTTCTAACCTATACATACATGTGTGTCTGTCTTTGAACATCTTCTGGTTCAAGAGTAACATTTCTATTTTGAATTTGTTAATCTTCCTCAAAAAAAGCATTATGTTTTTTCATCTTTAAGCCCTTTGGGGAAGTGATTTTGTCAGTCATACTATCTTCTCATCTTCAAATGTTATTTTTCTAAAGCAACCTCTGAAACGTGTCGAAGCTTTCTTGCATTGTGAATAAAAGCAGGGCCTTTTTTTCTAGGTGGGAAGTAACTTTTTGCTTTAGGTAGAAGTATGTTTAATCTTAGAGCCCTGGCACACAAAGCTGTCGAGGCATTTATTTTTATTTTAGCTTGCTCTTGTCACCTAACAAAGGCGTAGGAGTAACCTCACGCTTTGCCAGCTAGCCTGGGTAAGGGTTGTAGAGGGAGGGGTGAAGTGGAAAAATAAGATGAAAACCTAGATGGCTGATTATAAAATGGTATTGCTGCCGCTCAGCTTGCTACCCAGGCCCGGGTTTACCTTTTATGCTGCTCCAGCTGAGACATCAGAGGCGTGAGAGCTGCTTTGAGTTACAGATCTTCAAACAATAAGTCAAAACAAAAAATCAATCCCCTCCGGTCCCTGGGTGCAGTTATCGAAAGATAAAAGAGAAAAATAAAGTTATGCTAAAGCAGATAGAGGAAAGGAGCAGATATGCCAAGGAAACTCGGAGGACAAGTGTAGAGTTGAAGTGGGCCTCGTGTGAGCTAACATCAATGAATTTTTATCTTATCAAAAAGTTTTAGGGTTGCCAGTTCTTTTCAAACTGGATCCAGTCTGCTCCAGGGCTGCCTGGAGCATTGGCTTCAATAAAGTTGCTTTCCCCCATCCCTTTTACACATAACCACATAGGAATTAGATTGCATTTCACTCAAGGTATAAAACTTGCCACAGACTTCAACACAAATTAGGGGTTTCAATAATCCCTTGATATTTTGAATATAAATTGAGGGGAGTTTTTTATGTTTATCAAAAGCTGTAGATTTACATGAAAAGTAAGGCAAATCTCTATAGTGTATGTGCTTTCTTCAAGCCAAATTTCTAAGGAGAGCTGGAAAGCCCCTTGAATTCTTTTTGAGGTAAGAAATCTGTGTGTTTTCCTCTTTCTTGTGGGTAATGTCAGATATTTTTGAAGATTAACTTAAGTATCTATCAGAAGCATTTTGGCCGGCATTGTGATATATGAGCCAGTATGTATTTTTGCGAATCTAAGTTACAGTAAAAAAAAGAAAAACAATTAAGTTTTTGGATATTAGGGTTCCTTCCCTACCTACAGCACACATTTCACTCTTCTCCTTATCTTGGTTCCCTTATTGTCCTCGTGGATAGAGTAGCGTGCCTTAACTTCTGTCAGGGAGCCAGCTCCGCATAGGTCTCTCTGGCCACTGTGGAGCCCCGTGTGCTCCCTGCTGGGTAATCAGGTTTCAGATTTTAAGAGAAAAAAGGACGGTTTGCTTGGATAGTTAGAAATGAATGCCCTGCTATTTAAAGAAACTTGTTCTATATATAACTATAGTTAATCATTTGAGTAAAACCATCATAGCTTTCGTTTGCCTAGTTCAGATGACTCACTGTTTTGAAAATTAAATAAACTTAAATGGAAAACAACCACACTGCGGGTTGCAACTTTTATTTCCTAGTATAGAGTTAATGAGCAGAAAAATGGCAGAGCCATTTCCAAACATCTAAGGCTTTAAATATATTTTCAAACTATTAATGAATGTACTTTATTATAAACATTGAAGCTCAGAGTATGTTCTGTAGGCCCTGAGAGAAGTGGAGTGAAGATTCTTTCTAGCTTCGTATAATTAAGCGATGGTAGAGAATCGCAATCTGAATTTCTCAGCCTTTGCCCTCCGACTCTCCTTCAGGCTGGGTTCAGCTAACATTTTCATTCCAGTCTCTCTCTGCCATTTCCTATCCTTAATCCCATCTTGTCATCCTTCCAGGCTACTTAGAGGATGTTCTTATAAGTGACTTCATTTTCACATGCAAGGAAGGAAAGAAGGCAGAGGAGAAAAACGGGCCAAGGTGGTATATGCTGCCTATAGGTACCATGCCCCAGCAAGCTCCGTTCTGGCCTAGGTGGAAGAACCTTTGAATTCCTGACATCCCAGCGCTAAATTCTGAACTTTTACTCTCCTGCAGACGGTGTCAGCTCCAAGGGGTTGGTGGGGAAAGGGGTGGGTGGGTACTAGCTTCCATAATTGTTACGGTATCCTCAACCCTAAATAAACACCTGTGCTAAGTAGAAACATTCGTCGGGAGAGGATTTCTAATCCCTTCTTTCAGCCAGATTGCTGCCATGTAGCAATGTCTGTGCTAAGGCGTGCGTGCATGTGTGTGTTTGTACACATATATAAATGTAGTGTTTAAAGCTCATGAATCACATTGCCTGTCCTTGAATCCCAGCTGCACCACGTAATGGCTGTGGGACCTTAAGCAAGTTACTTAAGTATTTTAATCCTCCGTTTCCTTATCTGTATAATGAGAGTAATGGTAGGCTTTGTGTAAAAGTGCAAATGCAAAGCATACTTGACATTTAGATGCTAATAAATGTTAGCTATTACTGTTGGGAAAGAACATGTCTGTTCTGCACTCAATTAAAACATTTGCATTTTGTTACTAACTTTTTGAAATGAACTGTCTTATCTCTTTATGCATTTTTGGTATTTCAGTTTCTTCATGACCTGTTCTCAGAGTAGAGAATGCAGACTGTGGAGGGTAGTGTTGAGTTCAGCCTGTTTTATCTAAGCCAGAATTTCTATTGAAGATGCAAAAATAGGAGGCTTTGTTGTGATGGTCCTAAGGGTGGTATAATCCGGGTAGAAAATATAGGGTTAATAATTTCTTAAATTCTTAGGTTCTAGTAATTTGGAATTTAGGAAAGAGACCACAATTCACATTTTTCTAGCCTTTTTACTGTACTAAAGGAAATAGCTTATCTCTTTCATAGGAAAAATATTAAAATGTTATATTTGGCATTTTATATTTAGTTGAATATAGTCCATAGGACAATAGTAGGTGCCTATTACAGAGTACATGCATATGTAATTCACTAGTATTTAGAATGGTAAAAAGGAAGCCATATTTCAGAAATTTTGAGTCAAATAAAATATAAGTTATGGACCTAAAATTTATAATGTTCAGGGATATTGTAAATAAAACAAGCAAGATTCAGGTTACAAGATTATTATAGTCCTCCAGGATAAAAGCAGACTCTGGGCGGCACAGTCACTGACATCTGTCCTTCCTGTATTCAGACAGCTCCGTGGCCCGCCAGCACACACGGCCTCTCTCCAGCACGCCAGCAATCAGCAGTGCTGCTTTACCTGCTCTTGGGGCTTTGAGGACAGTTTATCCCACACACAGTCGAAACTGAAATCTAAGTTGCAGTGTGAAGATAACTTTATGATATTGAAACTATTGCTTGGACCTTCTTTTTTAAAGAAGGTTTTTAAAGGAAATCTCTAACGTTGATGATTTTATTTCTGTAAAAAATCTTGAAAATAACTTACTTAACAGATTTGCTCCTTTTGGTTTCAAAATTCTGTACTGTTTGAAGAATAATTATTAGGGGAGGGGCACTAAAATATATTTTAATTAATGTTAATGTCAATTTGAAAGTATTTAAATAAAAACACTGAGTTTATGGCAAGCCAGAAGAAACTTATTCTGAGTTAAATAGCTTTATCCTTAGCAAAAATCACCAATATCTCACATTTTTTCCCCACTTTTATTGAGGTATAATTGACGAATAAAAATTGTATATATTTAAGGTGTACAATGTGATGTTTTGGTCAACCTCTCTGAATTTTAAAGGGATACTCAGAGTTCTTATTTGTAGCTATGCCATTTTCAGTGACAACATACCTGTATAATAACTTCATGAAAATTACTGGACAGTATCTTTCATTTTACTCTGGGTGATTAGAACATTATTTCAAAATCTTACTAGTGTAGCAGGGTGAATAATCACAAACCTTTATGCTTTTGAAAGAAAATACAAATGTTATCAGAGGGCACATGACCCTAAGTGATTTAATTTAACTCTTCAGTCACTCTTAAGAATTTAATGTCATGCTTTATAAAACACATAGATCATGACTAGCCCTGCGATTAAGAGTCTTAAAAGGGAACCTTTCGGCATTTGATCCTGTGTATTGCTGAGCTTTCTAGATTGGAGTGGGGTTTCCAAAGTCCAAACATAGAATGTTATCATGCAGCATAACTATCTAAAGTTTTTTTTAAAAACAAGTGTAAGGACATGTACATTATTTAATTAGAAGTATTTGAACTGGTAATTTAGCATGCACATTTCTATAAAAATTAACCCTTTAATTTTAGAGTATTTGGTTGAATAGTCAGTCGGCACAATTGAAGTATTGAAGGTTTGGGGGAACGTATATGGTAGAAGGACAAAGCAGAAATGGTAGAAAATATAAATTTTATAAAGTGCTAAACCAACACTACATGGAAATTTTAAAAGTAAGAGTTCTTCATAGAACTGGTAGCATTGCTTATATATCTTAGAAAAGGTGAACTCTGCTTTATAATTTTCAAGTTTTTAATATGATAATCTTCTGGAAATTATTTTGCATTTAAGTTCAGAGGTTTTTCCCCTTGTCTTGTCTACCACGTTTTGTTTTGGTTTTCTACATGAATTTTAACCCCACAGCATCACCTTTCTATGAGCAGTTGTACTGCTTCCAGGTAAAATGAGGCCAGTTTTCGTTCAGCTGGCCTGTTTGTCCAGTAATTTTGTGACTGATTTTCTTTATGCATAGGTGAGGAAGAAGTCAGCCTACGGGATTTTAAAAGGATGTATTTAATCACACATACTGTTTGATGTACATTTGGGTGGGGGTGGGGCGGGGGCATGTGTTTGATAAAGCCAAGAAGAAGAGGTTCCTTGGGGCCCCGGCCCATGGGGTGAGTGGGAGGAGGACAGAAGGATTGCAGGCTCCACTGGGGTTAGGCCCTGGAGGATTCAGAGTGGATAATTACCTACCCTGTAGGGCTTGAGGAGGGATACATGTCTCTGCTTGCCTAAAAATCTCTCCCCTGCTGGCAGTCCATTGAAGTGTCACTCAGCTGGCCTACTTGCTCCCAATTCCCACTGTTAGAGGTTCTCTACAGACAAAGCAGGGACTGTTGTTGCCTATAGGCACCATTCAGTGCCCCTTGAACGGAGAGGCTAGGGAAGAGGAGGGGCCTTTAGAGGTGGGCTGGCCTAACGTCCTGGTCAGCAGACACAGCACTCACTGCATCTCTCTCCAGGTGAGATAACTCCCTCACCTCCCTCCCTTCATCCCCCACCCATGCTGCATTTTAGGGCCATCACTGAAAATAAATGGAATCACTCTTTCACATGTATTTGAGACTGCTGACATTTGATTTCCTTCCACTTTTTCACTCCTTTGGGCTGAACAAATATTATTAATTCCTCCAAATCTCTGGTTTTAGAACATTTCCTGTTCTGTACCTCTTCTCATTACATGCTTTGTTTTGGTTCAATAAGGGCTTGAGGTGTTTGAACCACTAGAGCATAGGGCTGGTCTGTGGCATCCCTTATCCTGGCCATTAGAGGTCTATTAATGTAGCTACAGGATTTGTAGTTTTAATCACCTCCTGACACCTGGGCTCAAAGTTAATTTTAGGCAACTAAAACTTCTGTCTTCCTCCAACATGTTGGTGTATGGACCCACCAACTTGTAAATTTTGGTGGGTCCAAACACCAACATACACCCTCTTCTCAATGTCACTTGGTGGGTCCATACACCAACATACACCCTCTTCTCAATCACCTCCTGACACCTCCTGACACCTGGGCTCAAAGTTAATTTTAGGCAACTAAAACTTCTGTCTTCATCCTTTATAAAGTCATTGATTAATATGTACGTAGAAGCAAGGCTAAGAACATTCATCAGTACTCTTTGGGTGTATTGGAAGGATCTTGTGTAGGCTTTGGGATCAGATAAGAATCCTGGTTTTGCTCTTGCTTGCTGTGTGACCTTGAGCAGGTAACTTCTCAAGGTGTTGATTTTTCTCATATATAAAATGATGGACAGCATCTGCTTCACAGAGCAGTTTTAAGGGTTGGAGATCATGTATGTAAATCATCAAACACGGTGCCTGGCACATTGTTATGGTAATGACGGTTAGTTCTTTCTCTTTTTTTCCCCTCTGTGTTTTGGAATCACAGAGATGAAGTTTCATTCCTCATCTGTGTCTTGAATTAATTAAATCACTGTCTTGCCCATCAGCTTCATGAGTCTCTCTTTAGGGTCGAGTGCTGCTGCTTTTGCACTGCTCCTCCCGTGCTGTTGTACGTTACATTTGAACTTCAAATAATGAAATAAGGCTGCTTTGGATGAGTAGTTGACCTTTTTCCTAGTCCTCTTTCATTACACTGGATTATTTTATCAGTTGATAATGTAGAAGAATGCAGACATGGAAGAGGAGGCATAGTGAGTAAGGGGGAGGAGTGTGATAGGCGTCTTCAGATAGTTGAAGGACTGTTAGTGTGGAAGAGGAAGGAGGCTGATCGCAGAGGACAAAATCATACAGGTCCACAGCCCTTTACTCATAAATTTGGAGTTGAAAAATATCTGAAAATTGAGAGGTGTTTTTCTTTTTTTGTAAATTTGGTGGCAAAATCTGACCCTAATTAATGTGACATTATTTGTAGTCTTTATTCCACTAAGCATGAGTATTCATATGCCTCACTGCAAGATTAAAAATGTGTCTGACTACTGCCTTGGACTCGACTGAGGGCAATGCACAATATACAGTATGTGTGCCACAATACTACTTTTCTAAAAATCTGAAAAATTAAGTTATAAAATGTGTATGGTCTCAAGAATTTTGGATAAGAGATCGTGGACCTATACCAATGAGTAAGTAGAAGTCTTAGAAAGACAACCAGCTTAGTTTAAGGAAGACTTTCTCACATACTTCACAATAAAGTGGGATTATTTTCCAACGTGATGACATCTCAAACACTGAGATCATTCATGGTGGGGGTGGGGAGGTGCTATGCAGCTATACCTTAAGGTTGTTGTCAAAGGAGTTTAATGAGAAGACTGGACTTCTAGAGCAGGCCTTTTTGGTACCATGGACCAGTTCTCCTATGTGAATTTAATGCCTGATGATCTGAGGTGGAGCTGAGGTGGTGATGTTAGCTCTGGGGAGTGGCTGCAAAGACACATGAAGCTTCCCTGCCTGCCACTCACCACCTGCTGTGCAGCCTGGTTCCTAACAGGCCACGGACCAAGATTAGTCCTAGGTGGATGAGCTCCAACAACTGTCTCTGGGAGAATGAGCCCATAGCCCCAGCCCATTCTGTTAATTAGGGCATAAACTAAACATGAGGTGCTGTGCCAGAGAGTGCAGGCATCTAGTGACAGAAAGCTTGTAATTGCTTTACGTTGATTACTTACGTCTCACGATTATGTAGAATGCTAGAGTCAATGTAACGTTTAAATTCTTATATGATAAATTTCTGTTTCTTGAGGTTGAACTAGTCCCCAGGTACTCAGTGTGGCCCTTGGATCAGCAGCATCAGCATCACCTGGGAACTTGGAAATGCAAATTTCTATTCTCATCCCAGGTCTACTGAGAACTCTGTAGGTGAGGTTCAGAAACCTATGTTTTATAAAGCCTTTGAGGTAATCCTGATGCATGCTAATTCAGTAATCATTATTGAGTACTTTTCATCAAGAAAACACCTAGAGGGGCCCATGATGCCTGCCCTCTAGGCCTCAAAGCATATTTGAGAGATAGGCCCAGGTGCTGTATCCCAAGGTGCTATTTCAGAAAAGGAGATAACTGAAACTCAAAATACAGTAGGAAAATAGGGGAGGAGTAAAGGGATTCTAACTGGGACCATGAGAAAGCCTCATTGGGAAGCTTTAAGACATGGGCAGGACTTCATGGGTACAGAAGGGGATAGCATTTCTGGTTCAGGGGAAAGGACAGTTAACCTCCCCACTGGGGACTCAGTTGCCTCTAGAATGTTAGTGGTATGTAGTACTAACAAAGGAGAACTAAGACAATACTACCATCTCGCCTACCGGAGTACGTATTTCCCTACTTTGGATAGGAAATCAATTCTCTTTGGACCCAAATGCTTTACCTTACGTATCCTTGTTGAATTTCACCTTCTTGAGTAGGCGCACAGCCTAGTACTGAAATATTCTGGCTTCTTGAATCTGTCACCCCGTTGCCTAATTAGATCCTTATCCAAGTCATCAGTAAAAACTTTGAACTTGCCTTTGAAATTTCTCTCCTATTTGACACCATGTCAGTGCACTTGCCGAACTAGAAAGATATAATCCTGATTGTGTGGTTTGTAAAAACAATCTCGTTGTTTTATTATCATGCCTTACACAACATACCCCTCAATTTTTGACTGAGAACTTTTTACATTTTAAGCTTTGTGTTATAAGATATGCTTTATACTGTATAAGCTGCACAAGAGCAGGATTTTGTCTGATTTACAGCCTGTCAGAAATTTTAAAATGTTATTTACATTCCCAAAGGGCCGATGCCTCACAGAAGCATAACTGTGACGAGTAGCATATATCAGCTTGTGCCAGAACACCACCCAAA
Organism: Pteropus medius; assembly: GCF_902729225.1. Classification (NCBI taxonomy): domain Eukaryota; kingdom Metazoa; phylum Chordata; class Mammalia; order Chiroptera; family Pteropodidae; genus Pteropus; species Pteropus medius. The sequence continues at coordinate 6,071,985 of NW_024352786.1, read as the reverse complement.
ACAAGGGCTCGCGGGTCGGTCTTCAGTAACCTCCTCTTTAAACCACTTGGGTAATTTATGGAGATTGACTTTAGTGCTGTTGCTCGAGTTTACGGTGTTTCCGGATATCTTTCTTTTGACCAGAATTATGTCTAATGATATATGGAAGTGTGTTTTTGGAATGGCTTCTTGGCGTAATTGTGTAGGCATTGCCTAGGTACTTTTGAGTGGCTTAAATTAGAAAAAAATATTTCTACATAGCACCACCCCTACCATGTAATAGTTTAATATTGTTTAAGACCAAAAAAAGATACGTTTACCTTACCAATTTTCTTTCTTCATTGGTTAGAGACAAGCTTACGTTACAGGAAGCAATTTGGGGAGGGTAAGGAAGGGAACGTGTTCTTTCTGCTTTGTAGCAAATTAACTGGAAGTGCTTTTGATGAACTGTAAACAGTTAATAATATAATCATATGCTGATAACACAGCGTCATAGGACTGTCAAGTAACATAAGAGAGCATTTTTATGCCTTTAAGAATCGCATCAACATTATACAGGTAGATAGTTATCTGTTAAGCTCTTAATCACTTCATTTAGAGAATCATATAAGCAGTCTTAATAATTGGTTCTAGTCACCTGTGTTACAGGCTGTTCTTTTTTTTAACCTAAATTCCAGCAGCTGCTGTAAAAATCCTTGTATGAAGGGAGAAATTTGAAAGACTATTTTAACTCATCTTCAAACTCAAAGGGAAGTGTATGAAGTACCATTATTCTGTATGTGATCATTGGGACTAATGATGTTATGGAAGAAAAATGAAAAATGGGATCACTATTGAATACCTCGGTGACTATTCACTCTGTAAATAGCATTGCTACCCATCACACGGCTTAAGAGGACCATGTTTCTTTCCTAAATAGATACCGTTTATAACTGGTACTTCAGACAGGCTAAGGAAATTGTTCAAAGGATACGGAGTGTGATTCCTTGGATTATATCCTTGTAAGTACCCACCCAATATTGACATCATACTTTTGTGCCTAGGATTTGCAACTAGCTTTTAGTAACATGAGATAAACTAAGTATATTTCTAACTTTACTGAACAGTTAGAATGCCAAGATATGACCTGAATTAATTGGGAATATTTTGTTATTGGATAGACTTAAGGAGAATGAGAACAACCATCTACAGTTTTATTGTTCGTTTTTTAAGTGAGACACACGGAGCAGGGTTTTTGTCCTATATCTGGAATTTTCTCAGGAGTCAGAAAAGTGTTGTTTTACTTGGATTCTTCTCTCTCCTTCTGCCTCACCATTATTTATGAAGGACCATATTTTTGAGAACAAAGCATTCAAAATTCATGCAATCCATACATGGTTTGAGCTTCTAACTATCTCTTACAAAAAAATTATAACTCTGAGGCTTAGAGAAACTATGATTCAGAGATATTTTTTCCTCCTAAAATTATAATTTTCTTTGGATTTCTGGTGCTCTTAGAATGCTAGAGGCAAAGTGAACATTCTGATTTACCACTAGTTCTTGGGAATGGGAAGGGTTTGTATTTTTCTCTTTCTATTGAGTTGGTTGACTGAACAATTTGGAACTGACCAGAGTTCCATACAATCGGAAACACTTTGAAGCGGCCGGAATCCTGCAAAGGTGTTCAAGGAAACTCAGTTTTCTGTATTCCTTTTTTCTTCCACTAGGAGCAGCAGGTTTGGTAATGTCAGGGATGGGAGAAGAATGGAACAGAGGTGTCCCGATTCAGTCAGCCTCGAGGGGGTCGGAGAAGAGGGAGTGGTGAAGGTGGCGACCCGTGTACACCCTCCCGGGCTTCACCTGGCCCCCTGGCCTTATCTTCCAAAGTGAAGATGTTGCCTATGATTTAATAGTTTGGGAAGCGCTCGTTGATTTTATCTGTGATAATATTTATTTGATTGTTACCAACAACCATTTGCAATAGGCATTTTTATGTTTTGTTTTTGTTTTTGTTTTTACTTTTAATCACCATTAAAGCAACAGCAAAGGAAACAAAAATGAATTAATTCATATACAGCCTTACCACCCTGACAACTATTTATTATTCATCATCTTTTCTAGACCTTGCCCATGTACAAATCTATTTTTAACATTTTAAACATTTGTACATAGTGGGAAAATTCCAGATACAGGACAAAAACTCTGCTGCAGGTGTTTCGATGGTGGTTCTCCTCCTTTTCCCACCATCTTCCCCCTATGTAATCCTGTTTAGATGTTTTTATCCTTTTAATAAGTGTAAGTTCTGTATCTTAACCATATATTTACTTTCTATTCAAATGAACATATTTCGCAGCTTAGGAAAGGACTCCTTTAGAGTCAGCTCTAAAATAAGTAATGACTTTCCAAACGGCAAAAGAATCTTCAGTTCTACTTTCAGTCAATCAGTTTATCCTTTAAAAAAAAAAAATCTTATTTTTTTCCTTGAGAATTTTAATCTCATCTTGCTTTTAATGACAACTAAACAATTAGCTTACATTGTAAACATTGAAGTTTAGGAACTCTTGTTCCAGTTCTGTCGATTTTTTGTTGTTTTTCTTGAACCCCTAACTTGTCTTTGGAGGGCAAGACTGAAGGTTCTTGTGAAGGTCTTGACTGCTGGACTCTGCCTTGCTTAGTGAAAGTTCCTTTATGGGAACTCCACAAACAGGTGAATACTCTCACTTGTATGATAGGGTTTGCATGTATATTTATTTTTGAGAGTTCTGTTCCCTTCTGAGAATGGTATATACTTCATTTGCTGTTTTTCCCCAGCAGTCATACATTGTGAGAACATACTCTGCATGTGTCGCATTAGCAAACCTCCAACAGTTGCAGAGTTAAAGAAATAGGGCTTGTGAAATTGAAATGAAGATTCAGGGCCGTGATAGAAAGCTCCAGAAAAATGGACACAGGGATAGTCACTCTGTCCTTGACCTAGTTCTCTTTGCCTGACCCAAAACACATGAAGCTTTAAATTCCTATTTCCCATAGTCCAGCCTTTACTGTTGTATAAGTTATACTCTCTACATCCTTAAGTTTTCTGTGCTTTCCATCTTCCTACCATGTACATTCTTAAAATCTCTGGTCTTACAGTGGCAAGAGTGCTAAAATATACTTTCTGCTTAAATAAGTGAGATGTGGCTACAGCATGCTTGGCTCAAGGAAGTGTGATGGCTCAAAGAAGTGTAACGTGCTATAAAACCAGTTCCAGAAATGACCTGTAGTTTCTTTGAGGTAGTTTGACAGATGGTTTTCAAATACGTGAAGAGAGAGAACATAAATTTATGACAACACAGTAGTAATTATAGATTCTTTCTTACCATCAGTGGACCCCTGGGCTTGCTTCTTTCTAGCCTGCATGCCTTCCAGCTTTTTCTAGCCTCTCCCTGGAGGTTCACGTGAGACCCAGACTCAGTGATTTGCATAACAGTCTTCAGGTGGTCGGCATTTCCGCGGGTACACAACTTTATAAATGAGATAAGTAATTTTTAGATACCTTTCACACTTTTAATAGTCCCCCCAACTTAGAGGGCTTTGAAATAATATCAGGAGTCCTCCCGAAGCATTAACCCAAGAATTGACTGTCAGACGGGAGGTCTCAAAGCATGATCTCGGCCCACCCCTGCCCTGCCGCCAAAAAGTGTGAGTGTGCTGTTGTAGCCTCTGGGCCTTTGCCTGTGCTGCTCTTTCCACCATAACGCTCCCCCTACATGGCAAACCTCTGCTCAGCCACTGGACCCAGCTCACATGTCAGCTCTCCTGCGAAGCCCTTTTTGGGCTCTCGTTGGTCTTAATTACTTCTGTAGTATTTTATTTATGCCTCACTTAGAGCATTTTTCACATTTTATTGAAAGTTATTAAAAATTTACATCTCATCCTCCTCATTAGACTGTGCACAGATTCTTCAGGACAGGGACCACCTTTATCTCATTAGTTCCTAAAGTAGAGCCACATTTACCCAAATCAACAAATAATAAAGGAGCAGCACTTTCACCTCATTTTTTAAAAAAGATAAAAAGTCAGGAGATGATTATGTTGAGAAACTATTAAATTGCAGTCGTGACTAATTGTTCCAGTTGTGATTATCCTAACTCTGATCCTTTTACCCACTTTTCCTTTGTTTCTGTCACACCTCTGTGTACACACCAAAAGGCACGGGAAGGTCAAATTCACACTAATCAGTTTAAGTCCTGGTAAGGGACTTAGAAGAAAATTTTTGATTAGGTAAGTTGACGTAATTGACTAAAATAACTCCTGAACACTTACTAAAAATACTCATGATATCTGTTTTTCATTATTGTCGAAAATCTAGAATTGACTTCTTATATGCATGTGTTTATAAAACTTTTTGCAATTTAAGAAACTTAAAATTGGTGCTTTAAGTCCTTAGTAGAAAATGAACATTTTAGAACATAATTAAAACCAGTGGACTCTGTAATAGGACCATATCCTGAAACAAACAACAACAAAAAGCTACCCCAGTCCAGTAATAATGGCAGAATTATATTGAATTGATAAGTGCAATGCATGCTAGTAACCTCAGTGCATTAGTCCAGAGAAAAATAATTGCTAGTCTATAAATGGGAAAATATGTTGGTGTGTGAGAATTTTAATTTAGGAGGAGCTAAATTCTGTGCGATTAGCCTTTTAGCAGAGAATTCGTTTCAGATTTAGCAATGGGAAAAATAACGTTTCCCACAGCTTGGTACCATTAATGCTACATTAAAATATATAAAACACATCTGGTGATACCTGAAAAGGAGTGTTATTAGGAAACCTAAGTGTTAGGTTTTCTAATAACCTAAGTCATAGGTCCAAATTGGAATCTGGACAGACTGCTTGCTGATAAAAGAATGTGGAAACCCAAAAAGGCTCTGAAATCTGAAAGTGTTTTCATAACTTACTTAGTAGCCAAAGCTGACCAAAATTGATGTGAGACTTTTTATAGCCTTCATCTACTCCACTTAATGTGACTGTTAAGATTTGCTGAAGAAATGTTTATGTATTTGATTAAGGGGTGCTGCCCCAGATCCTGTTAGGGGGTACATATTACATAGCATATATCCTGTATTACTTTTCATGCATAATGAAAATCCTAAAAATTGGAAAACATTTGGCCCTACTGATGTCATATAACACATACATTGTAGAGCAGAACCTTAGTTATGTCATATAAATTAGAGTAACAATACCACGCTCTTTTGCTAAGAGAAAAGTTTTCGAGGTCAGACAAATCTGGGTTTAAACCAGCCTTTGCCTCTTATTATGAAACCAGACACAGTTTTTTACTCTGAAAGGATAATTCTTAGTTTATAGGGTTATTTGTTTTGCAAGTTTCTAAAACACAGTATTTGATAGGTGATAAGTCAAGATACTCCATAAATTGTAGTTTTGGTAATTAATTTTAGATTTAAAACTGACAATTGATGTGGTCTTCTAATTCTGACATCATAGTAGATGATATACTCTAACCAACTCTTCTGCTGAAATAAGCTAAAATTATGGAGATATATTTTACTTGCACACGTATATACACAAATATGTGCACATTCATAATATAGACACACAAACATGCACACAGATATACAATCTAAAAATATTTTTTTCCAAATTATACATTTTGAATGCATCAATGAGCTGATAGAAAGTACGGGATACTCAGAAGCCAGTAAACAATAAAAATGGAAACCCAGTGATGTAAATGGCCACAGAACCTGGCTTTTGTTGAATGTAGTGAATCAAGCTTCAGTTTACATCTTACAGGGTGCATGGGACAAAGAGTAGAGTCTAATAGGAGAAAGACCCCAACCCCACCAGAAAGCTGGATCTCAAAGGCTGTATCTTCAGTATAAAGGTGAATGAAAAATAAAGCCACCTTCCCAGGAAAATGCAAGGAAAATTTCTTGCCTCAAATATTGGCGTTGACCTAGAAGAGGAAAAACACTCCCCTGAGAACTGTAAGCATAGCTTTCTTTCATTCAGGTTTTCAACCCCAGTTCACATTATGCTGGTGGTCTGAAAGACCTCAACCGAGCATTTTCTTTAAAAGAGTCCTAGCTTGGTAATGCTTCCCAGCACATGGCAGAAGCAAAGACGGATCCCTTTGGAAGTACTTATCTTCAATATAGGCCTCAAAGAATTTCCATAGATAAACTTACAAGAAGTGAGTACTTGTAATAAAGCAAAAAGAAAGAAAATCACACAAGGAAACATTGCCCGTGAGCTGTAGTCAACAGATTCAGTAGAGTCAGATACCCAAGTCTTTAAATAATTGTTGCCATGTATTATCCAACGTATTACCTGTGTGTGGCTCTTGAGTACTTAATTAGTACACCTGAGAAATTGAATTTTTAACTTAATTTAAATTTAATTAGCCATGTAGCTAGTGACTACTGTATCGGACAATAGAGTTTTAACAAATGGAATTATTGCACATTTAGTTTAATATGTTTAAGAAATAGAAAAGGGAATTGAAAAATTTGAGCAATCATCAAGAGCCTATATAAAAACAATGACACAGGTTTCAAAAAGAATCAACAGAATTTCTAGAAAGAAATAGAATATTTTAAGTTATAAACGAAATGGCTAAGTTTAACAGCAGATTAGACTTAATCTAATCTGCTGGGGATGGCGGTGGGGGGAGGGATTGATGATATGGAAGAAAGATCTGAATACATATGGAGAGAACAAAATAAAGGGAAATTATTTAAGTTAAAGTATAAAAAAGATACTGCATGCAAAGACCAATCCAGAAAAAGCTGATGGAACTATGATAATGTCAGATAAAGGAAAATATTATTCTAAATTGCTGTGCTTATAGTAATATAGCTTCAAAATCTATAAAGGAAGAATTGAGAGAACCACAAGAAATATAGTCAAATCTCCCTTTTAGTAAGGGACTTCAACATACCTTAGTAACTTATAAATAACCAGATACTCTCCCTCTCCACAACAAAATAAGCTATAAAATATTCAAACAATACAGATTAACAGTCTTGCTCAAATGGATTATGTAGATTGTTGTATCTAACACTCCAAGATGTAAAATACTGGGCCAGAAATCAACTGTTACCAAACTTCAATGGATTAGTTATCATATGACTATTCTCTGGTCACAAAGCCATTAATTTAGAAAACACCTATCTTTCATCAGTAAGGAAAACTCTTCTAAATGCTTCAAAGGTCAAAGAAAATATTTAGGACTAAATAGTAATAAAAAATTACATTTTAAAACCACTCAGGTGCAGCCAAAGGATACTTAGAGGCAGGTATATAGCCTTAAATGTTAATAATAGCAAACAAGATAGATTAAAGGTGCAGTAAATATGTGATGGATCAAAGAGAATGAGACATAAAAAATGATTGTAGCACAGTGCAGGCACGGGGCTACCCTCCTTTGCTGCTAGCAGTCATCACCTTCTATATTTTGGAGGAGCATTCATAATTTTGTTAGAAGTCAGTCTTTCAGGATCTTGCCAGAAAATGTTATCCAGGTTATTGGGAACAGCTAGTCCAGAGAGTAAGCAAAGAGAAGTGGTTACTATGTAATGCCCAAGTGCTAGGGCATGCCTGGCTTGTGCTTTCATATCTCTGTTCACCCAGGAGAAAAATAAATAAGCTCCTTTAGTTGAATGGGTAAGTATCAGCAGGTTGGGTTTAGTAAATCCATTCTCAGAGTGTAATTTCTGAACCCCTGAATCCCTGAGACCCTTTTAGGAGGGTCCATAAGATCAAAACTGTTTTCATGATAATATTAAGTCATTTGGGGGGCCATTTTCACTGTGTCGACATTTGCATTACTGGTATGAAAGCAGTGGTGAGTAAAACTGTTGGGAACAGCGCAAATCAAGGTGGTGGAACCAACTGTACCGATAGTCATTATATTCTTTACTGCCATGCACTGGGTTAAAACATGCTAGTTAATTGATAAAGTTACTTATAACTTTATAACTCTAATAAAAGTTATTAATTTTATTAAACCTAGGCCCTTGAGTGCATGTCTTTTTTCTTGTGATAAAATGAGAAGTACACGTAAGGTACTTTTGCTGTGTAGGGAAATGCCATGGCTGTCTCAAGGAAAACACCTGTGGGACATCTTTCAAATGCTTAGTACTTGTTACAAAATCTTTCATAGGTGGAAGATTCCATTCAATGTGTAAGGCAGACTAACGGATTTTAATATAACAGAGTAGGAAAAGTTCACTGGTATGCTTTCAAATTCCATATTGCTGCTAACCTTTAAGAAACCATCACTTGTCAGCATAATATCAAAGAATATTCATAATTAACCTAAAAAGGCTATTAAAATCATTCTTTTCCAGCTACATATCTGTATGAAGCCAAATTTTCTACATATTCTTCAACCAAAACAACGATATCACCTCAAATTTTATGCAGAAGCAGATATGAGAATGCAGCTGTTTTCCATTAAGCCAGATGTTAAAGGGATTTTCAGAAATGTAAAACAGTGCCACTTATTTTCCATAAAAATGTTATTTATGTTCACATATAATGACTGTATTACCGTTTTTATAAACTATAAATAAATACTTTCAAATACTCTCAGTTTTAGTTTCTAAAAACCCACATAAACAAAAGCTCTTTGGGGTCCTCAATAATTTTTAGGAGTAAAGGGATTCTGAAACCAAAAAGTTTGAGAACCACTTGATTAGTAAGTCAGACTTTTAGGCTCTTTCATAAGAAAGACTTGAGGGTGCCAAATGTACAAATACATACGTATATGTGTGTTGTTTTTCTTTTATTTCTTTTTTGTCTGTTGGGTTAATTTTTTTTTTTTTTTGTAATGAAGGCTATTGGTGATAAACCACACTGTCCAACATAATTCCAAACAGGCCACATTGGCAAAGACCTAAGACCTAATTTTTTTTGCATTACAATGGGATTTTTTTAAGTGTGGGTAGTTCTCACTGTCATTTTGTACATGACTGTGATGTTCTTAAATGATGTATTGAGCACCATAAATCTGAACCCTATTATGTATTTAAAGGAGACTCAGAATTTCATGAGTAAAAATTGATAAGAATGGGTCATGTCCTTAGCTTTTACTTAATTAAAACAAAGCTTTAGTGTGTGCATTCAAAGGAGATCAAGAATAAAATAGAATCTATTCTAAATGAAAGGAAAAAAAGAAAATTTCCCCATTTTAACAGAAAACAAAGGCAAGTGATTTAGAAACCCAAAGGCTTGCTTTTCTACTCAGTATGTGATTTTCGGTAACGTGGTGTTCGAGCTTTCATCCTGAATGTGGGAGTCAGCCTTCACCTCTACAGACAGAGAGGGCTGCGATCACAATTTTTCCTCTTGGCCTTTAGACCTAAAAATTCCACAAGTACACTATTAAGTAGCTATGGGAGCAAGAAAGAGAAAAATCATCTTACCATATCTCCATATAATATTCCAGAAAGTGGGAAAAGAAAAAAAAAAAGAATTAAGACTGGGAAGCCCACCTTTCTGCGTAATTTGAATCTATAATTTACATAGCTGACTTACTGAGAAGGCAGAGAAATTGAATAAAATCCTCGTTTGAAAATTTCATTTTTTATGTTTCTTTGATATAAGTTACTTGAACGTATTTGATTACAAACCACATGATGTGAGATACTACTCCCTCACAATGAGGCATAGCTGTCGTATACACACAAAAATATGTGTTTGAAAAAAAAGACAGTTTTTGTTTCAATCAAAAAGAACCTCAGGAACAGATTTGACCATAACAACAAATTATGTAAAACAAAACCCAGAGAACAGGTCGGGGGATGTTGTGTTGTACTGTCTCATTAAAGAAAATGAGTCAAGATTGATCTAATTAACTTTCACAGATTCAGCACATTTACCCACCAACCCAGACAGCAGTGGCCATCTCCTACTACAGATGTTTGTTTAAATTGCTCACGTGAGTCATTCTGAGAAGAGACTCTGCCCTTAAGAAAATAAGTAAACTATTTGCAAAAGTTGTCTCCTACCTGATAATCATCTAAGAGAAGCATTATAATTATGTACTTGGGACTTGAGAGAGCCCCTGGCCTGAAGCCTTTCCAAACCTAAAGTGGCCTCACCGAGAAATTTAGGAGTGTCCTCATTTGTCATTCATTGGAGGCACAGTGTTTTAGCAAGTCTGTCACCTTCCTGCCAGTTCAGCTATGGTATAGCATTGCAGTTGGCAGTTCACATTTAGCCTACACTTGACACTCACGCCATTATCAAAACCATTATCGTATGAAATATGTGGATGTTGACTACCAGCAAATTGACCTGTTGAGTATTTTTATGTCACTTTTTAGCAAATAGCTGAAATGTAGATTTGTAAAAAGATAACTAGAGAGATGAAAGCATGAATTCTTTGCCACCTTCTAAATTGGCAACAAGTACTAACAAGCTCATCTTTTAAAAATCAATGTAATGGAAATAAAAATAATTATTCACTTTTACAATATGATTGGAAGGAGCCTAGTTCTCCATCATACAGTTCTGGACCTGATTCCTGCCTCTCCTGCTTTTTAGCTGTGGGATCTTAAGGCACAACTCATTTTGTCTTTCTCAGCCTCATTTCAAAATGGGGATAAGTACAACAATCTCACAGGGTTGTCATTGGGGTTAGACATTTGTGTAGCACAGTACTTGGTGCACAGTAAACACTCCAACTGGTAGTAATAGTAATTGTGATGTTATTGTTGCTATAATTAAGTTGTATTTCACAAGTCCTAATTAAGTCCTGTTATCCTCCTGAGCCCTGGTTCTCTTATCTCTAAAATGGGGAGTTGGTAGGTGAGCTCTAAGATTCTTCCAGCTGGACCTTCTGAGTGCGGTCAGGAGGTTGGCGCGCTGCCCAGTGGAGGGTCCTTCAGGCGCCCGGCTCCCCGCCCCCTTCTTCCTTTCCTCCGTCTGCAGCAGCCTGGCCAGTTAGCGCCTGGCGGGAGGTCGCTAGATCAAAGCCCTGGGAAAGGCCAGGCATTCCTGGAGCCGTGAAGCTTAGCTGGCTGCAGTAGCTGTCCTTCCTGAATCTAGTACTAAAGAAGCTCTAGGACCTAAATGGAGAGACTTTTTCCAGAAGCCACTTTCTGAGCACTGGGGCTCTGCTGAGCTGAGGAGAAACTTAAGGGAGAATACCTGTTTGGGATGGCAGGGGTGGTGGAGGTAGGGGCTGGTCGCCATCAGAAGCTTTCATTGTTATCCCTTTGTTTTCTTTTGGGAATGTAAAAGTTGAGGATAGTGAGGTGTGGAGGTCAAGTCTTGTTATAAAGATGCTAACAAGTGGTGAATTAAATTACAGTATAGTCTAACAGTGCAACCATTAAAAATGAGTCATTAGACATAATCAATGAGGGAAGGTATTCACAACGCATTTAGTAAAAAACCAGAAGACAAAACAACATCACAGATTTAAAAAAAAAAATAAGTGTCTATGTGTAAAACTATAATAGAGAAAAAAAATTGGAAAGAAAATTATCTCTATCAAAGTCTTCCAAGCAATATCGGATAATTTTTTATTTGTATTTTCTAAATGTTTTACATGAGTTTAAGAATTCTAATATAGAAAAACAAAGCTGACTTTTTTGCTTTAAAGAAAGAAACCAAATTGTCTTTCATATGAAAAGGTTAACCTTTTCAGAGAAAAGAGGATGTATGAATGTGAATTGTGTGCAGTGGTGCCTCGTAGTGACTGCACCCTGCGTTCACATGCTGCCACCCTCAGAAGCTCGTGGGCTTGAAGCTGTGGAATATAACCAGTTCCTTTATTTGTGAAACTTATACAGTGCTTACCTTATACGCAGCACTGTTCTCGGCACTCTAGATATATTAACTTCATGAAGTAGATCCTATTAGCCTTACTTCGTGGGAAAACAGGGGAGGTTAACACACCCCGTGAAAAACAGAGCTAAAACTCAAACCCAGAATTCATGCTTCAACCGCACAATGTCCAAGGCTGCCATGAGCTCAGACTCTATGACAGCAATCCTGGCAAGCCATTTTCAGGGTGGAGCTTATGCGCGCAGCCATGGCAAGGTGCTGTGGGTACCTTCAGTTAGGAGTGGGTACAAAGGGTTCTTTGGACCCTTTTCTCTGACTTGCCGATTCTCTGTCCTGTCAGCTGAGTCCAGCCCACGTCCCCCTGCCCTCAGCTCTCAGTTCTAATCCCATAACAACCTTGGTTATCAGGTTCTACTAATTTTACCTGAGAGTCAAAATCTTACCTGGGTGTGAGCATAACCATGAGTCTGTAGCATCACTCGAAATTGAAACCACCATTTCTTTTCCTTTTGTCATAGTCTGTGGCTTCACTTCTCCTTGCAAAAACATCTTTTCCATAACTGCTTCACAGCAGAGGGAGGAAAGCAAGGTAAAGAGGGAAGGGCACCCCTGGCCTAGGGTCTTCAGATTGGAGGTGTCCCGAAGCCATCTGTGTGTGTGATAGGCAGACCTTTTAACCTCCCTGGGCCTCGGTTCCCTCACTGGAAAAGAGCAAGGACAGATTTAAATGAACTTCAAGGTCTCTCACTGCTCTGATGCTTTGAAAAGCTTCAGTGCAATCTTTCAACATTTTCCATTACAGGTTGTTTTTTCTAGTATATTTCAGAGGCAGAGAGAAGTTAGAGTATTACCATATATTTGTAAAACAGCCACTAAACTCTTTTTTTTTCTCTCTCTCTCTTTAACCTCTTCCAGTCTGATAAGTACATCAGCTGTGTCCTGTCGTTCTAATAGCAGTTATTAAATGAGTAACTCTACTGTGGTATCAGTTACTAATTCACTTTCTATGGAGAACTCAGAGTTACCAGTCTTGGGTTATTAGCAAAACTTTCTAGAAAGATCATAATGTCTTCAAAGCAAACCACTTTAAAATAACATTTAAATAGAAATTTTCTCAACGTTATAGCAGAGGAGTGACACGGGCTCACCATAGCCACTGAGAGAGGAGATAGCTCCCTAATATCAAACCAAATTATATCTGACTGACTTCATCAGGTCCTTGGACTGTTTCTACTTAACTCCTGTTCTCACCCTCAGGTTGATACATGTTAAGCTGTGCCTATTAGCTGATTTATTTGGACAACCCATTTTCAGTAAATAAAGTTGAGTATTTGTGTGGCCAACAGGAGAGTATACCGGTTATGCCAGTGCATGCATATGTGTATATATGTGTCTGTGTAAAGGGAAGGGGACCTTTAGTTGAAGCTAATAATCTGAAATGAATAATAAAAAAGTTGGTTTAAATTTAGCCTCTCGAACTTGAAGTTGTCCATGACAGGCCAGTGAACATAGTTCAAATGCCAGTCTCCCCTGTCCTTTTTCTCCCTAGGCAGGCAGCTCCTGCCCACCCTTACCACTGCCAGGATGGCTGCCTGGAGTGACGCCCTTCTAGAAGACCGAGGGGCGGTGGGTTCCCACGTTTCTGTTCACCGAGAAGGTGGCCATTCATTTCGGATGTGAACGGTAGTTCTGTGACATTGCAGATCTGCTTCAGTTTGATGTAATTTAATAGTGACGAGTTATGTCACATGTGACGTGTGCCTCTTGACAGTGGCCTGACTTCCCGCTTTAAACCCTTTTCCAGTTTTCTTTGTCCTTTGCTCCTGTCTCAGTTAATGGTGCTTGTCCGCTCATAAGCACCACAGTTGTCTCCATACTTCCTAGAGAACACTTGTTTTTATATCACTTTGGGCTGTTTACCCAAACTGCCTAACTTTTCACCTTTGTGCCTTTGCTGTGTCCTCATTATCACCTTTCCCCTTAAACACGGGACCCTTGGGGTGGTAGCAGTGATGAAAGCCTTCTTTCTGCAATAACCACTTTCTGGAAGGGCCCCCTTGGTATTTTTTACCATCCCACTTTGTTGACAGCAATGGTGGTGGTGATGACATACGACTTGTATGGCTCTTTGCATACAAAGTACTTTTTTCCTCTGTCATTTAGGCAAGCTTGATGTTCCTTCCTGGTTTGTTCTTATACATTCCTTTATTTGACTCTGACAATATTGTTTAGGTTAGTTTGCTTACCAAATAGGTTAACTGTAAAGGAGAGAGAAAAATCTCTGAAAGGCAAGTTTTATGTTTATTGTTTTGCTTGAATGCATAATACGCTAGGCTTCAGAGTTTGAAAGCTTGTTGTGACTACTGAGCTAAATAAGCTGAATTTCTACAATGAAAAAAATGATTTTTAATAACTTCATAAAACAGGTAAAAAAAATTTTTGAGTTATCGAAACTTCCTGAAGTTTCCCTAACATTCTTCCCTTTTAAAACAAAAAAAGAAAAAGAAAAATCCAGATTGTTTCAAACTTGTTAATTGCCTTTCTTTCCTTCTTTGTCTTCACATAGTGTTTTTTAATGAGTTTAATGTACAGAGCTAAATCTTCTAAAAGTAGAACAAACCAACTTCCAGCTTGAATCTGTCTTGTCCTTTATTCAGAATGCTTATTGCAAGCAGTGGGGACAGGGGGTGGATACATGGCAGAAATAGCCGTATACTGCTTCGTCCTCCCTGCCCTGCTTCTTTCCCAGTGCACATACCTGCGACTTATTCGTGGCCCCAGCCTCCCAGCTGGGTGTTACTGTTTTGCATTTGCCCTCCCTCCCATTCTAGAGTGCCAGGGAAATCCTGTTGAATTCTTTGAAGAGCAGATTTGTAGGTATCTTATGTTTTGATATTTTGACGGTACTAGGTGCAGACTTGCGTTTAAGGTGCTTGTGATCTGTGGCAAAAACAGGATGTTTTAGGTGAGCCCGACTGTACAGGCAGTAGGCTTGTGGCAGGGTGGGTGCTCCCTGCTTTGGTCCCCATTTCCCCCTCCATGCCCACAACAGTTTGATTTCTTTGTGTGCAGGTTAATCTAAGGGGCATAGGTTGGCCAGGATGATTTCCTGGCAGAAGTGGAAAGGGGAGCATTCCTCGGAGGGTGAAGAAATAAAGCGCAGTGATCTGTCTGGCTCTTTATTGGAAAATAACCTCCTTTGTTGTTTTTTTATTCAATATCAACAGCACAAGTTCAGTCTCAGAGACACTTAGAATCATCGCATTAGCAACCTTCTGTGCATCAGACAAATGGTTGTATCACCAAGGACAGAGTGAAGCTATTAAGTTGTAGAGATCGGAAATGCCCATACAATATGATGCTTGTGAGAAATTCTGACGTCAGAGAAATGAGAATAAAATAATGAAGTATGTTAATTTTAGAAAGTGAAAACATGCTCTATAAGGAAGTGATTGTAGTACTTAGTGACCCCTGTTGCTGTACTCAAAATAGCAGACAGAAAAATTTGACAATTAAGCATTGTTTGGAGGATGCTAATTTTCTACCTGGAACCCTGTTCAGTTAACACTGCCTGCCTTTCTCCCCCATCTCCTCTTCCCACTGGAGGCTCCTCACCCTCACTGCATAGAAACAGTGAGAGGGAAAAGCAGTTCGAATACAAATCCTCATTACTTTCCCTTTCACACCCCTCCCCCACTAGACTTTAAAAGTGATAATTGCTTGAAATACTGGGAGAAAGTAATTTGTATTGGTAAAGCTCTGATGAACTTCAAACAAATCTTCCTTCCGTAATGGTGACTTCTTTTTAATTATGGGGCTGGGCAAATGGGTATTTCCGTGGACCTGCTGTGGTTGCTCTCCCCCTCCCCAAGAACTTGGGACTCTATGGTGGAAAATCACTTGTCTGGATTTTTAAAAATCTGCGTGTAGAATGGGAGGTCATAGGGTAGAAGAACTTCAGGGAATGTTAGTATTTAGGACCCTGCACATTCTGGCTTCTACATTAGAAAGGAGTAGTAATGTCTGATGCTTCCTGGCCACCAGTCTAAGTACTACACATACATTTGTTTGTGTGTTTGTTTGTTTGTTTGTTTTAAAAGGGGCATGTTTATTTTTGTTTAACACTTACATAGTACTTAACCATATACCAGGCACTGTTCCAAGTGGTTTGCAAATATTAATACGTGTACTCATCATACAGTTCTTCAAGGATACTGTGTTCTTGTTCCCATTTTCCAAATAAGGAAACTGGAAATGGAGTGACTTGCCAGAGTCACCAAGCTGGTAAGTGGCAGAAGTGATATTCAAACCCAGGCAACCCAGGCAGCCCGGCTGCAGAATTCATGCCTAATCACCTTACCGTACTGGAAGACACTTTGTCTCTTCTTCGTTTGCAGAGGCGGTTCACAGCCTCCAGCAAGTGAATAGCATTTAGCTTTCCTCTGTTAATCATTGAAACAAATTGAGCGTGGAGGAAGTGCTCAGGCTAAAACACTAAGGAGGAATAGTTGAAAGCCTTACAGGGAGTGGATTTCTCTTCTTTCCTCCAATTTAATTAGTTCTTCCACACAGGTGCTAGCTCAAATATGCCTAAAGGTTGCATGCCCCCAGCAGATAAGTAGCTTCTAGCAGATTTAACAAATTATCCTTTGTCTGCCAAGCGCCTTTGTTATCAAAACTACGTCCCTAGGTAGAAATGTAAGTTTTTACACATCAAAGTTTGCCTGCTAATCTGGGGACACAGGAGGGACCTATTGAATTTGATACTTGGTCTAGATCCAATCCTGTCTTCCTGGTTGCAGATAGAGAATGAAAAACACGTAAGTCAACTCTAATTATTAGTAAGATCTTCACTCCAGATCCTTTTAATGTAATTAGGAGGGTTAATAGTGGTAGAGTTAATAGTGGTAGGGGTGTGAGGGAGGAGAGAAACTTGCAGCTCAACAGGAAGGGCTTGTTTTCTTGTTTTGTTTGTTTGTTTGTTTTTTAAACCTAGTATTTAACTGTTAATCCTAACCTCATGTGAGTGTGTCTTATAAATAAGGAAACTGAGAAGGTAGTGATTTATATGGGGTTCATCTGGTGAGATGAAGTGGGACACCTTTCCAACCACTTATATTCCTCTTGACCATGTGGTTGCTCTTATTTTGATGGAAATTTCCCCAGTTCTAAGGCCATGAGGCATCTCCCATGTTTTAATATGATTAATTGTACACATTCAGAAGGAAAATACCAATTTTCATGCATGTCATTTCTTTAATTTGGATAGGAAAAACCAAGTCCAGTAAAACGTTACTGCTGCACCTCTCAGCCCCGTTAGGTTGCAAGGAGAAAGGGTGAGTCAAACCTGAAGAAGCCGAAAGTAAGAAAGGTGCTATGACAAACTGATCACAGATAAGATGACGATAAACTGAGACCTTTGCATTACCAGCCCTATGTTATGGCTTATTACAAAACTTATAATCTCTTGCAAAGCACCTGAAGGTTGATGTGGAAAATCTGAGCCATTTAGAGAGGAAACCTCAAAGAGGAGCATACTGTTATGAAGCCACATGTCAAGGTCAAGGTCCCTTGCAGCTACACGCTTTCCAGAGCGAGTGAATTGATGGTAAGGTCTCATCGATACTTCCATCTCTCTCTCAAATTAAAGAGAAGATGAGTTTCACTTCGTGGTTTTCTTAGTCTTAACCTGTCTCTGTCCAGGTGACCTGTCCCTTTGTAGCCAGCTTAGCACTGTGGGTATCTGGCTTTGAATCATCAGAGTTGTGTTTTCTGAGGATATCCTGTCTCCCGTTATAAGAGCTTCATGTGGTAATTGTCCCTGCAAGTTATGTGTCTTTACTAGATTTTTGAGATCTTGTTCTTTCTCACGTCAGTGACAGGGGCAGTGGCAGCGTGAGGGAGCAGAGTAGGAAAGGGCGAGGAGTGAAACTGGACTGTTGGACTCCACGATTGATAGTCAGAGGACATAACACCCGATTTGTTTTCTTTGACGAACCTAGAATGTCCTCTCCCTCCCTCTCTCTGTGTATGTGTGTGTACCTGTGAAGATAATCAGTTACTTAACAGAAACAGGGGAAATTTTGAGAAAAACCTGAAAATTTACATGTGTGACTGACTTCAGTGGCTCCCCAAAATAAAATTCCTGGTATTTCATATTATATGATTTATTTTATACAAGAAAGCTCAAGTAGCACTAAAATTTCCCCCCCTTTTATATAAAATAAAACTTTTTTTTTCATTGCAAGGCTAATGCATAATATTCTTTGTAGAAATTTTGGAACATATAGAAAAATACAGAGTTAAAAATCACCTCTAGTCTTACAAGGTAACATTGTAGTTAATGATTTCGGTGCACATGTTTCCAGTCTTTTTTTTTTTTCTGTTTGTGTACATTACATGAAATTTTATTTTTCTCAAAACTAAGATTAATAAATCTGTGTGATCTTTTCCAAAAACCGTTTTCCTTCTCTGTCATGTTTGCCCACAGAGGTCACTGAGCTCAGTCCTTCCTCTTGGTGTCAGTTTGTACATTCACGCAGAAGAAAAATGATGCCATTAATGAGGGGCAGACTGAGGGGACTGTTTAAAGGCTCAGTCAGCCTTTTCCCTAAGACCAACTGGCCTTTTGGTTTGAAAAGGTGTAAGGTTGGGTTTTTAAATATTTTCCAGTCAGGCTCAAGTAACCAGCCCAGTGTTAGACTCTGGGTGACACACAATTTGTCTGGCCTGCTGTCTGTTTTCTACTTGTCCCTGTGTCATTACCCATTTTCATCCTGTGTACTTCCTCACTCAGAGGGTTTCCACTCAAAATAGTCAAAAGGCAATGTAAGTGTATGTAAACTGCCTTTCATAGTTGAGTGTTTTTTGATAATCATGCGATGTCACATTTTCTTATATATTTTTTACCAACAGGACCAGGTTTAGGAAATACAACTTCTATTAATGCAACTAATCTTCGAAACTCATCCACGATAGAGGTAGCAGTATGGAGCTATTTAATAGCTAGGGACCAGAAGTCAGGCCTTGGAGTCTGGAGTGGGTTTTACCTTTCAGCCTGGTGACTTCATGCAAGTCATTTTGTTAATTTTGTTGCATGAGATGACAACAAAAATACCCTCCTCAGTACATGCATGTGTGGCATTGTTGTGGCTTTGCTTCTGGTGAACACGGGAAACACAGCCCATTATCAGTCCTCATCTGCCTCCCTTCCGCATCCTCGTCCACAAAAAGGCAGCCTCACTCCTTCTCCGAGGCGTCTAGTTTGCAAGCCTGGCAGCCTCTTTCTCCTGGCCCTGCCCCTCACTACCACACCCATTCTGTCACCATAGCGGGCTCCTCGTCCTCTGCCTCCTCAGCAGCGCTCATGTGTGTGACATTCCCTCTGTCACTGCCGTGACTCCGGCTTGTTACCTGCTGCTGGACTTGCTCCTTTTCCAGATGGCCTAATTTTGCTTTTGAACACTTCATATTATAGTTACTTGCATACATTTCTTACCTTCTTCAGCAGATACTAAGTTCCTAGAGAACAGAGATGAGATTTTACTTACCTTCGTCCCCTTTGTCTTGCTTCCTTGTTGGGCCCCACCTTAACATGGTAGACACCCAATTCAAAGTTGATCGAGTCAGATAGAAGTGAACTGCGTTGATTGGGTGGTTGTCTCTCTCTCAGCCAGATCTGAGCGTATTGGCTGAACTGGTGGTGGGTAGTGTCCTAGAGGGAGCACTGGATTTGGAGTGGGAAGATCTGGAACCTGATTGCAGACAACCAGCTGCATAATTTCCCTGGACGTCGCCTCTCACCAGCCGATGGAGGGTAGTCAGGCTCGTGAGCCCTCAGGCCCCTTTCAGTTCTTGAATTCCATTTTAATATAAACTGCTTTGCACCTGATCACTTTGAAGTGGCAGTTTTCCTCTTCTCAGAGGAGATAAAATAACTATTTGATCTCGAGCCCCTGCAGGAGTCATTTTGCACATACCTATGATGGAGAGGCTATTGAAAGCCCTGATCGAGACTTCACATTGGAAGATATGGGATCGTTTCCATGGCTCTGTCTCAGGAATTTGACCAGATCCTCTATAGAGAAATGAGGTAGAAGTCTTATTTCATTCACAACAATAAAAATCATGACTTGAAACATTATTGAAGTTAATTTGAAACAATTTGGGAAAATGAAGATATTTGAAGTGAAAAGTTTTTTGAATTCTAAGAGAGTGGCCTTTAAGTTTTTTATTCCAACGCTAGTAGTCTTCTTAAGGAGTGGATATTATGTTGAAGTGGATTCTTCGCACACTTCTAAGTCTTAAAAATTGCTGCATTTTTAAATATAGGAGAAAATATAAACCATAGTACTTAGCACTCCAGGTAAAAACGTATAGTTTCTATAGTTGACTATAAACCTGGCCTGGTGACTGGGCCAGCAGAATGACCTTGGAGCCCTTCAGTGCCTGCCTTGATTCAGAGTCTTCAAGGTGTGTTCCTCCCTTCAGCTTCTGTGGCACACACACATCTGTCCACCTGGCAGCTGAGAGCAGGCTGAGAAGATAGTGCCAGTTCCTGTCATCATCCTCTGGCAGATTGGAAAATACCTGAGAAGGCAAATCTCCAGACCCCACTGTCAATTCACTGGAAGTGCCTCAAGAGAGTCAGACTGATGCCATTTATGGAACCACCTCAAAGAGAGCTCCCAGAAGGGGAGGGGCAAAGAACGGCTAATAATAGCCTTAGCGCCATCACTGTGAGATAGGCCCAGGAATTGTGCCTGTGTGGGAAGTTGGGAAGCCAGCTCCTAGACATGCCCTTAATATGATAATGTGGATGTCCTCCGTGTCCTTAAATACATACAGTATGTCATACTTTTGCTGTGGGCTGTGCTTTGATTATACGTAATCCCAAGTTTGGCCCTCTGAGGTGCCCTTGTTATCACCAATGTAAAATTACAAGGTTCAGGGATGCAACATACACACATCATAAAATTTCACTTCAGTTTGTCTTACATATAAAGTAAGATGAGCCTTTATTCAGTCCAAATCAGCTCTTATGCCTTTAGTTTATTTTTTTTTAAAAAATGAGATGGAATTCACATAGCATAAAATTCATTTAAATTGTACAGTTTGGTGGTTTTTCGTAGTCACTTAAGTTCTGGAACTATCACTGCTGTCTAATTCTGGACCATTTCCATCACTCCGAAAAGGAACTTTTTGCCTCTTAGCACTCAGTCCCCATTTCCCCTGCCCCTCGGCCTGATAACCACTCATCCACTTTCTGTCTATGGATTTGAGGATTCTGGGCGTGTCATATAAATGGAATCATACAAAATGTGACCTTTCATTTATTTCTGGTTTATTTGTAAAAAATGCAACATCTGCAGAGTGCATTAGAGCGAAGCTCAATAAAAAGAACTGTGCCTGTGCCCCAATTTGTTTATCCATTCATCAGCTGATAGACATTTGGGTTGTTTCCACTTTTTGGCTATTATGAATAATGCCGCTGAGAACATTTGTGTATAAGTATTTTTGTGAACATATGCTTTCAGTTCTCTTGGGTATATACCTAAGAGTGGAATTACTAAGTCATATGATAATTCTGTTTAACTTTTTTTGAGGAACTGAAAAACTATTTCTTATCTATTTCTTTTAAATATTTGTAAATCTCTAAATATCACCTAATTAAAAAAGTTTAAAGAGAAATAGGGGTTAAACAAATCAACAATACTTGATTAGCGAAAACAACTAAATTAGTCATAAGCTGAGGAGGAAAATTTCAGGTTATGTTAAACAAAAGAAAATGTATTGTTTGCATTGATTTATGTTATCTTCAGATTTACAGAATAAAATTGGCTTAAATAGGGTTGGTGGAGAAAACAAATTCTCACAGATTTTTCAGTAGACATACATATTCAATCTCTGGTAAAATAAGCCTTAACTATTTTCAATTATTAGCAACAGTCAAGAGCATTGTGAATTAGCTAGAAGAGTTGAGAGCCTGAAGAAATGGCCATTATTAATATAAACTGGAAAATTAAAGGGAAAGCGAAAAACAGAGCCATATAGATTGCTTAAAGTGATGATTCTTTGTTCTGTGGACAGGAATTTTCTAAATAGAATGATAGCTTACATTCTTTCTAGACATTCAGTTCTTCAGTTTAGCTTGGGAATCACAGGCTTTGTGAATAATTTATTAATTGATTATACTGTTCATTAGCATGTTAAGTTGCTGTTGTATAACCATTTCTAAAACAAATACAAATGATGATAGCAATGCTCACACGTTAAGAAGAAGGGAAGGTTCTCGGTGATTACTTGTTTGGTTACACATTTACAGTTTGACATTTCTCATGCCTGACTCTGAGGCCTCTGTGGCCTCTGTGGCACGTCCCAGGTCAACTTTTGATACCAACTTAGTGAGAGAGGCCATTGGCTACTGATAAATGGAAAATGGGCTACACCATGGTTTGGCAAAAGAAAACAGGATTGAGTCCAGCTTCTTTTACTTATTATGCGATGTTGGGCTCTTCTGAGCATTCTTTTTCTTATCTGAAACATAGAGATATTAATAATACTTTCCTTACAGGGTGAGGGTGAGGGTGAGGGTGAGATCCAGACGAGATGAGGAACATGAAAACACGTTGTAAACTAATGTAAATTTGATCGTTTTCTTATAGTTGAGTTCTGGCTCCCCTGACCTCCCCCCACCCCCCAAGACATCAGCCCGTCCTTGGAGTGGCTCATTCATGGCTAGAACATACTGCCAAAGCTGTATCCTCTTTGGAATAATGTCCTTAAAGGAGACCTGGAATCCGGACTTCTGAAATAAATTATTGTAGTTATGTAGGACCATACCTCTGTAATCAGGCGGTTCATAGAACTTACAAGTACTGAACATCAGCTCACTCTGCCAGCGGAGACTTTGGGCTGGCCTTTTTGTTTACTGCCACTAACTCTAGGTGGCTGCCAACCCCCTGCCCTTCCGATGGGGCATCGCCACTTCCTTGGACGCAGACGAGTCCAGTTAGGTTTGTCAGTGAAGATTAATGTTGCAGATTCTGGGTAGATTTGAGGTGCAGAGGTGCAGTGGTTCCTGTCTTTGCTGCAGAGCTGCAGAAGGGGAGAAACCTTTAGTGAAATTTTGGCATGATGACCCTACCTCATGGAGGTTCCATCCCTAGATCATAATTAGTATAACTTGACAGGTCCTTGCACTGGGAGAAATCGGGTTTAATGACAATTAAAATGCCCCTGGTCTTTCATCTGTTCTCTAAGCTTTATTGATGTCCCTTCACATTAGCAATCCACACTGCCATCAGACCAGCGCCCACCATCAGCAGTGTGACACTGATTCATCTTCAATGTGGGTTTTTAAATGTTCAGGTAAATAAATCATCTCTGATTATATGCAGTTCTTTCTTTTGCTTTCCTAACTTCCTTCTTCTGCAGCTGATATTAGAAGAGTCAGAACTAGAGAATATTAGAGCATTGGCATTCAAAGCATTAGGACCCTCGAGTCACTGGTGCTGGAAAGGGCTAGTGTATTGGAAATACTCTGGCCCACACTTCTGTTGTTTGCTGGTGCCAGGAATCCACCAAGGAAGTTTAAAATCCAAGGAAGTTTAAAATCCACCAGGAAGTTTAAAATTTGTTGTGGATAACTTTCAAAAATAATTACATTAGGCATTTTATACTTTTTAAAAACTACATTAACTGTTTCTTTGAGAAGAGGGAAGCTAATGCCCGTGAATCTTCTTCACATCTCTTCTCATTGCTGTTCAGTGCAACTCCTCCTATCTAGTGACTCAGATCCAGTGCTGTTCAGGCCCAGAGGAAAGGAACCAGGCTAAGCAATTAATCACGGAGGACCACGTGTTCTCCCAGTGTCAGCGGGACCCGGGGCATGGATCGGGTCATCCTAGATCACGTCGAATGATGATCTTTGAAATTTCTTATTCTGGAATGGTTTCAGACGAAGATTAAGCTTATATTCCTGTTGCTTGTCCGAAAAATAAGGAAAGAAGTTTGTTTCACCTCGTAATTTAGGAAGGGATTCAGTGTTTGCCAGTGGTGTGCTGATACATGTTTAACAACCAGCTTGGGGGAAAGTGACACTGACCTTTCACATTTGCCAATTTTCATGGTGTAGATAATCCTACCATAGCCAATTTCAAGCTACCAAGATAATATTAACAGGCTCTCAGTATTCCTGAAAATTTCATAATCAGCTCTGGAGAGCTAATACGAGCTGGCTTCAGTGCACTGCTGGAAATTAAGGTAGCCTAGGTTCTTGGGAAAGATTTATAGATGAGGCATTCATTATCTGCCTTGACGTCCTCAGCTTGTTTGCACCAAAAAGATGCACAATAAAATTCAGGAAAAAAATTTCTATTCATAACAAACGGTACAAAACGGAGTTTATCTTTGATTTTATATTCTCAGAAGTATCTTTTTTCACTAGCAAGGACTAGATATTGTCATCTTTGCTGTTGTAATTTTCCGACTGGTTATAGAATGTTTTTCTTTTATAATATACATAGAATTGAATCTTTTAAAAGGTCTTTATATTTTTCTACCTCTTTCTACCATTGAAACAGATATTCTCAGGGAAAACGTTTCTATTCTACTTTGACTTATTTGGGGGCTTTAAGATGAATCAAAATGCAAAATTACATAAAACCCAGTTTTTGTAATCTTTGTCATTTAAGTTTTCTGCCTTAATTTTCAAGTCATTTCAGGATTTTATTTTTAAATCCAAAACAAAAGGTTCTTTTTCCTTGACTCATATAAGTATGGCCTATGAACAGTGATGTCTGCAGCGTCATTTTCACTCAAGATAAGCTTTGGGTGTTTTTCAGACAGTGTGCTCTGATATGAGGTGGAAAAGATGGTTACCCATCAAAAAATGAGTTAATCATTAATTTGTAATGAATCTGAGAATGTATATTAGGTGTTTTAAAAGTAATCTAGGCTGACTGACAAGTTAAAGAAGTTACATAAACCACTGTACAACAAACCATTTATTCAAAATGCTCCCTCAAACCTATGAAAGATAGATGTCATTTAGTAGTTTTTTGTATACCATAATATGAAATGTTACAGTTTTTTACTGTAACTTGTTACGTAAATATATGATTTTAAACTTAACTAACTTGGGCCTCAGTATGGGATATCAAAATCCAGTGTTTGATTGCCAGGACCGCCACTAACGTTTTTGATTTTCAGTTTCCTTATCCATAAGTTTCCTTTTCCATAAAAGGAACTTTTGTTAATAAATATGCCTACTTTTGTTCTTTTGTTTGTTTAAGTCAAATTGGAATACGGTAGAGAATCTTACCTGCAGATTTTCAAACTATAAAGCAGATATACCTGACAAATATAATGCGAGTCACCAATGCAAGCCATATATGCAATTTTAATATTTCTAGTAGCCACATCAAAGTAATTTAGCCAAGATATTATTTCAGTGAGTAATTAACATTAAATTTTTTTGAGATATTTTGCCTTCTCTGGTTCACAGTAAGTGTTTGAAATCCAGTGTGCATTTTACACTTAAAGTGCATCTTTATCCAGACTAGGTGCATGTCGAGCACTGGCAGCTAGTGACTAAGGGCTCCCGTGTCGGACAGCACAGCAATGGAGAGGAGCTTTCATGCTTATTTTACAGTGTAAATATCACATTTATGCATTTGTAGAAAACGATTTGGATTTCTGAATAAATTTTAGCTTTCAACTAGAGTTTTTAGTTGCTGAGTTCAAAATAATTTATTACTTATATTTTGTCTTTTGATTTCTGAAATGCTCTTCAGCAAATTTTATAGAAAAATGAGGATCCCCAGAGACCTAAACGTTGCTCTTTTCACTTTTTGAAGCACCCAGTTTTAAGCAAAGACTATTTCATACATACAGCACTTACTAAAATCAGAGACAGCTTGGCAGGACAAAATTGGCACATAAGCCTTCTAATTGAGCTGTTTTGTAAATGGCTTCACACCTGATCTTAAAAATCGATTTTATTTAAAATAAGTCAGATGCTTTTCGTAGTTATCTAAAGTATAGCAGATCCTTGTTGAATATGAAATTATTAGGTTTAAGCATGTTGTCTTTGCCTGTATGGAATTTTCCCTCATGCATTATAGCCTGAACATATAAATGGTTCCTCCACACTCCCCATCTGGGTAGCTGTGGGACTTCTCTGACCTCAACCCCGAGAAGGATCCATTCCCCAAACCCCCACCCCAAGGAAAACCAGCATCATCCAGCTTCTTGGGCCCCAGACATTCTTCCTTTCCCTCTGGACATTCTGAGTGCCATGGGGAGAAGATCTTCCAACCTTCTCAAACTGGACAATAAAGAAGCGCTGCTATGGTGGCTAGTGGAGGAAGACTTCCCATCCCTTCAAATTTGCCATCCCTGGGCAATGGCCCAGACCAGCACCAGAAAACCCAACTGAGTCTGTATTCAGGCTTAATGGCTGACAAGGTCCAGAAGAGAACTTCTGGGAATTCACTCACCCTACAGCAGTATTCTCTCCCGGGTTCTGGAGCTCCTGGAGTTGCCTCATTCTGTCCTTTCCTATTGCCTGTTGTCATCATACAACTCTGTCCCTGGGCTGCAGAGGAAAGTGTAGCCTGCTGCCTATGCTCCGAGATCTCTGGGGTAGACAAAGCAGGCTCTTTCTCCTGACTTGCCACCTACCTTCACTGACCTGTTTACCTTCTTTCCCGGTGACCTTCATAAATACTACTTTTGACAAGCTGACTGAACTGCACTGATTACCAAGCACTCTTCTCTTGGTATAGGGCAGCTGTTTTTCTCCCCTGTGCATACCGCAACCCCCACCGCAGTCCACTGATGTGTGATTGTATATCTGCATGAAAACATTCGTACACACAGCTTTCATCAGATCACAGTGTCTGCAGTCCAGAAAATGGGACGTTGGAATCTTGCTCTACCTATGTTCTTCTCACCCGTGCGATTTTACAAACACATGCACCCTGTAGAGCCCTGTGCTTCTGCAGCTCGTAGTCCAGCAGGCTCCTCTTCCTTGTCCTGCCTCCTTAGAATCTAGCCATCCTTCATTTCACCTACGCCTCATCCCTTTATTGGACTTCTGAATTAGCCACTGCATCACCTGACTTGTAATATTTTACCATTAGAGCTTGTTTTGTTCTTTCGTTTCTTAATCTTGAATCACTGCATTTCTTCCTGCTAATTTTCAAAGAACAATCTTAACACGAACAAAAGACAGTCTTTAACATGAAGTAAATTCAGATTCAGAGGATTAGGGATGCTATAAAGGTGTTGTGAAATCAAATAATAGGATGTTGCAGTGTTTTGTAATTAGAAGTCATTCTCTCTTTTACTCTGATCTCTCAGCTTTCAACCTTGACCTTAGCCCCTCTATAGACTCTAGTTACTGAAAAGTGTGTGTGGGGTCCCCTTTTGGCTCCCAGAATCAGTTATTTCCCTTTGTTGCCATTTTTTCAGCAGTTCATAGTGAAAAGTTCATCTGTTTAGGATAAAACAGTTCTGTATTTAAGTTCAACCATTTATAGGCTAACTAGAGTAAACTTGGGCAAAACTTAACCTTTCTGTCTCAATTGTTTCTTCATTTGAAAATAGGAGAATAAATTTGATCACGAGTGTAAAAGCATCATCATAGCTCCTAGAATAGAGTTAGTATTCAGTGAATATCCCTTCTCTTAGCTTTCTCACTCAGACATCCAGGTTTTAAGTATTATGACCTATACTTTGTCTCTTTTCAATTGCCTTTCTTTGATTTATTTTCCTTCTTCCATGTTTACTTCATACAGTTACTGCATTATTAATGATTAATTAATTATAGGACAATTAATTATATGATTCTTTAGTCACCCTAAAGGGTCAGGTAATTAACTTAAAATAAAGCTTAAGGTTAGACATAATCTTGTACTAGAAGAGTTCTACTTAAATATAAGGATTATTCTAAAAATTTTCTTAAGTGATTGGCCAAAATCTGGCATGTTGGTTGTTAATTTGGAGAGAAAGACAAATCTCTCTTTAAATCTTCCTGAAAATAAATTTATTTGGACTCTTAACTCTGTTTAGTGACTACCCTTTCCATTCCTTAAGCCAGGGGTCCCCAACCCCCAGGCTGGGGACCAGTACTGGTTTGTGGTCTGTTAGGAACCTAGCTGTACAGCAGGAAGTGAGTGATGGGCGAGGGAGCGAGTGAAGCCTCATCTGTATTTGCAGCTGCTCCCCAGCACTAGCATCACCGCCACAGCTCAGATCATCAGGCATTAGATTCTCATAGGATCACTGGTGCCAAAAAGGTTGGACACTGCCGCCTTCTGCTGTGACCCTGCAGTTAACGTGGAACTTTCCTTGCACATCGTTCTCCCTGATTTCCCTGATGTTGGGAGGAGGGAGGGGGAAGATGTGCTGATCCTACCGCTCATCCCTTCCCTCTGAACTGCAGCTTCTGTCAGCTCTGATATGTGAGGAACATGCTCTTGATTTTGTAGTCCTTGGATAAAAGGAAGAAAAAAGAAGAGGAGAAAAATACAAAACTAACTAAACTTCAGAATTTTATAGTGTAATTGGAATAACTAACACCAAATGATGTTTGTAATGGCATTTCATTTTTATCTCCTAAAGATAAATTAGTGACAACATTTTGTAAATGAGAGGGGAAAAAAACCCCAAGAAAGAGAGTTATCTTTGCCTTAACAGTCAGCATTAGGCATTGCATTATCCCGAGCTTATCATAGCTGCCTGCTTCCTCCTCCTCTCCCACTCTCACGGTTGACTTTGGAAAGAGAGATGATGGGGGTAGGCCCAACACAGTCACATGAGCTCTTAAAAAACAGAGATGGTTCATCACTGGTCATAAAGGAGGAAGTCAGAGATTCAAAGCAAGAAGTATTTGATGTACCACTGCTGGCTTTAAGATGGGAGGGGGCTACATGTCAGGGAACCGTGAGTGGCCCCCATCTGATAACCAGCAAGGAAATGAGGACAAACCACCAGGGACTGAATTCTACTAACAACCAAAGTGAGCTTGCAGAGCCTTCAGACAGACACTCAGTCAGCCAATATCTTGTGACACCCTGAGCAGGGAACCCAGTCACACTGTGCTGGAATCCCGCTCATGGAATCTTAGATAATAAACTGTGATGTATTAAGCCACTAATAAATTTGTAGTAATTTTTTATGCAACAGTAGAAAATACAAGGATCAATTCCTTTTTTTCATATAGGGTATAGATTCTTTCTTGAAAAGAGTTGACTTCTTAATGTTGAAAGCCACGTTCAGACAATTAGTCATAAGAAATAGGTTTTGAATGTCTCCACTTTGCCCAGACCTGCGCTAGGTGCTGGAGAAAAATCACCAAGGCATGACCTTTGTCTAGTGCAAGAAAACAGATGCACAAACAGTAACAGTACAGTATGGTCAAGTACAAAGCAGAAGATGCCTGGGTGGACTTGAGGGAGCGAAGAAGGCGTCTTAACACCGAAGGGTGCCAATCCATATTCCCAGCTATCACATGTCAAGAGTCCTTTTGAATAAAATAATTCAAAATCATATGAAAGAACATAAGTCTGAGGTTCTATACTGAGTTAAAGAGTCAAAGGAATGTAAAACTCAAATATTTAAAAAAGATGTGCCATGTATTATTTTCATTTGTTTGCTTTTCAGATTTCTCTTGATTTGCACATTTAAAATACTGGGAAATAAGAGGGGGAGGATAATAGCTTAGTACATCACAAAAACATTCCATCTTTGTCACCCATAATCAATTTCTCTCTGAATTCAACGTAAGTGAAATATTGTTTTTCACTTTATTAGCTGGGATCGTCCACAATCAACAACTATTTCTGTACTATTACTTTACTATAGGTCATCAGTTCTCCAAGTGTGGACCCCTGGGGCTCCCTGGGAGGGAGGTCCCCAGGTGAGAACTATTCTCTTGAGAACACTAACACATTTGCTTTTCTACTGCATTGACATTTGCAGTGATGGTGCAGAAGTAACGGAGCTTAAAAAAAGTGCCGGTGCCTGGGCACCAAATAGTACCAGTAGTCATTGAGTTCTGCATCTCAATACCCTGCCAGGAAAAAAGAAAATGCCACTGTCACTTAAGAATATCTTTGATGAAGCAGTAAAAGTTATTAATTTTATTAAATCTTGACCTTTGAATGCATAACTGACAAACTGTTGTTTCTTCTGACTTTGATATTTGGCACATGTTTTCTCACGAATGAGCGGTCTCTCTCTCTTCAATGAAAACAATTGACAGTATTTGTTGCCAATGATGAAAATTGAGCTTTCAAGCAAAAATTAGAATTTTAGAAATTTGTATCCACTGCTGTGGGCTTGATAGCTTCCCAAATTCTTAAAGCTTTTCTGATGAGATCAGTGATGATATGAATGAATGTGATTTTTATAATGTCTAATGAAATATGTTAGCTCAGTGAACCAGTATTTTCCACACCATCAATACATAATGCTACAAAACTATACCTGGGTAAATTCATAGTATAAGTTAGATCTCAATGGATTTTAATGTAAGAGCAGGAAAAGTATATGGACACGGTTTTTGTTTCTATATCACAACTGGCCTTTAAAAACCTCTCATCAAGTTTTGGTATAGTATCAAAGAAGAGGATCCACAATAATCTGAAAAAAACATTAAAATAAACTTTCCGTTTCAACAACGTATCTGTGTGAAGTCAGGTTTTCTTCATATACTTTAACCAAAATAACATCAAAACGGAGACTTGAAAATGAAAACATGCGAGAATCCAGTTGACCTCATTAAGCCAGATTTTGAAAGATTTGCAAAAACTGTAAAACTAAATGCCACTCTTTTCATTTAATGTTTTTGTTTAGAAAATAGTAATTTTTCATAAAAATATTTTTATATTAATGCATAATGGGTTTGTCATTTCAAAATGAATTAATACTTTTAAATTTCTCATTTATTTTTAATATGATAAATATTTATAAATACAGCCACACAAACAAAAGCCGATCGGGATCTTCAGTGATTTTAAAGAGTGTTAAGGTGCCTTGAGAACAAAAAATTTGAGAATGCTGTTCTAAGAGAGTTTTTAAAGTGAATAAACATAGATTGTATTATTTACTAAATTATAATCTAATAGAAGAAACAAAGCAAGCAGATAGGAAACCTGTGTGTATGTGTATTCATAACAAGTTCTAAGCCAGAATACTATATATTGTTTAAGGTTTCAAGCATGGAGTGCCATTTATGATGAATCTTGAAGGATAGGAAGGATTTTTACAAGCAGTGAGGAGAGGAAGGTGTTGGGATCATGGACACGTTAGACTGAAAGTATATTGGCAGGATAGGGAAGGGAAAGTTTGGTGGGGAATTCACCTGAAAGAAAGCGTAGCTCTAAATTCTAAAACTACTTTGTCTTAGCAATGAATGATTTGAATTTTTAGCAGCAGAGTAATTCATTTATTGGTACCCACTTTCCTTTCCTCTTTCCTTTATCCATTCCACAAATATTTATTGAGTATATATTATGTGCCAAGACCTCAGTTAAATGTTTTCTTTGCATTGCTCATTAACCCTCGCCTTAATCCTGTGAGGTATTAATATTTCATCCGTTTTACGTATAAGGAAACTGAGGTTCTGAAAAATTAAGTGAATTATCTAAGCATAGAGACTAAATGGCATTTAAATGTTTGGGATTCGAACTTTCTGCCTCCGATACCCATGTACTTGAATATAGAACTGTATCATTACTCATCTTTTCCACTTGGCAACCAGAGGATTCCAGGACTGTCTATTTTTAGTTCCATAGGGATCCGAGCTGTAGACTTCAGCGTCACTGACTTGAGTCAGATCTTGTCTCTGCTATTTAACATCCTGTGTGATCTTGTATAAATTACTCTCAGAACCTTGGGTTTCTTCTTTATAAAACAAATCTTGACACCTAACTTAGAGGTGATTTCAAGATTGAAAGAGGTACTGTATGGAGATTATCACCTTACAGAGAACTCGGAACATCGTGGGTGCTCCATGCGTTTTTTTTAGCGCCTCTTCCAGCAGCCTGTTTGTGGTCCTGCCGGTGACATCGGTCTTCCCCAGATGGTCGGGTGAGCCCATGGCAGGCCGTCCTGGCCCGGCAGAGTGGCCGGGAAGTGAGGAGGAGAGACGGCCGGGCCGGGTGGCGAGCAGTGCGGGGCAGGAGAAGCAGAAATGTGGTGTCCGCAATGCCGGCATGAGTCCTCTCGCCTGGTTATTACCGAGCTGTGTATCCACAAGGACTTGGCCTTCTCATCTGCAAACGTAGAGGTGACACTGGCCACTGAAGTGGATGAGTGCCAGAGAATATAGAGGCGCAAGCATAATGGGGGGCACTTACTCCGCGTCCAGTCCATATCGATTCCTTTTCCCTATCACATGTTTCTTCCCCTCTTAGGAAAACATACCAGGTGTCTGATGATGGGGAAGGTCTCTAGACCAACCTTTCGTATCCAGAGTGGGACTCATGGAATATTTGACCATTACAAACCATAGAACTTTCCCAGATCCTGTTTGGGGCCTCACCGTTATCTGAAAGTGCTGCTGCATCGCAACCAGTTGTGGTCTTAGATCTGAAAGCCGCATCAGACCTGAATCAGCCGTTTAGCTTGGGTGCGTCTTAGGACATTTCCAGCGCTACATGTTACTTTTGAGGTCTAGTTGATGCAAGAATCATCGCATCCTTTTATAGTGAATTAAATCTGCTCCTTTTCGTGGGAAGGCTTGAGAAGCTCAGATGCTCAGCAGAGGAGGGAAGGCACAATACGAAATTACACGGCTTCTATTTCACGAGTACCTAAGAGTTTAATAAAAAGTAAAATGCCAGCATAACATTGAGGCCAGATGAAATTCTTCATTTAGTAAGCTGGAGTGTTAAATTCCCCTGGATTCAGTTATGACCAAGAGGACTATTGATAAAACATTCAGCCAATTGAAATGGAACGCGAGACCTTTATGCACAGCCAGATCCTGCGCTGTGGGTTTAGTTGAAGTCTGGAGGTGTGCAAAATGGGGACTAGCTACCAGCCCAGCAGGTTTCTCCGCCAATTACTCCACTTACCAGCAGGCCCACGCCTTGGCCAGGAGGGAGCAGGTCCACTTTTTAGTCATTCCCAGAACCACATCCTTGGAGGCTGACAACTTTCACGACAGCTGGAGTTACTGCCAGCGGTGAGCGGGTCATTTCTGGGAACGCTGCTCTGGGGGTGGCTCTCAGGATCCCTAAGTGGCACCCACTTCGTGTCTACAGGAGGTGTGGGTTTTTTTTGGCTCTGATGCCAAAGAGGTCCTTACCTGCAGGGAGCAGCCTGGGTGGCGGCCACGCTAGCCTCCTGGAATGCTTTCAGTGCTGGAGAGAAAGGTAGCAGTTGAGTCTCTGCAGGTCTGACCGCTTCTACTGAGGTGCCTCTTTGTCTGAGGTGATTCTTGTGCCTGGGACAGAGACCACATAGTCATTTCATGGATGTACATCCTGTCAGGTGTGGTCCAGATGGTCAACTCCATGTCCAAGATTTTATGAACTTGGCTCTTCAGGGAGACGGCATGGTGTACTGGTTACAGATGTGGCCTCTAGAGTCAGACTTCCTGCATTTGAATCCCGGCTTCGCCACTTGCTCTGTGCCCTTGGGAAAGTTGCTTGACTTCTCCATACCTCAGTTTCCTCATCTGTAAAAGGAGAGTAATAACAGTACCTGCCTCAAAAGTACTCGAAAGTGTTTAGCACACAGGAAGCACTTGGCAAGTGTTAGTTGCTGTAATAATGGCGTGCTTTGGGAGTAGGATGGTCTGATGGTGGTTTCCCACGTTTGGGAAGGGATTGCGAACTCCCTGCTGAATAGCCATGTGTGGGTGCTGAGTGCAGGTGGGAGAGCTGTCTTCTCGAGTGCACCCTTGGTGTTTTCTACCCCTTCTTCAGCTCCCACTCATTCCATCTTTGTTATTTTTCCTTTGCACACCTGACCAATCACCTGCCTGAAATTAAAGAATGTATAATGTAGTTGGAATAAAAAAAAATCAGGGTCCGTGGCCTGGCTTAGCCACTTAAACCGCCATGTGAGCTTAGATGAGTTTCTTTGAGCAGCGGTAGAGTTTTGGGGATGGTTATCTCATAAAGGCAGAGTAGTTGTGCATGCTCTAACCCTGGGAAAATGAAACAAAGGACACACATTGGGAATTCCTGTGCTTTTCCACTGGAAGCCAAAACTTATCTGACTGTACCTATGAATGCAAAAAAAGTCAAAATGATATTTACCCTTCCCTCTCCCTTACAGGGAAGTGTGTAGAAGAACAAGCACCAGACTGGGAGTCAAGAGACTTGGGTTCTGTTAAGTGAGGTTCTAGGTGCACAGAGATGGAATTTCTGTGCTGCTTGATCCTACCGTGTCGAGTGACTCAGGGGTTCCACTCACATTGTATTCACAGTGACCCTGTGCCACTAGAGGTGCGTAGCGAGCAGCCCTGCATTATTCCGGGTGCTGACAATAGTCCTGGCTTGATCGCCCGTTCCCTGGTGACCTCTGTTTCCTCTCAGAGAATAAAGATCTTGGACTAAACGAACTTTTGGTTTCTTACAGCTTTAACAGTCTCTCCTGTCATCAGTTTCCTTTTTGTCATAGTACTTGATGTCCTCTTCTCAGATTTTACTTAATTTTTGTTATTGTTGTTTACATATTCTTTATCTCCAGTACCCCCACCCCCCACTTCCAGACTTCTAGAAAAGAAGCAGCATGAAAATAGGGACTTTGTCAGTGTTGGCCATCGATACTAGAATAGCGCTTAGTGCATTTTTGGTGCTTAATAAATATACACATGGGCCCACGTACACGTGTGTAAGCATGCATTATAATGTAGTTAGATGAATTTTGTAGAGACTAATTTGTCACTTGGTTATTCCTTCTCCCCCACCCTCTTCGCCTCACCCTACAATATACCATGTTATTTGGAGATCTGAGGACTAGAATTAAGAATGGTTATATTGTCCGCCTTGAAACTTGCCTCTGAGTGGCAGTGCCTGGGTTTTCTCCTAGTGTATGCGTATAGTGTCAAAGGACAGCGCCTCCTGCTTTCAGGAGAAGCCCGAGTTTAGGGCCCAGGACACTTACTTGGCCGTAATGATGGCGATGTATAGTGTAGGTTGTATGCATAGTGGAGGTGGCTGGCGGGAAGCAAATATAAACCTTAGAATTATGCTCACACATATTATTGAGATTTCATATTGCTTTTATTATTTGGCCACAGAAATGGACATAATCCTTGTTGGCTTTAGCACACTACTAGTACTGCTTTCACTGTCTATCTTGCAAAATATAAGACAAGGCCAGAGCTTAAATTAAAATCCTTGGCTTCTTATCTCCTTCCCACAGGAAGGCAAATCTGTGTTGAAAACCGTAAAATTAGGAGGAGAGCAAGGATAGCATAATTTAGCAAAAATTCATGGCACCAGATTCTGAGCTATATGACTGGAGGGATAGGTCAGACATTAGGAAGATGCTGCCTGCTAATGCAAGTTCCTTAAGGTGGTACTCTGGAAATAAGAAAGGCATGCAAAAAATATGTATTTCCAGAGGATTTCTGCAATGCTTACTCTTTATAACTACCCTAAGAAAATATCTCTGTAGATTGGCAATTATGTTTCTTATGAGACTTTTGAAAAATGACACTCAAAGCAGTTATTCTAAAGTATAGTTGAATTCACTTTAGCATTTGGGTTTTGAGATTTTTGTTTCCGTTTTAAAAAGGGGTTAGAACAATATCCTCCTATCCCTGTACCCACTCGCTATCTCCTCTAGCATTCTAAATTCCTGTATTTAAGAAGCTCATCTGTGTATTTGGCATACTGTGTCATTAACACTTGAAAAGCATTGAAACATTTTTTTTAGCCTTGTACACATTCATATGCATAGATGTCTGTGCTGAGGTATATAGAGAAAAGACTGTGTGGCTTTGATAATGGTGCTCTATTTAATAAATGCCAAGGGCTATACGAGCTACGCAAGTTCTACCATTAGAGGGGAGCTGATAATTATAAAATAGGAGAAATCTAGTATGGAAATTATGTCATTGTCTAAAAAAGTGTGATTCCCCCCCCCCTTTTAAATTATAAGTTTCTTTTGGGTGGAGGTTGTAATGATAGGGTATAGAGAATTACTATTATTGGCTGTAAAGAGAATTAAGTGGTACTAGGATCATTGCTCTTAATTTTCCCGAGGGTAGACCTTCTTGTTGGAGCCACATACTTTTTATACCTAATTTGTAAAAGACATCAAATACAAAATTAGCGTATGTCATAGGTGCAGTCACCATACACAAGTGTGTTACTGGGCCCACAGCCATTCAGATATGGGTCTACTTTATAAGCACTTTATCCTGTACATTTTTCAGGCATTTTCTTAAGTTTTTAAATACAGATATTTGCTTCTGGAGAAACATTTCACATGCATCTTAGTCTATAGTACAGTAAAAAATCTCATTAATTCAAACTAATTATGGTGAAGGCATGTCTGAAATAGTGAATTAGAGAATATTCAAAATTCATTGTATCCTTTTCCTCTTAAATTCACAAGTAACTTATTACTAAACTGTTTGTAAATAGAGATCCTCCTAATACTACTTTACTTACTTAGGTGTGTTTAAAATCAGAAACATATTTTGCATGTATATCATTGTGCTGAGTTTACCTTCTTTTGGGGGAGGGGGGAAATGTGATATTTCTGTAAAAACCTATCTCCCTAATTAGGTTAAACTGCCTGAGTCTTGTTTACATTATTGATTTGCTTAATAAGCACTTTAGGGTGGGGGCGGGGAGAAATTCGGCTTTAACGAAACAAAAGGATCCCAGATTTCAAATTGATGAAGTCCAAATAAATAACTTGTATCTTTAAAAAGTGGTATTGTTATATAGTTTTAGACTTCCAATTTAAATAAATTTATCTTGAAACAAATATAAGACAAAATATGTTAGAATACATAAAATACAAACTTTAACTGTTCTTACAAACTGTTTCATATTATTCAGTAAACTCAAGATTGGAAATTTCCCTTTTTCACTTAATTCTTATGGAAACTGGAGAACGTAAAGATGAACTGAATAGGGCTAAAGCGATTGTCGTGTTTGATTGACAAAGCTATAAAACATGAAAAAATGGTATAACATAGTTCTTAAAGATGTACAACTATAGAATCATGACTTCTGTAAACTAAGGGAACATCCCAGTGTGCCAAATTTATATTCGTTGGGTCGTTTAAAAATTTGTCTTTCAAATTGGCAATATTTATTAATTTATTTGTTCAGTGAAAAATTTTTTTGTTGAGTGCCTTTTTATTGCCAGACATATATAATGAATAAAGAGTTTAACAAACATTCATAACATTTGTTCACACAACTCTTTGTTGAACTCAATCTGAGGAGATAATTTTAAAGGGAGTATATGTACATATATGTAAAAAAATATATATGTATATGTATGTGTGTGTGTGTATATGTATATATACATGTAAAAATATATACGTGCAGATCGATGTCATAGAATACTAGTAATCAACCGAAATCTCCAAAGGGGTGTGGTTAAATAACCGATAGTCTCCTGATGGGATTTTCACATACTTGAGTATTTAACATGGACACATTCTGAAGATCTAAATGAGTATGATTTCAGTTGTCCGGATCTGGAGATGATTCTTGGGTTATGCTAGTGTCTACTTACTGTTGTTGTGTGTCTTTTTCTTTGGAAGAAGAGACAGGAGCTGGGCATCTATATTAACGGTTGACCTTGTGGTTACTTTGCAGTCAAATAAAGTGCCCGTGGTGCAGCCATCCCATGCTGTCCATCCTCTCACCCCCCTCATCACTTACAGCGACGAGCACTTTTCTCCAGGATCACACCCGTCACACATCCCATCAGATGTCAACTCCAAACAAGGTGAGAGCCCTGCCTTTTTCAGGAAAGGAGGAGCCATGTCTCATCAGTCTGAGTGACCTGATAGGTGCCTTTGCTCCATGTCACTGGGTGGATCAAAATAAATTTATAGGAGACAAGAATAATTTATTTGATAACAGTTTTTTATAAACTCTCAAGAATTTGTTGTTGCTTCTTTTATTTTTCAGGATTAAAAAAAAAAAGTATAGATTATTTTCAAAGTGACAGCTCTGAAAATCTAGGATACACAATATAAATCAGTATGTTGTACAAATATACTAAAAATTCAATCCTCGGTGCCCCCTGCGGTCATTCATTTATTTCAGCATGTACGAGATGTTGATGGCAGTGTTAAAAGAAAAATTAGAAAAAGGACAAAGTAAGAGATTTTTACTTCAAATGTTATCTTTTGGGGCCTTTAGTGATTTCTTTTGGTTTCAGTTATATCCCTTTTGGGTTTATCTATTTTTTTTTATTATTTACAAGTACCAACTTAGATATAAATAATATAGATATAAATAATAAAGTATAAAACTATAACATGAATCCTATTTGCTTCTCTACATCATTACCAAAGTCCGCTTCTGTATCATTTACAGAAAAACACACAGCATTATAGGTCTGAAAAATCAAAACTAAATACCAAGCCCTTTCTGCATTACATATATAAATGCATTTATTCCTCACAACAACATTTTTTCCATTTTTATTCTGATTTTACAAAATAAAAACAAATAACTTCCTAAGAAGTTACTTATAAAAGCTTAAAAATCTCTAAGGCTGTGTTGTATATAGCCTCCAGCACATACTAAGTGTTCCATAAGCATCAGTTAAATGAATGATGTGAAGTGTGTCTTCAGTAGACAGCAACTGATGGAAAGTCACACACTTCTAGGAATCTGTGGAAACAGGATCTTATAACAGTAAGCTGTTTAAAAAACACAGATCCATTTTTTTCCATTAACATGATGACCTAAGCCACATCGTGTACTTTGTATGTACCTGCAAAATGCGTGATAACTTTAACTCAGCATGGGGAATGGGTTTGTTTAAATACTGTTTATTTCACTTGTTCATTTGTTCAGTCATTCAAAAGTATGTATCGAGGACCTTCTCTGAAACAACATGGTTTAATACATAGATTGGTAAAACATGGCCTCTTTTTTCCAAGCAGTATTTAAACTCATGCAGGAAATCATCTGCGAAAACTAACTATAAAACAAAATGAAGAACATCTTAAGTAACATGTTAAAAGTACAAATAAAATGTTGTAGATTCAAAGAAGAAAGAGATTTCTCAGAGCTGTAAAAGTTAGAGAATATTCTGTGGGAGATGGGTATTTGAAATATGAATAGAATTTTAATAGAAACAGTCAAATTAAATGCCCAGCATAGGAACTGGCATGTAGCAGGTGCTAAGTAAATGTTAGTTCCCTCCTTCCTCCTTCGGGTAGTAAAACCAAATCCAGCTAGTTTGTATTTTTTTGTTCTGCTGAGTCGCTCCTACACAGAATTACTGATGTGATGTTCTGAGCATACTCCGGACATGGACTAGTGTGAAGAGATCTTCCATGTGCTCACCCAGTTCCACACACTGGCCAGTGTATTTACAACCACTGAATGCATCTTCTAGGTGTTCAGCCTGGTGTGTTTATATGTGGAAATGGTCTTTCAAAGCTGGTTTAGCTGTCTAAAGAAACTGTTGTGCCTTTTTTTCTGTTCAGAATCACTTTCCACCAAATACACTATTTTTATATTTTGCATTTTTATGCATGTGTCTTACCCCTTCTTTTCTGTACCCAAGGTAAGATATAAACAAAGAGATGGAGATGCCATTTGGGTCTAGGATTAGGTATAATTTTTAGGTGGTTTTTACAGTTATAGGACAGTGTACTCCAGGGAGTATGAGCTCAAGGAGCAATTTGGTGGCACTCTCATTTTCTGTGGAATACAGCTAATCCAGAACAGCTTGACCTTGAAGCCCAGAGGACTCAACTTGATGAAGGGCTTAGTTGGAGCTGAAGTGGCAGAGACCAAATGAATCATATCAAGTGTGACCATTATGGGGCTGAAGATGATTCCTAATTAATCGTTGATCCTCTGAGGTATCACATTTCCCAAATCTATGTGTCCATAAGGGAGGCAATAAATATGAAAGTGGCAATTTACCTAATCCTTGAGCACCATGGCAAGCCATTTACTTATGAAGGGCTCTCATTTTCCATTCTACACAAAAACAATTGTCTACCATTTTCTTAACCGAAATGAAATAAAGTGGGCAAACTAAATAATGTAAAAGTCTTATTTTATGACTGTTTTACTCTTTCAGGAGTTTCTCATGGTGTACTATTTTAAGACCTGTTTTCTCAAATTTGAAACCTTGAGAAAAGACAACAAACTGACTTGTTAAATAGAGCTGATAAATAAATGTTTTTCATTCTAGACCTTAAGAAGTAATGGCATGAAGCATTTTATTGCCTTTCTGTTGCTCTAAGAGTCAAATGTCCTATGAATCTGAGTACTCTACCTCTCTCTCTTTTTTTTTTTCACTAGGCATGTCCAGACACCCTCCAGCTCCTGAGATCCCCACCTTTTACCCACTGTCCCCAGGTGGTGTTGGACAGATTACCCCTCCTCTTGGCTGGTAAGAACCTTCCCTTCCTATAAACTTCAGCCAGGCATTTGAACACATGTTCTACTTTTCCATCCATGGAAATTAGCTTTATGAATGATAACTCTTGTGGAGTTGAAGAAATTTCACATCAACAAGCAAGGTTCTAACTTTATTTCATTTCAATTTGAAAGATTTTAAAAAACACAGACTTTGAAATGGATTGAATCCGATTGCTAATATGTGTAGAAAATGACTGTGTAGCATTTGCTTTGAAGCTTATAGTTTTATGGATTCAATTTGTGGCTTTGGGCATTTGCTATGCCTGTACAAAGTGCTCAGTGTGGTTTTTCTTTTCTAGATTTTTATGAAAACTTATGTTTTTGAAACAAACTTAGACACATTGAATATCTACATACTACCGTTGCTTATAAATGGGCAAGTGAGGTAAATGACAAATAACTAGAGAGAAATTAAAAAATACAAAAACGTCTTTTGAATTTTAATAAAATCAACTCCAGTTTGAGTTCAGAGAACTAGAAAACTGATGTTTGGGCTTTTATTTATTTATTTTTCAGAATCCAAATGTTCTTTGTCGTTTATTTCTAAAAAAAAAAAATTCTTACAGCTGCCTTCGAAGTTTTCTAAATTGTAACGGTAGAGGAAAGGAGGAAATGTGTTTGAGGAAGAAAGAATAACTGTATGCAGGGCAGCCTGTTTTTTTTTCATTTTGTCATTAGCACACAGCTTTCCTCGCTCCCACTCCCATCCCTTCTCCATTCCTCCCCTCCCCACTGCTCACGCCAAGGAAGCAGGGCTTCGACTTCAACAGATGTCCTCTCTCCTGTCTTTATCTGGCTCTCTGTTCCAACAGCACCCATGTCACATTGCCCCAGTCTGCCAACCTTGGAGTCCTTACTTGAGCTCTTCTTCAACTAGGAGGGGCGTCCTGCCAAGCACCTTCCAGCTCACTGGCTCTCTCTCTCTTTAGTTTTAAATCTCTCGGTCAATAACTGTTTGAATTTAATCGATTATATGTACATCTTCGAGCCTACATCATCATTCTCTCAGAACTTAAGATGCGTAGGGGCAATAATCCTGTGCCGAATACATCAGTGGCAGCTGGAAATAAAGCCTGTGCAAATGAAAAACGTGGGATGTGGGAAAACGGAGGGAGAGATGGACTTCTCAGAGTAGG
The DNA here is from genome assembly GCF_902729225.1 of Pteropus medius. Taxonomy (NCBI): domain Eukaryota; kingdom Metazoa; phylum Chordata; class Mammalia; order Chiroptera; family Pteropodidae; genus Pteropus; species Pteropus medius. The sequence goes on along the minus strand of NW_024352786.1, from coordinate 6,030,467 downwards.
GAGAAAACAGTCCCAATGAACTGGTCTCTTACTTCTTGACTCTCACCTGGGTATGGGGGGCCGGGCAATGTTTTTAAAATATTTGTTCATTTTTATATAAAGTTTCCTTTCCTTCTTCCTTTTCCTGAAATTCTCTGGTTCTGATAAAGAATCTACTACGCTCCTTCTCTGAAAGGAATATTTCACCATTTTCAGGGTTCTGTTACAAAGTCGAGGCTGGGAGATTTTCTCAAAGCAGAAGATGCTTTGATTGGGTGGTGGGTGAGGAAGGAAAGCAGTTGGATAACTGAAGAAATGCTGTGGTCTGTAATATCCCACAAAATCCTATTTGAATACCTCCCTCTTCGCCCCTCGTCAAACTCTTGCTGCTGGTTGGTAACTCATGTTTTGTCATTGATGGGTTCCTTTCTTCTGTGACCTCAGGCAAGGTCAGCCTGTATATCCCATCACGGGAGGATTCAGGCAACCCTACCCATCCTCACTGTCAGTCGACACTTCCATGTCCAGGTAGGTAGCGGTGGAAACTGGGCACCCCAGGACAAGTTGCTCTTTCTGCGCTTGCATCTCGTGCGCCTCTGCTTGCCTCTCAGTCGGCTAGGAGGGTGCATAGGCTCAGCCACATGTCTGTCTGTGCAGTGTGCCTGGCTCTCACACTAGGTGTCCTAGAGATCCCTGGGTAGGAGCTATATACTCTGCACCCCACAACAAGCACCAGCTGCACCCACTGGGGAGACGGACTCGGATACACTGGGAAACTGTGCATCCAGAAGACTTCCTTGCCACCCAACTGCAGGATATGAAATGTCCTGAAAGTGGACCTCACATGAGCTTGTTTTATTCAAAATATGCTGGGGTCGGAGTCAGGGGTGAGGGATAAAGACTGGTTTGGTCTAAGTTCTATGATTCGCTTTCTTTGAGGAAAGTTGTATGAGTTAAATGTGACAGTGTTTGAAAATGCCCAGGTAGTCTAGAGCCTTCCTGGACCAAGGCTGTCAGAAAAGAAAAAAACGGTGCTTACAGGCTCTCCGGCCTTTTGGGGTGTGTGTCCTAGTGTGTGAATCAGGCCCTGTGGCGACATAGTAGTGCCAGCAAAGCTCTGTGAGGTCTGCCGCCACACTGCTCTGTGTAATGCTTTGCTTCTGGAAAGGACGGCTTCTGTGCCCTGTGCTTGATGTACACACACATTTGTGATGTATCATCTGTGTGTTTGATGTTGCTTTTTCAAGGGAGCTAGCATTACTGTGCTGGAAGTCAAACTTTTGGGTTAGTAACTGGTTGTAAATCTTTACTTTTTACATAAGTATGAAACTTTGCAGTTTCTGTGGTGAATTTCAGCTTTTTAAAACAACATTATTTGTTCAGCAAATTGTAAATCTGCCGAATTGGGAGGGGATGAAATTAATATCCTTCCCCCAGAATATATTTTTACACTTTTTAACATGGTAAGAACTGTCCAATGACAGGATTTTCTCACAGGCATCATGTCTTTTTGCATTTGCAAAATAATAGCAAATAATAGCAAAGCATTGTTATTTGACCAAATATTTGTATTTTTACTATGCTGCCTTAACTTTTAAAAATTTGTTTCTGAAATATAACATATTCAAGCAGTTTCTTCTTTCCTTCCCAGATGAAGGAATTGCACAGGCTGTGATAAACCTGAGAATGTTATTCTTGCTGAATTGACTGTTTACTTTAAAACAGTTTGAAAAGCAAAGATTTCTAAAGCATACCCAAATGATCCAAAATGCTTTTTGAAAGTACTGTCCCTGTTCTATTTATTTATTTACTTACTTACTTATTTACTTATTAACTCATTTTTGCATGGAAGTTTCCCTCTTTTTGTGTTGGATGGTGGTGGATGTCTTGAGATTTTTTTTTTTTTATGGTCTATAAGCATACTTGGGAAAAAGCCTTTATTTAGTGTATGCAGTTTTTACCTTGATGCAGAATTGTATTCTTCCCTTTGATTAAACCCTTCTCTTAATTTTATGAGTCCTCCAAAAGGCTAGATCTCTTAGACATCCTTTCTGCATAGAGAATTACTTTAGATAATGTTAATAGTGACCTTATTAAATTGGGGACTGAAAAAAAATCTTCCTGTCCCTTAATTTTCTTAATTATTCTTTCCCAACATTAGTAAAGAAGCCAACAATATAAGATTCTTAATGTGATAGTTTATTTGGGAATGTAGGTGGAGGTTTTTAAATGTGATGACTTTAGCTTTTATTTAAAGATAATTTAAAAGCAAAATTGTAATAAGGTGTTATATTTCCAATAATTCCTCTTACTGAAATTCTTTGAAAACTGCTTTGCAAGAAAAGTGAGTCAATATTTTTTTTAACCCTATGGCCTAGAGCTGTCCCAGGAAAAATGTCAGATTTTACTATTAATTTGGAGAAAAAACTCTGTTATACAGAGAGTTATTATAAATATTTTCTGCCTGAATACAAAAAGGAAAGAAATTAATTATCATCCCACTCTAATTTATAGTTAATATTGCTGTGTGTAACTGCCAATAGCAGTTTGTGGATTGTAGTGGATTGTTTCAAAATTCCATCTAGCTTTTGCTACAACAGCCAGTAGTATGTATTTTTCTTCTCTTTCCTTCTTTTAGGTTTTCCCATCACATGATTCCTGGTCCTCCTGGTCCCCACACAACTGGCATCCCTCATCCAGCTATTGTAACGCCTCAGGTCAAACAGGAACACCCCCACACTGACAGTGACCTGATGCACGTGTAAGTTTGCATTTGGTCTCACCTGTGAATGCCTGCAGATATAGAGGATTTAAACAATTTCTTCTTCACAATCGTTGAATGTTCCCCCCTCTCTTTTATTATGGAAATCAGTGTAGCTCTGCTTTCAAAGCTCTGTCCCTGAAGACTTTAAGAGGCTTGATTCTCACTGGGAGCTGATTTTGATTCTGAGGTTGGAAAAGGAGCACAGACCTCAAAAGATCAAGGGAACCTCACCAAAATGGAGTAATCTTCAGAGAACAGGCACTGGATAATCTTGAGCTGTATAGCCATTTACCGCCACCAAATTTCCGTGGGGTTCCAATTGTTGGGGAGCCCCTGGCTGTAACTGAAATGATTTGGAGAGTTCAGTGCATGGCCAGGGTGCAGTTTCCCTGCTTCGAGGCTACAAAAGCACAGAAGTCAAGAGAAGGGGGCAAAGCAAGCCCGAGATTGCCTGTCGGCCAGAGTGGTCTCAGGCTGTTAAAGCGGCTCGATTCCTTGAAGAGATTAGGAATTGAGTTTTTCAGTGTAGTTTTCATACTGGGACAAGAGGATGGGGCAGCAGGAAGCATGTGATAGTTCATAAAACATCTGCAAATGTTGGCAAAGCCAACACACGTTTGGGGAAGAGAGTGAAGTTTCATTAGCTTGTCGGAGCGGTCCTTGACCGCCCAACCCCCCCGCCCCCCTTCCCCGCAAAAGTTAAGGACATCAGTTCTGAAAGAGGAATGACCACTCCAACTATAGGTTCAGCTTTTGTGAGGTGACTAAGGAGCTCAGCTTCACACACTCATTTCCATTTTGTGTTCAACACTTCTGTAGCTCCAGGGGAATTTTCTCAAACCAAAGGCTCCTCACTCTTAGAGTGGAAGAGTTGCTGTTCTGAATTAAGGGTGTTGGTGGGAGGTGGGGGGAGGGGTTTGTGGAGAGCCTTAGAGGGTTGTCCCCAGCCTGAGTTTGACTGAGATGTAAACAGATGCTCTGCTTCTCTCCTCCCAAATTTTCCTTATTTCATCTGCCTCCTCCCCCAACACCACCACATCCACCTTTTAGGAAGCCTCAGCATGAACAGAGAAAGGAGCAGGAGCCAAAAAGACCTCACATTAAGAAGCCTCTGAATGCTTTTATGTTATACATGAAAGAAATGAGAGCAAATGTCGTGGCTGAGTGTACTCTGAAAGAAAGTGCAGCTATCAACCAGATTCTAGGCAGAAGGGTAAGTACTGGGATGGTGTGTAGATGTTTATGGGAACTGTGGAACTGCTTCATTAAAACCTGCCCAAGTGTACTGGCATGTCAGGTGCTCGGAGAATGCATTTGGAGAATCACCAGCCACTTTGGGGAGTAACAAAGAGAACAAGATATGATGATAACCTTTTGGAGTATTAAATGAATATAATGCATTGTAAACAACTTCCTATGTGTACTCGGCACGCAGAAAACTTCCTTCAAAAGATAACTGTTTTCCTTGTTATTCTTTAAACAAATATTTATTGAGTGTCTTTAATGTGCCAGGCATGATAGTAAGGCTATTAGATAACAATTACTGTATGAAACAGATATGGTCCTTGCCTTCATGCAGTTTAAAGTTTTGTGACAGGATACTGATATTAGACAAATGATTACCTGATAAACATACAATTAAAATTTTGACAGATACTGTGAATGTAAAGAGCAAGATTTATGAGAAAGAACAAGAAGGGGCTGGAGGCAGGCCCCCTGAGGAATGAGTAGGGGTTAACCAAGTGATGAGTGGGGAGAGGTGGGCTCTCCCCAGATGGAGCAGTGTCTGTGGACTCGTGTCTGAAGCAAGAAAGCACCGAGCTCATGTAGGGAGCAACAGAAAGGCCTTCCTTGGAGAGCCAGCCATGCTCCCTGATGAACCCTGGCAAACAGAGGTGGCCGCTCCTTCCGAGACCGAAAGCGGATCGGTGCTGCTCAGAAGCTCTAAGTGGAAAAATTTACATGGGCCAGAGACGTCTTTGTTCTGAAAAGTCACTTTCTGTTTCTTAAAGTGTGCGTGAGCCAGATTTCTGGATTGCCCCTTTTCCTTTCTTTTCATTCCTTCTTTGACCTATCCTAAGATATTTTTCTGAGCACATATTACGTACCAGGCACTAGGCTATAACTGAGACAGGCACACTAAGTTTTTTTTGTTTTTTTTTTTTTGATCTAACTTCCGGCCAAAAGGCTAGTGGGTCTTTCCAGGTATATTTCTCAGGACTGAAATGGTTCAGACAGGTATCTGAAGAGTGGTGGGAAAACTTTGAGTTTTTCTAATTCCAATTACATTTCCACTGTAGTGGCCTTATAATTTTAGAAACGCTTCGTCATAATTTTTAATGCTCTTTATATATGTGTGGTGGCTTCTTAACTGTGCACTCGTGTATTTGTTTTTGTAAGCTCTCAAGAAATTCATGATTTGCAAATGAACATTTGACGAGAAGTTTCTAACAACCTTTGTGAAACTTAGGGGATCATGTCTTTGCTGTTATCATTTTTTCCATGTTTGTTACAAACCTAATACATTTCAGCATTCCTAAGACAACATTCAGGCCGTGTGAACAGGCCAAGGGAAGCAGGCTTTCTTGCATTATCGATTCCTGTTGGATAGCAAAAAATGCAGCTATTTCCAATCTGTAAGACCCCAGGGTTTCAGGGGTAGGGTGCAGTGGCAGATTATAGCTTTTCGGTGCCTGGTGTACAATACTCTATCTCCCTGTAGATTCTTAAACACTTAATAACAGTAATTACAATGATTTCCCAAGCCAGATCATAGCAGATGAGTGATTCCCATCATCTTTGAAGAACTCTGCCTTAAACGCTTAAAGGCTGATGACCATTTCCCCCGACCCTTTAAAAGAAGAAATCAGAGGAAAAGAAGGAAAAGACATTCTAACGTTAGCTTATGTAAAACTCTTAGCTTTCCCCCCACCCCTTTTTTGAGTTTAATGGTCCCTGGGCCTTCCAGCAGGAATACTTTTCCTGCTCAAAAAAGTGAGGCTATGATACAAAGGTATGCTTCCTATTTTTAATGCGCATTTCCCACAATTGCTACTTTCTCAGCTCCCTTAACAATCCCCAGATCAGAGCATGTATCCTAAGGGATGGTTCTCATTTGGGGTCTCTCTCTGTCTTTGATTTGGACACCTGTTTCTATTTATAGGTCTCTGAGATCTTTGATTAAGATCAGGTTTTCTGTCCTTTCATGACTCCCCTCTGGCAGAGTAGTCCTTGCTAGTTCTTTAAAGTTCCTGGCTTTAAAATCATGAAGTTTTATACTGGGATAATTATAATTCTTAAAAGTGTAACTTAAATCCATTCTTGAACATTTATCTTTTGATTTTTATTCTTCTTTACTGTATCTCTAAAAGAGAAATGTTCATTCATATGAATTAATCCGTTTTCTTCATATTATTAATAATAATAATCCAAGTCTTATTTTAGGATAAGCTTTTTTTAAAGATCTTCCTGGCTATTAAAGAAAGTCCGATTTTTGGAAATGTATTGTCAGGATTTTTAAATCTAGGAACTGTATAAATTTCTTCAAATTAGGTGGGTATTTTCTTAACAACTAAGTGAAATCTTGACAATGAAATCAGATTTTTTAAAAAGTTAACTCTTTAATTTTTCAGTAGACAAAAGTGGTAGAAAAGCATTTTAAGTCAATTATGGTTTAGGACTTCCTGTAAAGAAAGACTGTCTATCTAGTTTGTACTAGACTATTTTTGCTTCAATGCCAAACTGTAATACCATCGTTTGACCTAATATTTTACTCTGGTAAATGATCTTTTATTTGTGAGTGGATTTTGTGCATTAGAAATATCAGGAAACTAAGAGCAATTGAAAATACAAGTAAATGGTTTAGTTTGTGGAATGCTCTTTCTCTTCGCAGTTTGCTCAGCTCTGTTAGCTGAGCTCTTTCTGTCATCCTATTTTCTGCTTTAACTGAAAAATACTTGATTGTTTGGGTAGAAGATCCAATCTCCATAAATACTTTGGGAGATAAGTTTTATGAAACTTATTTCAGGTTTTCTCAGCAAGTTAGAGAGCTGCATAAGTTATATAAAATTACACTGATATATTGCAGTAGCATAAGAGAGATTACTAGTCAAATGAATAAACAAATTTACAAAGTAAGATCTCCTTCATAACTTTATTTCCTTTTGTCTGCTTTTTTCTTCCTTTTTGGTGGACACTCTGCCTCTTGGTTTACTTAGTACCATTATTGTGTTAATATTAATTATTAGTCTTTTCTCAAAAAAATATTCCAGGATGATGTTTTCCATTGTGCCCAGTTTATTTCTCTCTGTGAAGGTCTCTAGCACCAGGCCAGCGTGTCTGATTTAGGAAAGCTGTCAGCTGGCAGAGGAAGTGTGACTTCTTGCCTAGTTTTAACTTCCACTGCTGACCCAGACATGCCATTTTCCAAGGCTCGATCGGCTCATTGTGTTTATTCTGCTAGTACTAAGAACTAAGTCTCAGGTAACTTTTCAGTTTTCTTTTCTGCTGCCTCCCCTCCTCCCTCAATTCTTTTTATAAGGAAAGCTGCCCCCGCCCCACCCCCATCCCAATTCTTTTTGAAGAAAAGCATATTACCTGATTTGCTTTTAGGCTCAGGCCAAGTCCTGCTGTGTCATGCTTCTTAACTTTACCCTCTGCACTTCTACAGCAGTTTAAAAATAAATCATCTACCCTATCCAACACAGAGGCCCTGGCTTTTTAAGGGGCTTTTGAATTTCGAAGGAAATGGAATTCCTTGACCTGCCTGTGGGCACCAGCTGCACCTATACTGGAGGCTGGAGTGGAGGGTGGGACATGGCAAAAGGTGCTTAGTGCTCCTCTTGAGGTCAGATTCTTTCAACAAACCAGAGCAGCAGGTGTACACCTTCCTTCTCCTTTTCTTGATTTATATCATTTAAAAAAAAAAAACAGGGAAATTAAAATCAGTATGCAGGTGGACATGAATGGGAAAGAGCCTCCTAGCCTTGAATGGAAGGAAGTGCAATGGGAAGCTCCATACCCTAGGGCCGGGGAGAGCAGGAATCCGGAGGCCCCGCTGATTCAGAGCGCATGTGCGTGAATGTGCGAGGGTGCACGTGGGTGTACGCGTGTATGGTGCGGGCTCAGGTCTGCTGCTTCTGCCACCTCCGTGCCATCACCTCTGACCAGCGGGTTCCCCGAGGCTCGGCCAGTTCTCCTATTGACAGATTTTGCACTGAGGACATAGGGAAAATAAATACTTGAAAACTGCCTACCTGGGGACCTGGGGCAAGTTGTGTGCAAACATAACTGGGGCAAAGCAGTGTGCAAATTATAAGCTGCTTAAAATCCCAAATGAATGCCTTGCCCACATAAGCTATTTTGCTATACATGATATATATCAGTTATGTAAAAGGGAAATGGAAAGTTTGCAGGATATCAGCTACTCTGTTCTCCGAATGAGGCACTGCAGCCTCAAATTCTAAATGGCAAAATAAACTTAGATAATGCTCCTTGCTTTCCGTCAGAAGGAAGCTAAAAATCATACCGTAAGGTGTGCATGTGTGATAGTACAATGTTATCGGTGTCTTCCTGTAGACAGTCAGTGTTTATGTGAGTGTGGGGAGAGGGTGAAGAGACCGAGACAGACCGACTTTCGATGTCTTGCTTTATAGACAGGATCACATGATGGTGGTTTCAGACTCTACATGACAGAGTAGGGGAGCATCCACGTGAAGCAAAGATGTAGCTGAGGAAAAGACATCTGGAAATTATCACAATTTGCATAAATAGGGGGCACTTAGGCTCCGATATCAGGATACACTACACACTATGAAAAAGGGCACAGGTGGGTGTTGAGGTGCAACAGTGTGAGTTCTTTTTAATTTATATTGGAAAAGAGAAAGCGTGGGTGACAGATCATTCTACTTTGGATACTTCGATTGACTTTGATGTGTTTCATGTGATATCAGACAACAGAATAGAGGAACCAAAGTTTGAGTGTCACTAGCCATCAGACTCCCAGCTGGATTCCTTCAGCACTTGGTCTTCTGCCATTTAAAAATAAATCAGAGTTTAAATGCTTATTATTTTCGTTCTTCAATGTTTGAAACATGAACTATATATTACTGTTTCTGTTTTGCTTATTTTTATTTGATTTTCCCCCCTCCCCTTTTTGTTCTAGTGGCATGCCCTCTCCCGTGAAGAGCAGGCTAAATATTATGAATTAGCGCGGAAGGAAAGACAGCTACATATGCAGCTTTATCCAGGCTGGTCTGCAAGAGACAATTATGTAAGGCCCTTCTGCACACCAAATGGCTCTTTACTTTCACTCATTCTTTCTTCCTGTTACTTTCATGAAGGAAATGTGTTCTAGAATGTATCTAATGCTGGTACTAGTTCCTATTTTTGGAAGTTAGTGAACTTTATAATAGAAGATTTCATGGATCTTTCGCAGTTTGAAAGCTTTTGGCTATAAGTACTAATGAATTTTTTAAGTAAAACTTTTTTAATAAAAAAAAAAAACTACCATATCATTAAAATGTTGGTGAAAATGATTTTTTTAAGCCTGTAGTCTCATGTATAGGCAACGTTAGTAATAACTAGTTATGTTACCTTCCAATGTTTTTTCTGTGAATATGTTTTTATCTTTTACTTGGCTATAAGTGTGTGTGAGTGTGTGTGTGCATGTGTGTGTACATAAACTTCTGTGTCATGCTTCTTGCTATTATATATAATAAGCATTTTTCTGTGATGGCATAGTGTTTTTATATTTTAGTCTTAATGGCTATACAAGATTTTATTGAGGGAATGTCACAATTTACTTAACCATTTTCCCTGCTTTTAGAAATTTAAGTTGCTTTCTGTTTTTTTACAATTGGAAGTAATCCTGCAATGAACAGATCTATGTGTAACAATCTTTTCTGTATTTAGAGCTATTATTTCTGTAGGAAAGATTCACAGTAGTAGAATTGTTGAATTAAAGGGTATAAATATTTTAAAGGCTCTTGATATGTATTGTCAAATTGTTTTCTAAAAGATGATATTACTTTACAATTCTTATAAATGATGTATTCAAGTGACTGTTTTGCCAGAGACTAATCAGAACTGGGAGAAAAAAAAAATTGTTTCTTATTAATATACCTTGATGTCTATTAGGTATCTTATTCGGACAGAGTAAGTAGGATCATATTTTTAAACTGCTAATTTTATTGGCAAAAATACCTCATTTGTTTTGCCAATTATGTTACTACTTTAGTTTGAACATCTTACTAATGAAGTCTCGATATAGCAAAGATTATTTCTGAGAAAGTATATTATAAATGATATAGAGGGGAGCAATTTTGATTATTTATACTCTTAATTCAAAATTCTTAAGATAATTTTTATTTTTCATGTGAGACTGTCATTCGAAATGCCAGCTAGAACAGTCCGTAAGTGAAGCTGACCCTTGTAAAAAAGGCACAGGTGACTCGGTTAATACGTAATTTAATGTGGCGATTGCTGTAGACGGTCCCGCGGGGCTGCATGTCTGAGGTCGTATGCCCCATACAGTGAGACCCCCAGACTTCTGGAGCACATCTGTTTCTTGTAACATGCTCCGGAGAACGGTTCACTATGGGTGAGGACTTGGAGCTCAAACATTGGTACAACTATGACAGAGGAAGTGAGAGTCCTACTGTTTGTTACTTACGAGCAGCAGCTCGTCAGCTCTCCTGAGTTGTTATTTTAATAACTACCATATGCCAGTTGTCAAGAACTGTTTTAAATACCTTCTGTGTTATCGTATGATCCTCACAGTAATTCCACAGCATAAATAATAGTATTGCATTTTACAGATGAGAAAATTGAGGGGTTGGGAGGGTCGAGTTAATTTGTCCATGGCCATGTAGGGGCTTCCCCATCTACGCAGTTTCTCTCCTAAGCTGACCAGCTCAGTCTTCCAGTGCCTTCTTAAGAAGACTGCTTTGGTCAAGGAGTTTTGTCTCCTAAACTGCCTCTGTTCTCTTGACTGTAATTAGCATCTTCCTGGGGTAAAGCCTTTGCGATGCCCTTTAAGTGGGAAGATCAGTTTCTACCTAAAGGGTTTCAAAAGTGTCCTCTTCTAACCTTGTCCTTTTGGATGTGGTTTGTCTAAAAGGGCAAATCTGACCTTCCCTCTCTGACCCATGGAAGGGCTTTGCTGTGCTGTGAATTTGTGTAGATTTAATTAGCATTGCTTGTTGAATGTCTTTGAGCAAAGTTTTGGGTTCTGATCCTTACGTAAAGGAGTGAGTTTTCACTTTTAAAAAGAGATCAAAAAAACATATTCTCTCCCTCTTTCTCTCTGTCCTCCATGTGGAAAGATGGGAAGAAAGCAGTTTTAAAGAAACCCAGTCTAACATGAATTTACCGAAAAGCTTTTCCTCTCTCTGCATAATTTTTAAAGGAAGTTTTTTCATTTATCTCGATTTTAGGATTTCTTGAGTGAAGAAACCCTAAAACCTCACCTTTGTTACATACGGTTTTTATAATGATCAAAATAAGCCTATTAATTACTAAGGCAAGCAGAAGTCAATCAAGTGATAGCACTTTCGCTAAAGATAGTATTCTAACATAACAGTACAAGAATAGAGTCCAAACAAGAAATGTGCCTTGTATCTTAGTATTTAGTATTTATTCAGAATGCTATGCTAATCCTCACTGAGATATATTTACCATTAAATTCCCTGTTCTATGGCATCATAAATTTTATAACCTCAATTTGTTTTCATCGTTTTATTTTTTGTAACTTTTATAACTGAAGTTTGCATAAATCAACAACTGTACATATTTTCTTAGGTGAGATAGGCCAAATATTTATATTGTCAGAGCTTTTAATTGTAATGCTTAATAGCCCCAGTATTATATGTAATTTTAATGAAAAATATTTTTGTGTTTATCACACATGAATTTTGTGGGGTTTGGGGGTATAAATTAACATTAATACATCCAAACTACTTAGCTCTTTTTGTTTACCGTAAATGTAAGTTCTCTTGAAACACTTTATCCCTGGAATGTAGTACAGGTTATTTCACAAAGGCAACAACCACAGTCCTACACCGCACTGTTAGATGTGTGCTGGGAGGCAGAGGTGTCCTGAGGACTCAGGTGGTGTTCTTATGAGCCATGGTCCTGTGGTGAAGGGTGAGGGACAAAGCCCGTTGTCACATGCTCCTATGAAGAGTTGTGTTTCTGCAGTGAGCTCTGCCTGAGGGTAGGGTGAGAAGGGGAATGGATGTGGGGTGGGACAGAGAAGGTTCCTGGAAGAGATGACACTTGAGGTGTATTTAGGGGCCCGTGGGGGCTGGGAGGAGAAAGTGAGGAAGACTGTTCCAGATGTAAAAGGACCTCACAGCCCCTCGTGAAAATCACAGAAATTCCACTTGAAAGGGAGATTTCGGGTCCCTGTGAGAAGCATGCTCTCCCTCTGTCTGCTCCCCGCCTCCCAGAGCACCTTTCGTAATCTTAAAGGAGACTGTCATTTTGGGTATTGCATTTCCCAGGGCCACAGACAGGTACCTGCTGGTTGCCATAGGGTTTGTGAGGATAGATTCAGTCAGCTTTCCAAGGCTTTCCGGCTTCAGTGGTCAGGTCATGTGACATGAAGGAAAACTATCTTGCAGTGCATAAAAATATTATTTTTATATATTCACTATGTTCAATATTATTATAGAGTTTAGTTTTTTTTTTTTGTTAATGTGATTATTACAGCAGACATATAATAGAGAGATTGGATACGATGTGTGTTCTGTTAGTTACTTGAAAATACCACCCTAATCCAGGTTGGTTCATGTAAATCAAATATGTATGGCGTCTCTGCCCTATTACAATTATTTATTTGAGGGGAAAGTCATTATGAAGAAAAATGGAAAATTAGACCACTATAAATGGGACCTAAATTTTTAAATTTGTGATTATGATGATTTTGAAATGTATTTAAAATTGCATGCATATCCATGTTATATCTGCTTTAGGAAGCAAGGTCCTTAAGTGCCAGAAATAAGTATTTGAAATTACGTTGTTTTCTCAAGTCCTCCTTTCCCCTCTTTCCACCAACCTTGGTTATGTTACACTTACACTTACACCATGGGAGCTGAGGGTCCTCGGTTAACATCCTTACCTTTTAATTCTATGGTGGAAATCACGGTAATGAAGATTTATCATGAATACAGGCAGAAGTGGGTTCTGAGTGTGGTGGTTAAAAACAACAGGTCTGCCTCTTTAAGCGGACTTTCCTTGAAGGGGGTTCTATGGCCACGGCCCTAGGATGTCGTTATCCTAGTGTGCGTGTGAGCCCACTCCTAACTGAGTACTGATGATGTTAAATATGAGGCCATAGAGACAAAGATCACAAAGAAGTAAGAATTTATTTTCTCTTTCTCTTGCTTTCTGACTGTGTCTAAAATAGGTGTGTGTGTGTGTGTGTGTGTGTGTGTGTGTGTGTGTGTGTGTGTAGAGAGAGAGAGAGTGAGAGAGAGAGAGAGAGACTGAGAATGCATGAGTTATCTTTCTTTATTGACCATATTTTTGAATCACATTCACCCATGTGTTCACAGGACAGTCTATAACATGACAATGTGCCCATCTTCTTCTAGGGTAAGAAAAAGAAGAGGAAGAGAGAGAAGCTACAGGAATCTACATCAGGTAGGCACCCTGTGACTTTCCAGTTGATTCTCTGACAAGCGCCTTTAAAGTAGTTTGCATCTTTCTACACACTGCTTTATTCTGCAACTACAACTTGTGATATTTTAACTCTGCTTTTCCTCCTGAAATTCTTTAAAAATGTTTAAGAGACTTTTCTTTTAAATGTGACTGTGTGAAGGTACATCTAAAACCTTTTTATTCCAACCCTGTCACCTGGAATCCTGATTGTTAGCTGTGGTTGGTTGTTTTGTTTTGTTTTTGCTTCTGTTCTATGTTCTCTTTGCTTTAACACTTCTATTTGTATAACTCTTCACAGTAAAAAAAAAATTTATGGTGATTCTATAATACGCTACCTTATATTCCCTCGAGAATCTTTTCTGTGGTTTATGTTATTTACAAATATAAAACATGATGATAGGGTTTATCTTTCCTATACATTAATTCAAGGCGTCAGTCAGTGAGGTCCTGTTTATTTCCCCTTTTTCTTTCATTAAAAGTAAGACCACTAGTACTGCACAAATAAAAATGGCTGGTATAAGAACCATAAAAAGTAAAGCAAACAAGTCCACATAATGTTGTAGCTACTACATATTTGGAATGTTCAAAAACCTCTTCAATAAAAATTTGTTAAAGACACAATTTTCTGCAGGTACAGGTCCAAGAATGACAGCTGCCTACATCTGAAACATGGTAAGAATGACTCTTTGGTCCTACTGCTGACATTCGTTATAAACAGAGGCACTTGCTTGTGACTCTCCTTGCTCCCATGGATGCCGTTCAGCATTGCTCCTTTAAAGACGAAATGCCACCAAAGTCAAATTAGTGCTTTAAAAAATCTGATGGTTTTTATACCGGCTATGTATTTGCAATATAGTATGCTTTAATCTCTTCCCTTTTCCTCCTTTGCCCCTTTAATCTTCCTTCGTTCCCTTTCCCCTAACTAACTCTCTTTTCAACCATTCCTTACTCTGATGCGTGGCAAATTTGCCTGCTTAAAAAACAAACAAACACCACAAACCAGCAAAACGTCGTCTTCCTCAGCAAACCCAGGGCCCATTCTATCTCAGGGCTCAGCAGTTTTTGCTCTTCAGAGACTTCTCAGTTGAGATGATATATAGGTACTTGAAAGTAATGTATTTGTTCCTAGGGTGAAAGATAGATGTGCTTTATTTTTTTCTGTTTAAAAATATGGCATGGGGACTACTTATTTCATTATTTGTATTCTGCCATCAAGTTTTTTCTTTATTGGTAACCAATGCTAGATCTCCCTGTAGTATTTATAAGTAATATTTGTTCCATCTCTTTTTGCTCTAATTCTTTAATTTTTGACCACATAACAACCAGCCCAGGGAACCTGGTTTTGTACATTGATTTGGTCTTTGCTAAGCTTTGAACCCACAGTGTGTCTGCATCTTCTCCCGGTGACAATTCTTTTCAAAGGAGCCACCTTGGGTTCTACTCTCTGTAACAACCCACATCCAGGTCCTGTCACTTCTGTCTTCTGGGTCTGTCTGGCTTTCCTCTCATAGCCCTCACTGCCACAGCCCAGCTCAGGTGCGAACACCATCTGGATTATGATAACAGCCTTTGGCTCTTTATCCTGCCTCCAGACTTTCTTTCTGTCAGTTCATCTTTGATGTTGCTCCCAGAGGGATTCACTAAAACACAAGTTGATTGTGTCACTTCCCGACTAAGAACGGTCAGTGCTTTCCATCATCTGAACAGGATGAAGTGCAAAGCACTTAGTGCAGCTCAACCTCTACCCTCTCCTCAGAGTTCTGCCCTCAGTCATCCTTGCTCTCCACCTGTCCTTACCTCCTCCCTATCCCTGTGAATCCTGTGCTCAGTCCAAGCAAAATTATTAGCCCCCCAGATAGAGGGGAGGCCGCTGTACCCTGCACCCTGCGCTAGGAAGCCCGATTTCTCTGCCTGAGGAAGGGACCGATCTGCAGTGTGTCCAAGGAGGAGAGCATTAGCCTATAGATCACTTGGTTCTTAACTAGATGACCCCTACTCTTTAGAACTGATTTTTTTAGAACTGCATTTTGGTGCTAAAATTTGAACAAACTTTCCCAAAGGAGCCAGCAGAAATCTTGGTACCAAATAACATCTGCATTTTAAACCCACCGTTTGCCTGGGCAGTCTACTTCAGCTTTCGAATCTTCATATTCTCCATCTGTGAAACAGGAATGATAACGCCTACCACCTACAGCTGTTTGTGTGTCGCATAGGCCTGCCTTCCTCGGTCCACTCCCCCTGAGACCTGACTCAGTGTCCTCTTTTTCTGTGCAACTTTCCTCATCTTTATTCAGATTCCCCTGGTTCTTCAACATTCTGTCACCGTAGTTTCATGATATCAAAACTCTTCTGAACTCATACGGAGTGGCGGGCTTTTCTCTGAGTGAGCAGAGGATCATTCCTTCCTCTAGGTGTCCGAACAGGGTGCCCAAACAATAATATCACAGGCGCACATCCAACCCAACAGCAGTTAATCGAGGACCTGTATGAGAGGGCCTCCTGGATTGGTTATTAGGAGCACAGAGGTGACTTCATCAGAGGCCCTGCCCCAAGAAGCTCACGGCATCGTAATAGAAGTAATTCTAGCGACAATCACATACGCGGGCTTTTGTGGGTTTTGGCATTCCTTTTTTGTCTTTGGAAGGCTGCTGTCCCTGATTCCTGCATGCAGGTGTGGATAGCAGCCCTTCCGGGCTCTTCCTCTAACTGGAATCCCTCCGGAGTGCGGCACGCACCGATTCACTCTGCCGTCCGATCGCCCCGAAATTCTTCATGCTACTTCTGTGAGAAATCATACAAAAATGTGTATCTGTACTTCAGAGTTCGGTGTTTGATTTTGTGTTCTTATTAACATTACATAACATTTGATTTTGTGTTCTTATTAACGTTAACATTACATAGTGTTTTCGATTAGAAGATTAAGCTGAGTATGTTTGTCCTAGGGTGCATCCCAAACATCTTTTTTATTTTTTTTTAAATAAGTCACAGCTGTCATTGTGCTTTCTTGTCACTCATTCTTTTCTAAAGGTTAAAATGTCCTCACTAACCTGTACCAGAAAAACAAAACAAAGTGTCCCCCATCATCTTCAAGAAAAGACTCCCACCAGCCGTCCGGCGGTGCTCCAGATGGCAGAGGTTCACTTACTTGGCGTCTCCAGTGATACTGTCCCATCTCGTTGCCGGATTGATCCCGCAGCCTTTGAAGTCACTCCCTTCTATACTGTTCTATTTCAGAGAGCAGTGCTGGCAGGCATTTGATAAGAATTACTGAGCAGAGAGGAGCTCAGATTTGCATTCATTAAGATTTCAGTAAATTAGGAATGATAATATTCCTACTCTCCCCTTCCCCCCCCCCCACCACCACACACGCACACCTTTCTTTGTTTTAGGAATTCAGAAGCTTTGATATATATAGTAGTTGACCTCTTTCATCATTACTCCACATTTATTGAACACCTAATAAATGCCAGGTTGTGTTGTAAGACTTGGAAATACAGTGTTGAACGAGGCAAAGGAGTTCCTTGCTCTCGTAGTGCTTACATTGCTGTGTGGGTGGTTGATGAAAAATAAACAGGAAAATGTAAAAATAAAAAGGAGAGTGGGCTTGACAGTCTGCTTTAGGTTGGACGGTCAGGAAGGGCCCTTTTGAGGAGGTGACACTTGGTATTATTACTCACTTTGGTATCCCTAAAAAATAGGGAGGGCATTCTGTGTGTGGTCAGCGGTGGCAAAGAAATGAAGACAAGGGAAACTGCTCATCATGTTGTAGAAATTGCTTAGACTAAGAACCCTGGCCTCAGATTAGCCCGTGTAAACCGCTAATGGACTGGGGCAGATCATTAAATGCCAGGGGACCTGGTTCTTCAGTTTGAGTGTGAGAGGGCTCACCCAGTGTCCTCTAAGCCCCAGCTGCCTCAGGTATAACTTCCAAGCCTGCTTTGCTTTCCGTGGTCTACACTGCCTCCCAGTGTTATTAAAGAGTCTTGGGTCTCTTTTATATTTACTGATTTCTGGTCCTCTCTATGTCTGAGTGGTTTTGTCTAACTGTTAAAGCACCTGTATGATCTCGAAAATGACTCGTATGTGGGGTGGTTGTTTTTCAGTTCCTGCATAGATCGCTCCTGCCTGCCTTTCTCCTCCCCAGAGCGAGGGCCTCAGAAGCACTGCCTCCAATGGGGTTTGATCCTCCGCTGACACAATCGTATGGCTCCTTATTTGGCAGACTACAGTCATGCATGCTAGTGCTGGCTTCGCCTTAGAAACAAACCAAAGACAGATAAAATATTTGATTAGATTCGGTCCTGCAAATAGTGCGAAATCTCACACGGCTGGTTTTCAGTTGTGACGGGAAGTTGCTGAGTATTATTAGCTAAGTCCTTCTCGTTCCTTTCTTCAGTAAGGTAGAGCTGATGGGACACAGCACCCAGGCGGGGGAGACATTGTGACTCTTAACAGGAAGAGACTTTTTTGAGAGAGTTTATTTCCTCTTACGTACACAGTGAATTTTAACATTATTTTGGTGTCCTTAAAGAAAATTCCTACATCTGTGTATGCAGCTAAAATACTAAATAATGCTCATCACTAGTGTGGGACAGTGAACTATAAAGAAAATACCCCAGCTAATAAGGAAAAGACTCCTCAGGGAACCAAAAAGCCCTCTGAAAAGTTGTGTTTCTACTCCTTAAAAGATATATGTTTCATCTAATGCTTTTTTTTTTTTTTTTGGTGGGAAATACCATTGCAATTGCCTCATGCAGCCTAAAATAAAGATTGGCTCCTTAAGCAGTTCCTCAGACACCAGCTGTGTCCCTAGAAAGTGTGGTTCTACTTTTGTGTACTATAAGAGGATTCACTCCGGTGAAATCATATTGAAACAAGAAATTAGCATTAACCTTAGTCTCAACACCTTGCAGCAACTTCCAAGATAATTAGAAATGGGATCCGTAAAAAACTCCCCCCTCCAGGTTGGTGGAGGTGATTTCCGAGCTGTGGGTCTTTCAGGAAAGCCAAGTTCATCCTTAGCTGTTTGGACTAACTTGTCACTTGTGGGAATGCTGGGAGCCCAGGGCCACAGGGTTGAGACTGTACACATTCCCCTGGGTCCAGCTGGAAGGCCAGTACCATGAACGCCAACCATTTGTTTATTCACTCCGTAAGTCAAGAGCTGCGTTAGGCAGTTGGGATGCTTGCTGAATGGACCCTGTCCCTTCTGGAGACCTCCCAGTTTAAGGAAGATATAGACATAGAATGGGTACTTATAAAATAATAATGTTTTATGCTATGAAGGAGGTGCATTATGTAAAAATAAGGAGAACAGGAAGCATATACATCAGAGTGTGGTCAAGGAATGCTTGCTGGAGTACGTAACACTAAAGCTGTCCCGTCGTGAGGGGATTCTTGGGTTTGATGGAATGGTGATTGAGTTGCTGTGAGTTTCCGGTATTTTTGTACATGTTTGATTTGGAATATGTAACATCTTGAGTTTGTCAGAAGTCAGAGATTATCATCAAATACTGAACTTTCTTCCTGACTTAAGATTCGTGAGGACTTGACACAAAATCAATGTTTAAAAATCCATAGTGTCCCTGTACTCTAATAATGAAGTATCAGAAAAAGTGGAAAAAATAATTCCTTTTGCAACTGCAACAAAAAGAATACCTAGGAATAAATCTGATGAAACATGTGAAGGATCTATATGATGAAAACTATAAGACCTCTTAAAAGAAATCAAAGACGATACAAAGAAATGGAAAGATATTCCGTGTTCTTGGATTGGAAGAATCAACATAGTTAAAATGACCTTATTACTTAAAGCATTATACAGATTTAATGCAATCCCCATCAAAATCCCATCGGCATTTTTTGAAGAAATAGAACAAAAGATTCATAAGGAATTAAAGAAGCAAATAATTAGAGGATTATCACTCTGAGTTTACTAATTTAAAAACATAACACCACAAATTGGTTAATATTTATTTTAGCAAAACAAATACAAAAAGCCCACCATCTTAAAATTATATAGATTAAAAAGATATTCTTGTGATATTTCAATGTATTTCCTTTGATTATATGATGTCAAAGAACTAGTTAAAAAGTAGAAACAAGCTACCTTTTTAAATAAAAAAAAACCTCTAGTTAAACACACAGAGAGATACATATACAGTCACAGATACACACAGGCACTCAGATACGGAAATACTCACACACTGTGGTTTTGGCTCTGGCATAATCTTTGTCTTATATACCGCCTGAGAAAATGTTTTTACCAAATGAAAACTTTAACCTTTATTTTCCTGGAGCCAAGAGGTATGTGAGAAAGGTAATTTCTAATACAGTACAGAATATAACGGTTAATTGTGCAGTGGTAGGATTTACATCTTTAAAAAAATTGTTTCTAGCTTTCCATTTGATGGTGGTGTTTGAGAACCTGATGAGGTGGTTAAGGTTTGGGAACTTGGGGCACCTGTGAAGCCTCCCTACAGACATTCTAGACTGTCTAGAATGGGACTGGAGATACCTTCAGGACTGGTGACAGGACTGTGACCCTGAAGGGTCCCCCGGGAGCTTTGCCTGAAGCCTGAGATTTACCTGCCCTGTAGAGTCAGGGAGCAGTCTGAATATTTTCAGTGGTCTGAGAAAAATGTTTATTTTATATAGTTTTTGAAGCTCACCCTGGTGAGTTTGACAGTTTTTTTTTGTAATCTTTGCTGTAAATTGTGTTCCACAAGTATAATTCTAGTCACCCACATTAAGTATCAGTATGCCTCTGGATATTTGTTTCTGGGTTGGCACGTCAAGAAAGCGAAGCCATGCTCTTACAAAATAATAAAATTGGAAGCAGCTAGAAAATCTTAAGGCTTGTTAGAAGTCTCAAAGTAAAAATTAAAGTTTTGACAGTTAAAAAGTGAAAAGATGATATTGTTTTCCGTTCTTCATCTTTCTGTCACATACTTAGGCACCAAGTGTGACGAGCACTTAGGAAGCCCTTGGCCCAGAAGGTCACTAAACAGGCAGGAGAGGCACAGCTGTTGGGGGCCCTTGGGAAGGGAATCTAAAGTCTGGAGGTGGGTGACTGTCAGATAAGGGAGACCTAGGGATGACAGCAGCCCTGGCAGTGGTGGCTGTGTGGCCTCCATGCGGCCCAAGTTGACATTTTCCGGGAAAACATCTGCACTCTGCTCAGCGCCATCCCAGAGCCCCCGCCTGCAGTGGTCCTTTGAATGGAGGCCTCGCCCAGGGGCACCTTCTGCCTGCTGTGAGGAGCAGAAGCAGCCCACGCTGGCCGAAGGAGGGAAGACGAGCGTCCTGTGGAAGCCAGAGACCGTTGGGCCAAGGAGAGTACTAGGAGATGGCCTTGGAAAGCTGTCCAAATGCTTTTCCTGCCTCTTACATCCATCCGTCCCTGAAAATTGCTTCCTTCTCCCTTCTGCAGATTGACTTCCTCAGTTCTTTGAATCACGTGTCCAGAACTCCCAAGCCTGCGTGTGTCATTACTGTATCAGTCTCCCAAAGACAGGGTGATTCTTCCAGATTCCAAAGAAGGGACTCTGGTTAGCCCAGGGTGGTCAGACTTCTGCCCCAGTCGGTCATCAGCTGTGGCCAGAGGGGAGGGTCGCTCTGGACAGATGGCTGTCAGGGATGCCTGCTCTAACCTGGGGTGTGAGGAGTGGGGATGAGAGGGGCACTAGGCAGCGATCCAGCAGGTGTGCCCTGTAGCTCCCTAGTCATCTGGCGACTGGGCCTGTTGGATTAGCAGGCAGGGCAGTTTTATCTAGGTAGTTGCGTGCTAGTGAGGAAATTGGGAAGGGAGGACACACGTGGTGAAAGCTTTTAAAGTCTCTGCCGTGCTGCAGTGTCCTTGCCATCGATTCTTGTTCCCTATGTAACGGTCACAAGAGCCTGAATTATGTTTAAGCTGCTTTGGGAAACAAACAGGGGGGAACTGGGCCCTTAACTGGACTGATCACTCGCCATTAAAATATAGCGGTATGAGGCTCGTTAAAACCCTCTTGAGCCATGATATTTAGTGTTGTTCATGAAAGCCCATGCAGTTGAATTAAGATCAGTGCACTTAAGAATAGTGGATAGAAACAAAAGTATTTTGGATAAATCGTTTGATAGAGTGGGTTTTTCTCACTGAACCATCTGAAACCGTCGAGGAAATCAGCTCTTCTGGACAGTGGGGTTTTCCCAGAGAACTCTAGTTTTCCCTCTTTATCAAAACATGTAATTTTTAACTCTTTTGGGTGCAACTCTTCAACAGGTATGTGCAAATTTAATATTTCTTAATACCTCAGCCATTATTCTACAGTGCATATAAATGTGGCCTATGGTATATGCTAAGAAATTGGTGCTGTTCGCCACTATTTAATTACCCCAAATAGTGTCGGATTTTTAAAAATCTGCTCTTTATAATTTTTTGTGCGTCTTCCTTTTCTGTGTGGGCCCGTACCCCTCCCATACAGTGGTATGGTCCTTCTGATGCTGTGTGGATCTGAGAACAAGCAAACAAAGCTTATTTAAATGATACATAAATTAAAAGTGAGTGGGGCCTGAGATTGGTGCGTGGACGATACTCTTTGAAGAAAGGGTGAGATGTGCTGTCCGTGTGTGAACTTTCTGATAGTACTTAGGATGGCGTAAGGCCTTTTCGCTTTCTTTTCCTCAGCTATGTCCTTGAGAATTGAAGCTGCCAGGTTAACTGATGTCCAGACGAGTGAGGTGAATCTGCTAAAACTATTCATGAGCTTCATTCAGTAAGGCTACTTTATTCTTTTGGACAAAATGAGAAAAAAGGTGTGGTGGAGAGAACATATGTTTAGGACTCCAGAGCTAACCCTGCCACCTACTGGTTGGGTGACCTCAGGCAAAGTGTCAACGGCCCACAGCCCTGATTTGCTTGTCTGTTAATGGGCGAAAGTAGGTGGGGCTGTCGTGATGGTTACCTGACCCTGTGCAAGTCTCCGTGCCTGGCGCATCAGTGCTCAGCGGACAGGACATTGCTTTTCTCCCTCGCCCCCACCCCGCAGCTTCCTGCAGACAGCGCCACCTTGGAATCAACAAGGCTGTGGCACGCATGGCATCAGGAGGCCTGGGTACTCTCTGGGGGTCACCTCAGACCAGTCATTTTTCGACCACACGCCTCAGTCTGCTCTAAGACAGTGGGGCCGGACGAGCTTCGGCATGCTTGCTTCCTGCTCTGGAAGTCTGCGCTTCCTCTCTTACTCCACCGTGGTGCAAGAGTTCACACCCTGAAATCACAGGATTTTGCCAGTTTGCCCTGTGGCAAGGTGGAGAACTTAGACAATTGGTGGGAGGTGCGTCGGGCGTGCTGCTGTAAGGCAATCTTTGCAATTAAAATCTGCCTCTGTTCACCTCTCACAACACCGATCTCGCTCATATTCTCCTCGAATTTCATGTCATAACTTAAAAACACTCGAAGTTCCTTCCTGCTCCTTGCTAATAGCATTTGAGAGGATGATGAAGGGAGGACCTTTTAACACACCTTTCTGGGTTCCTCACCATTTCTGAACAAGGAAAGTGACGTTGCATGGCACAAAGGTGGGCTGTCCTCATGTGTTGTTCCTATAGACCAGCTCTGCTGCCCCCAGCTTGGCCTGGCCGGCCGAGCACACCCAGTGAGTCCCCGGTCACATGCTGACCCTCCCCCGCTCCAGCTTGGCTTAACTAGCCAGAAGACAGCCTGGGGAAGGGGCCAGGCTGGGCCGCAGGACGCCCAGGGTATGGGCTGGGAAGCACTCAGCTTCTGGTAGAATCTTCTGTTAGAGCTGATGGAGCAAGAATCACCGCTCCTTCCTGCTTTTCACTTTTTTTGAACCAAGGCCTAGAAAGCCCTAATGCCTCAGAGTCAGTACTGTTTATCCCCAGAAGCGAATCCATCTTCACACCTTTAGATTTCCCTTTATCACTTGGGCTCTTAATAACTGTAGGTTTCTGGTTCCATTTGGTCAGTGGGATATTTTGTTAAGATTGGAATTTGGTCCACGAGAGCATCGTGAGTTTCAGATGGATGGTGCCTCTCTCAGATCCACTCTGCAGATGGCCCACCAGGCGGCCGGCAGTGACTCCTGGCGGAGGGAGCCTGAGCCTTAACATGTAGGCAGCGGGGCCTCACTGGCTCCCTTTGAAGCGGGCACAGTAATTGCGGCTTTGATTACAGCAACTTCACTGGTGGATTGGGCTGCGCTGGGGCTCGCCCAGCCTGGCTCAGCCCCGCCACAGCCCCCCAGTGAAGCCTTAGATGTGGGAAGTCTCCAGTCTCCGAGCCTCATGCCTGTGGTTTCTTGAAAAGACTCTTGATTTGACCAGTTTTAGGTCTGTAAAGCCACCGTGTCAGGCTCCCATTTCTCCCACTTGGAGGTAAGACCTGGTTCCGCCCTGACAACCCTGTACTCACGGGAGCCGCCAGGGCCAGACTGCCTTACCTGAGAGCCGGTTTCTTTGCCACGTTGCTTAACCATTTGTTCTGCTGTTAAGAAGGCATCTCGGGTGGGGGCGAGCTGCTTTTTGGTTGACAGTAGTACAGAGGATTTCTGAAGCCTACTTTTCAGAAGGATTTGTAAGAGGAGACTGAAATCATGAAATAACAGTGGGGAAATGTGAGACTACCTGTAGGAAGACACAGCTTTATGAGGCGCTGTCGAGATTCTTTCCAGGGAAGTGGGTATTATCATCGTGGTAAATGGTCCCTCTAAACACAGCCGAGTTTGTTTTACCAGTTATGTTAGCATTGCGCTCAGCTCGAGGAAGGAAGAGAAGGCCCTTCTGGGTAAGGCGAGGTGGGGGAGGATGACGTGGTGTCCAGCTCCGCTTGAGAATGGGGCCCACAGCAGGGCCATGGAGGTCATCTGTGCCTCATGACTTCGGAGTCGGCCTGAGGCTCAGGGCAGGCACAGATCCCAACAGAGGGACAGTTTGGCTCCTTCAGCCAGCAGACATTTCTGGCTGCCAATGGCCAGTTCATCTGAGTCATAGCACTTGCCTCCAGCTGCTGTGAGCTCCTGGCCTAAGGCTGCAAGGCTGTTCCCCAGCGGGAAGAGCACTCTGGGGCAAACCTTTGAGAATGTGTGGTGCAGACGCCCTCGCCACTGTCCGGGCTCCGCCCCTCTCTCCTTGGAAAGGGAGGGTCCTTCGGGACTCCCACCCTCCTGTGTGAAGGGTTGGTGCTGCGCCTAAGGTTAGAAAACCGTGATGCTGCAGTGTCTTCCTGCTCAACAGGGAAAAGGAGACTAGTAGGAATCGAAACTGCCCTTGACGACCTCAGTTGCCAGCATTCTGTGATTTCCTTCCGTTTTGTTTTTATTTTTTCAGTAACTACCCAGATACACAGCTCCAGTGGTGGTGCAGTCATCACAGTGACAGCTGACGCATCCCTGGGCTCACTGAGCCCCGTGCACCTTGTGGGCGTTAGCCTCTCCTCCTCACAGGTCCCATCCCCCAGATCCCACTCCTTCTTCTGCGAGCAGCACTTTGTGGACTGCGCCTTGCCATCCAAAGTTTAGTTCTCATTATTAAACGATTTCAAAACTTCCTTCTATTTCTCCTCTAAGGTCTCTTTCCACTCTCTTATATAAAGAGCGTAAAAAGTCCACCATTAGAACTAATTTTTAAAGGAAACTTCTGCTAGTAGCAAGGATGGCTCGAGCATGAAGGGTTGGGATTCATCTGAGACTGGCAGGGATCCAGGCAGAGTCTGAATGAGGTGGGCTCCCCAAGTTCAAAGCCAGGGAGGCAGATGCTCTCCAGGGGGAAGGAACCAAACTTTGGGATGCTTTCGCTTTCCTTTTGTCTTTGTCTCATCTGTTACAATGTTATGTTTTATTTTTAATCACTTTTTAAAAGCTCATTTAAGCTTTTGGGGCTTGGGGATTCTCCTTTTTTGAAAGTCATTATCATCAGCAGTATCAAACAATTACTTAAATACTTTTCGAGCGTACATTCTAAGGCTGACATTAGAGATCCTAATTATTATGAAGGGAAGAAATCTTGAGAATTGTAAAATCTTAAGTAAAATCAGAGAGGCCTGTGCACCTTGGACTGACTGTGGTGAACAGAGCACATCTTGGTTACGGGGCTACTGTGGGCGTGTGCGGTGCATGGGCTCATTGGAGCACAGTTCAGTTTTGTGTAAAACCATACAGTGGCTCTCCACGGTGGACTAAAAAACTAAACACTTGAGATGACAGCTCTTTCCCTGATCCAGCCAGTGCTTGTTGTTACAATTCATGTTTGGCCATTTCCTCCTGATGTTTTTCAAACTTTTTTTTTTTTTTTAACCACAATCCAAAGTATTAAGTGTATTTCACATAACCTTTACAAACGTATACACGTACATGGAACCAAAGTAAACATTTCAGTAAAGTATACTCATTCTCTAACATGGTCTGGGGATTCGGGGCTACCGTGGGGCAATATGTTTTTAGCCATCACCAAATCAACCAAGTGGATTAATTAAATGCAGACATGTTAAGGCATGTGCTGTATGCAGTAGAGGTTAAAATTTTCAAAGGCCTGTGGCAAATTCACGTTAACAGCATTTCGTGTGTTCCTTCCTGAGGTGGAAAACGAAGCTCATTCCCAACGTGCAAAGCCAAGGCAGCAGCCCCGGGACCTCTTCTGGAGATGGAAGCTTGTTGAAACCCAGACTGTCTCCACGGCCTGCCCAGTCGACCCCAAAGGAGAATTGACACCAACTTCACCCTGAGGTCACTGCTAGAGACACTGATCCACAAAGACAATCACTGCCAACCCCGCCCCCCCATCTACCACAAGAGCCAAGTTCCAAAATAAAGCATAAAGTTTTGTTTTTTTTTTCGTTTAAATTAAAAAGCACATGAGAATGCTTGCAGGCCCTGAGTCAGCTGAGCAGCTTTCCTCCCCTTGTGTCCGCCGTGCACTCCCCAGAGCATCTTGCATCCGTACCTGTAACCTTCGGCAAGGACAGTGACTTGGCTGCCTTTGCCTGTCATGAGCAGCGGGAGCTGGCAGCCAGCATGTCCATCGGCGTCCCAGTGCGGGATTTGTGGAAGAGTTCCCTCTCTGTCTTCATTTTTCTTTCTCTTCCTTTTTCCTAAAGCTTTTATTTAACAGTGCAAAAGGATGAATCTTATGTTTGCTTCTTTTTTTTTTAAACTTGAATTTTTTTTTAATTTACACTTTTTAGGTTTAATTTTCTTGTATATTTTGCTAGCTATGAGCTTTTAAGGAAAATTCAAAGATCTGGAAAAGTTTGAAATAAAAAATGAAATGAAAAGAAGCCGCCTACTTTGGGGGTGACATCTTGTCCGTAAGGGGCTTCTCTGTGAATGGCCTGTGACAAATAGTGGCCTCTCCTCTAAGGTGTTCAGTCGCGCTAAATAAATGTAACGGCCAAATCCATTCTGTTGGTAGCAGTCGGCAGTACTGTTTCGTTTTATTTTTTGTCTGATCGCTCTTTTAAAAAAAAAAAACGGTAAACCTTAACAGATACTTTCAGTAGACCAGTTTGCAGTGAATTTTCATTTCTTTTCTTCTCACCTCCTTGTAAAAAGCCCAGCACTTGAATTGTTATTACTTTAAATGTTCTGTATTTGTATCTGTTTTTATTAGCCAACTAGTGGGATTTTATGCCAGTTGTTAAAATGAGCATTGATGTACCATTTTTTTTTTTTTAAATAGCAAGGCACAGCCTTTGCCCCAAACTGTCATCTAACATTTGTCATTCCAGTTTGAGTTAACGTGCTGAGCATTTTTTAAAAGACGCTTTGTAATAAAACATTAAAAAAAAAAATCACTTTTTAAAAGAGTGGAGTGCCTGGTCATCGAGTCGGGAATGGTGAACTAAATCCACATGCCAGGCCAGAGCCGGTTTGTCCCCTTCCGAGGGACACTGCTGGTGTAGCCTCCTCTGGGAACAGGCCGACACACCTGTCATACAAGGGGTACCTTCCCCAGTCTCTAAGACATGTGGTCAAAGGTGCTTGTATGGCATGGGCACCACCACCTCCTTCCCAGGTGTAGACAGAAGTCAGTGCCGAAGGAAAGAAGCGTCACCGCGGTTCAGATGGGGTTGAGCACCTCGAGCATCCGAGCATCTGCGCATCCTCGTGGGCTCTGGCTGGCCATTGGCTTGCTGCCATCTCTGTAGGTGTGCCGGTGCTTTCCGCTTCCCAGCTCAGTGGTTCTCAAGCTGGGCTCCTCAAATCCAGGTGTCCCTGTGCCGAAGGAAGGTTTTCACTTCCACTTACCTCCTCAAAGTCAACATTTTCCCAGTTTCAGGTGATTTGAATTCTAGAATTCTCCCTTGAGCTTTTGTAGTACCAGTAGATAGGTTGGTTTCTAAATTAGCCAAATATACATTTTACATTCAAAGCATAGTATTTCATGGTCTTCCACAATGTTTTTCTATCCATTGAGCTAGCTTGAGGACCATCGATAAATTGGTCTGACGACTCTGGCTGAAATTCTAGTTCTATCTTTTTTCAGCCTTTGATACAGCTGGGGAACAGCTGGCTACCATACTTGTAATAACCCTCCTCATACTGTACTTGAAGATTGCCATTAAATCACCCCTCAAATTTTTCTTCTCCAGGCTAAGTAATCCCAATTCCTTGAACCTTTCATCATCAGTCCTTTAATCATTTTCATTACTGTCCTCTGGAACCTCTCCAATTCCTCTTCATTTAGTCCTAAACTTGAGCCAGAGAAAAATGTCTATTTTATGTTCAGGGGACCTACTTGTTATAAAGGTTTCATATTTGAAAATTATCTCGGAGTTTTCTTAATGTACATGAACCGAGTAGTTAGAACTGTCTGAAACTCCCACCGTGCAATTTTCAGGAGTTAACTAAGAAAATCCAACGAAATTATGTAGGAGGTGACATTTAAGTGTTACTTTTTGGGGGGAAATGAAAGGTGGTAGCAACATATTGATTGGCTTTTCTAAATCTTAGAAACCATTTAATAATAAAAGTCTGTCCAAGTAAACAGCAAGGATATAAAGCTGAGAATTGAGTCTTGTCCAAAGCCCACTCAAGTCCTCTCCTGTGGTTCCTCCTCATTTTTATGACACAAAAAAATGAGTAAACAATGTTGAAATGGGTTATAATGCAAAAGAACATATTTGCTGCTATTTGCATCCTCTCTGAGCTGGTCGTTCTTCCCCCAGACTCGGCCTCCTCCTGTTGTCTATAACTGCTTTCAGAATAGCTTCCCAGATAACTTTGATGTCACCTCACTCCTTCCTGGCCCATTGTGCCCAAATCCCGCTTTCTGGTGCTGAAGGTACATCAAGAGCCCCCTAGAGGTACAGACTGAGGGACACTATCCTGGGTGTCCGTGAGTAGAGGGACTGTCCTCTGGCCATCGCTTCTGTTGGTCTAGGAGTGACCTGGCTTTCTTCCTGCAGCAGGCTCAGGGCTGAAGTGTAAGCCAGGAGGAGGGTGGGCCTGCCTTTTTTCTGGGAGCCAGCCTTTCTCTTGAGGTCACAGCTGGCATGCTGGTCCTTACGGAGGGGTGTTTTCTCCCAGTTTAGTTTGGTTGCTAGGATTGCTGGCAACTACCTGTGTAGCAGGAAGGAGCCTTAGAACAGTTTATGGCTGCAGCTGTCCCAAGCACAATTGTTCTTTCCTCTGTAGTTTGGTCTAAGGCTGTGACAATATGGTAACTTCTAATCAGGGCCCGTGAGGGGTCTGTGTGGATTTCCCTTTAAAGGAAAGAAGTCGTGAGGGAGTAATACATGGTTCTAACGGACAAGGGAAACAAATTCCGTGTGACAGAGCGGTTGTACAAGCTACACTTACTACATTTGCCTCAGGATGTTACTTTTCATACACAGAATATGAAAAGCTGTCCTGAAACCTAACTTCCAGGGATACATGTAGACAGACACACAAATTTGAACTGCTTTTTAATAGAAACAATAGTTTGCAATTAATCATCTTAATACTAACAGAAGGATATGATTCTAAATGCTTATAAAATGTATCATGGGGGAAAGATTAAGATCTTTGGTTTTGTTGGCTCTCAGTGGATGCCACTTTGGAAGCAGCTACTCTAAATCTCTGCACCTCTCATGGGTAATGTTCCCTCTGTAGCCGGGAGTGGTTCCGAGAGAGGGTAGGAGAAGGATACATCAAGAGTAGCTATTTATTTTTTGCCAATATTTTACTTTATAATGAACAAATTTAACTTATGTAAATAGCATTCCACTTTTGACAATTTCACTAGTGTTACAGCAGTTATAATGCAAAAGAACATATTTGCTGCTATTTGCTACCTCTTTGCAAGAACCTTTTTTTCCTTTCTCGGAAACTTTTGTGACTTTGACTTTAGGGAGCATTCCTGCACCTTTCTTGACAACATTAGGAGGGATAAGGAACCATTTATAATATGGTCCTGTTTGCTTCTAAGTTGCTATGAGGCCACCGGAGTGATGATCAGGAGCAGGCAGTGGTGACAGGCGGGACTCTACCTCTTGTGAGCTGGGTGACCTTGGGCAGATCCCATTCTCTTTCTGGTCTTCAGTTTTTGCATTTGCCAAGCAGGATGTAAGTAATACTGTCCCATTAGGGCTAAAAGAGCAGCTATTTAAACATTCCTCACATGAATCGACCTAAACTAGAACTTCGTATAAGTTAGGTAATATAGAATTAAAAACTTATGGTAAAACAACTCAAGTGAAAATGGTGTTTAGTCACCCTTGTTGGAGAAATAATGCTAATGTTTATCACCAGCAGTGTTGCAGGCCCCAGTAACTGGCATAAAAAAAAAATGCTCGATGCCCTCGGTCAGTACATTTTTACTGAGCACACGCCAATGGGCTGTGCTTAAGTAATTTTACACTAGAAAAATGTTTTTACTGTCTAGAAGCTTGTTCGCCATCTGCATTTGCTATAATATATAAGCATCCTTCTCCCTGAATAATAATTTGGACTTTTAAGAAACAGGTTTGTATGTTAGGAAGGAGGCGGCACAGCGGGAAAAGCCTAGGTTTGTAGTCACGCAGAGCTGGACAACGTCCACGTCTACCACTGGGGGGGCGCTGCACACCAAGCCCTCTGGGCACATCTCCTTGTGGGCTAAACCCAGAGATCACTGACCTCTATAAAGGCATGGCGAGGGGTACCTGAGAGAGACGCCCAGCATGTAGGAAATAACTAATAAATGAATTTCACCTTGAATAGTTTTGTTATGATTAAACATACTTTTTTTGCCCAACGGGGGGAAAAAAAAATGTATTGCTTATAGCCATAGAATGTATGAGCATGTTTCTTCTGCCCATGGAAGCAGTTGGTAACCAGGACTAATCGGTCTGCTCTAGACCAAATATCAAGGAAATACTTACAGAAAAGCAGCAGTCTGGAATTTTTTGTTTTTTTTTTTAGGTCATCTACACTCATGTGTTTATTAAGTATTTTTCTTAATCTATAATAGCTTGAGATGTTACCAGCTACTTAAAATTTTTATCTCCATTAATTATATGGGAGATATTGGTAGAAAAAATATTATTTGCCAGATAGAATGAGAACATCACCTACAAATAGACCATCACAACTTAACTGTTTGTCTTTGTGGTCCAGTGGAATTACTAGTCATTTTCTCTTTTCCATTTCTAATTGTCTCAGAATTTGAACTCAGTGGAGTCACTGAATTACGCTCTACACTCTAACAGTTATTTTCTTCTATAGGAAGAAAGTACACTGTCACCCTCCCTAAACTTGAAGATTGAGGCTAAAAACTCTGGAAGTCTACCTTCCCAGAAGAATATGCCAGAACCTCCACACATCTCTGGAATAAGGCTTTAGGGTTCAGTCTTTCAAATAGCACCAAGCAGAAACCTTAGTTCAAATATGTCTTCCTCTCAGTAGTTTTGGAGGCTTCCCAGTTCCATCTTCTAAACCTGGTGGAGTCAAGTGGCTTTTATGAGGAGGTAGCAGGAGGCAGAGTTTATTGCAGGAGGTTTTCCTTTCTAATACCTGCTTGCCTAAGAAATGACTACCTGCTTCTGGTGGACTATCCCAGAAAGTGCATCTACGGAAAGGAGCTGAGGTGTCTCACTGAGTCTTGGAGACCCATGTTCAGATACTGCATCACAAAGGCCTGCGTTGTCACTCTGCAAAGGGGCTCAGCTCTGCTTTGACAAACTACGTTATGATAAAAAAGTTTAATTTTTCGTCTGTTCATATACCACCCACCACCACTTCCCTAATTATTGTAGAAGAATCTTGGGAGCTTCTCTCCTGTTACTTTTTTTCTGGGGTCTTAAATCATCCACAGCCTTCCACTCATACATAAAATTTAACTTACTTGAGTGACAGCCACATCTTCCAGCTCGCTGGGACATCTGTGTGCTTTCTCCCCCTGCGTAGCCCTGACCAGCACCCTGGAAGGTTTGGAAAGACCTTCTGGACCAGCTGTGGGCATGGAGTACGAGGCCCCAGCGCCTGCCTTTTTACTCAGGTGGCCCCAGAGCTTAACTTCTAAGACTCTTTTACAAAACTCTGGGGCCTGGTCCCAATCTTCAGCCCACTCCCCCCAGGTGTAAAAGGTTCAGGCTCTCTGTAAGACTAGGTTGGGAAGGAACTGTGGCTTCCTTCCAAATTGGTCAGAGGAGGGAGGTGATCACAATTAGCCTATTATGCTAGGCCATGAGCGCAACGCGAGCTAGCCATCATCTCACATGGTCTCCAACAGCCCAGTGGGATTGACAGGGGCCATCACTTTGCCCATTCTACCAGATATGGCCAGAATAACCCCCAAAGTTACACAGGTAAGAGCAGAGATGAGCACCAGAGCCCAAGTCTGTTTAATGCCAAAGACCATTTATACCGGTTTTTTCCTGCAACAGCTACAGTTGGTAATTTTAAAAAACACAGTGAATAGAATTCGTACCAATGATAATTTTTCTTTATTTCAGGAGTTAAATTTCATTCTGCAGTAGAAATAAAAACTGTGATTAGGAAATATTGAGACTGATTTCAAAAACAGAATTTACACAACCAAATGGGTCGAAAGCAAAACATATCTATCGTTCAAAGCATTTTTTAGGTTGCTATTTATGTAACATCAATATCTGTTTACAAGAAAATTAGTCCCACAAAATTATAGCCACACCTTGTATTTTTGGTAGATGTAATTGGTTACTTAGGTTAAAATGTTAAAGGGATTAAAATCAAGGTGACTCAAGACAGAAGCTTATTTCAAATGAGTGAAATGTATAACTGGCAAACCCAGAAAGCATAATTAGTGTATGTTGTATAAGCAGTGACTAACATATTAGTTCTACCCTTTACGTCGATTAGCGGTTGAGTCTCAAATGAGCTTCTGAAAGCTGACTTTTAGTTAAGAGTCAGAAAACTCGCTATATAACAGCACTCAGTGGGGAATCAATCACTTTATACCACCTGGTTTTATACTGTAGTTTCTCAGTTCCAAGATCCGGTGCCATCTGACCCCCACGCAGTGCCATTTATAGTCCCCAGACTAGAAATATACCTTAAAATTGATGTCAAAAGGAGCTAGCCAACCACTTTGCCCGAGAGGCTGTAATTAACAGTGAATCTTATGGACATTAAAGGGCCAGAAGTTTTATTTCACAAAGACATCTTCACAAGCATTCAAAGTACTCTTCAGAGAACGTCATCTTGCTAAATGTAAATGAAGTCTGGGGTGATGGCTGTGCTGAGAGGCTCACTTCACTTTTTCCAACATGCCATTTTATCAATTGCATGGCTTTGCTTTTAATTTCAAATTTTCATTTTTATTATAGGAGTATAAATATCACTGAGAAGGGAGTACTGGGGAGAGGGGAAAAAAGTATCCTCTTGACCTAAAAAAACTTGGTAGTTACTTTCAAGATCTGATGAAAGACCCCCGGGGGCTGTTGGGAGGAGAGTTTGGGGCTGCGGAGAGAAAATGCAGCCGTGGAGACACGCCCCGCATCTGCACCCAGACAAGTGCTGCCAGTACAGTGAAGGCCAACCCAACCCCTGGGGGTCTTGCAGAGGCCATTTGCAATGCAGACCCCAGCAAACAGCAACAGCTGGTTTTCATTTAGAAGCAGAGAACCTGACTGCTGAGACCTTCCTTCTCCCCAAGGAGCTGGAGCTCTCGGTGGGCAGCGGAAGGTCCCCCAAGAAAGCAGAGGCACGGAGTACTGGACTGAGGACTCCCATGTGTTAAGAGGATGTTCGAAATTCCTTCCTGGTCCCAAACATGATGCAGGAAAAAAACTTTTGAAAATGATAAAAGAATGCTCAGAGGCCAAGCTTTCCGACTCGCTGGTAGGCTAAAAGCGCATTCAAAACCTCAGCCAGAAAAGATCACTGTGACCCCAACCCACACATCCTGGCAGGCTGTTGGCCACATTGTGAGTTCTCTGCCCTGACATTCAGGAGTCTAGAGCCCTGCCATTTCCAGGACAAGGGCCCAAATCCTA